>NW_021620876.1:7303919-7353389 GCF_004785775.1 Grammomys surdaster
TCTCTCTCTCTCTCTCTCTCTCTCTCTCTCTCTCTCTCTCTGCCTTTACTACCCTCCTGGCTCCCCTCCCCATGCCCTGAATAAACTCTATTCTATGCAAAAAAACAAAAACAAACAAACAAAAAAACAATTGTTCATATCCTGACTCACTCTTAAGAAACTGCTTTTCCAATCTCAGTTTTCAAAAGGCTTTTGGGATATCTAGTCAGCCAGCCTTGTTCACACTGAAACATACAGTGGCTCTAATTACAGTTTAATGTTCTAAAGTTGTTGAGATTCAGTTTCATGAACAAAGAACTCTGGCGGTTTTTCTAAGACAAACTAGGATTTAAAAAGAGTACTTTTCTGATTGTTTTCTATTATAAATTTCTCCATTCTACTTATAAGCTTCCTTATTCCCAGGGCCCTTGTTAGAAATATAAGGAAGAGGGCAGATAGCTTAATTGGTAGAAAGCTTGCCTAACATACACAAAGCCTTAGCCCAATCCCAGTACTGTATACAGTAAGTATAGTAATGCACAAATGTAATACTGCCATCTTAGCATTTAAGAAGGAGGTCTGGAGGCAGAAGTTCAAGGTCATCCAAAAGACATATCTAAAATTGTCCTCTGACTTTCACAAATGTGCTGTGGAATCCACACCTCCTTTCCCACAAACAAAAACAAAAGAGAAGGAAAGGAAGGGACAAGAGAAAAGAAGGGAATGAAATGAGTAGGGAAGGAAGAGGAGAAGAGAAGTAAGGGAAAGGCAGGTCTGAGCCTCCCTACTCTGAGATGAGTAGACTACCTCTGCCTCATTGGGGAGGAGAGGCTCTAGAAGGACAAAGTTTTGGCAGTATTATAAGCTTCAACCACTCAGTGAATGCTGACTCTATGCTGGTGGAGAAACAAGGGAAGCCACCATGTTATTGCCACTCACTTGGTAAGAGAAACACACAGCACCTTTCCTTGGGATTTGACAATATGGACAGATGGGTGTAGTGGAACTTTTGGCTACTTTGTGGGGGTTTTTTCTTTTACCCTTGTCTACCCCTTTACTTTTTCCCCTTCATCCCCTAAGGGAGGAGAGATAAAAGGTTAGAGGGGAAACAGGATGATGATATTGTTAGACTACTTCCTCCTTATTAGGGGTGCAAAGTTCCTTGGGGCAAGTTTGATTTTCGTTGTCAGGATATCTAATTTCTCCTTCTCATCTTTTTGCTCATGACTACTTGACAAACCACAACAAATCACAACAAAAAACACCCAACCACCAATGGGCCAACCAACTACCAGCTTCTTGAGGGCCCTAGCATTTATATACTCTCTGAAGAATCTCCCAAAATTCCAAATGTTGTACAGTTCTAGAAACTATCTGAAGCTGGCAAAATTATACCCCTGCTAGAGCATGGGGTAAACCATAGTTACCTGCTGAGGAAAATCTGAAGCACTCTCATATCCTACACCAGGAATTAAAATGATCACATATTCTTACAGAATTTCTGTGCATTTAAAAAAGCCAAAATTCTCAGGATATGAAAGGAAGTGATAAATGTATAAACATGCAAAAACTATATGGGAGCCTTCACCCAGACCATTGTTCTAATCCAGAGGCCCCGGCCCAGTCTACTTGCATTTACAACTTTTAGGTTATGTTAACTGTTAAATATTTGGGAGAAAAGGTCTTTTCTGTAGTTATAGAAGAGATACAGTGAAATGTATTTATTCCATTGTGTTTCATTTAAAAGTCTCAGTTTTGAAAATTTCTAAAATGTGAATATGCAAGGGGAAAGGATTATAGCATAAGGGTACAACAAGGAGGAAAAAAGTATGTAGTCTGACAAACAAATGCTCAAATAAAATCTTGGAAGTGAGCACAGAACATGTTTCTCTAGCCTTTCCATGGCTGAAGGATATAACCCGCCGAGGAGCACCACTTCTTTTTTACATGCCCAGAAAAGACTGTGTCCTTCATCTCTCTAAGTTATAAGACAAGTTTGAGGTAAAGACCACATTCCTACAAAGGACATGTAGGTCCAACACTTACTATAACTTGGCTGGTGAGTCTTGATAACTCCAAAATTTAGTTCAGGAAGCTCGTTCATACAAGTATGTTGTTCAACTTTAGATTACTCTGGCTATTTTGTTTTCCAGATATTTATTGCTTCATTCCATTGATTAGACTGTTGCTCCAGGAAGGGGAAGAGGGTAAATTGTTGAGCCCTTTAAGAGATTCTAATAGACACTAATAAACAAATGTTAATTAATTCAT
Organism: Grammomys surdaster; assembly: GCF_004785775.1. Lineage (NCBI taxonomy): Eukaryota > Metazoa > Chordata > Mammalia > Rodentia > Muridae > Grammomys > Grammomys surdaster. Next base: position 7,306,170 of record NW_021620876.1, read on the forward strand.
AGAAATTGCTAGCTTTAAATGACAGGGCCCTTAGTACCTAGCCAACTTAACTCCTTATTGGAATGGTATATAATTTATCTTTTTATCTCCAATACTTAGCACTCTCCCAAGCTCAATGAGTGCATACTCATTGTCCAATAACTGCTTGTCAAATGAACAAAAGATTCAATGAATAAAATAATTCTAATAATTCATATAAATTATGTATATAAATAGATGAGAGAGAAAGAGAGAGGATAGATAGATAGATATGTAATTCATAGAAACATCTTTCTTGCTTTAATAGTTGTATTCAGGTCCTACTTTCTCAATAGGAATAAGATACCTGGGAATATCTAGCTCCACTTCAACTCTTTCAAAAGTCATTTATATTTTACTAATGAGAGAAGAGATTTTTCAAAGTTCCAATAGCTAGAAAGTGACAAATTGAACTTGATTCTGGAGCCTGTAATTATACCGAACACATCATACCACTTCTCAAGGCAGAACTTCCCAGCCTTCACAACAACCTGTCCATGTGTTACCTAGCCCTACTAGCTTATACTCAAAAGTCTTCCCACTTTGTCTCCTACTAATGTGTGTTAGAACTTGCCCTGGCTTCATCAATTATACCAATCCTCCTCATGCATCCAAATAAGGTTGTGAAACAAAAGCCAGCAATTCCTCTGCATAATGCTAGTGTCTACCTAAAGGATTAAACCAATCTTCCCTTACTTCTATTAGCTCTATTAAGTAGTCCCTTTGATAACTTGATGGCTAATGCATCCATAAAGAAATTACAGCATTTCACATATAACATCTTGCATCTTTCAAAACAAAAGCTTTCCATTTAAATATCTTCATGCCTAGTTATAGATTTTTTTATTTGTTATTGCAAAAAGCAGTGACTTTTCTCATCTTCCACCAAAGTTAAAAGAATCATGAAGAAGGTTAGAATGAAGTCATTAACAAAACTAACTCTCATTCCTAAAATTATAGTTATTTCACAAATGACATGAGAGACCTAAATTATTGCTGAATCATCTTTGAAGATGTATAGTAAACATAAACGGCAAAAAAATTCTAGAAGCAAAATCTAGTCTGTGTTATTTAAAGTGCAGCAGAGGTTGAAACACATGCAAGCATTTTCAAAGACAGAAATGCTTTGCTGTCCATGCACCACCTATATGAATGTTATCTATGTCAATAGTTCTCCAATTTTGGATTGCAACATCACTACATATGCAAGAACGAATAGTGTCAAGAAATGGCACTTCGCAAAGCCTTAACTAATCCCACTGAAAAGAATCATTGTGACTAAAACATAAACAAAAATATTTTTAAAAAGTTTTTTGCCAACAATGCTAATGTCCTCAAGGTTTGAAAATGACCAGACAATGCTTGACTCTCAGTACCAAAAGATCAGATAATTGCAAAACAGATCTCAATTGATTTGTAAAAATCTCCAGTTCCGAATGAATAAACTATTCATATTAACTTGTACTCATTTTCTACTACTTAAACGTCTCTTTGCATAAAAGAATGGTGTAGGTTACCCAGTATAAAACTTTGCTTCCCAACACCTTTTCCTAGGACAAAAACAAAAGTATAAAACCATAGTTAAGGTACAGCTTGGTTCTGATACAGATAAGTGTATGACTCCTCTTCATATGTGATATCTAATAAGGTATGTCTTTGTCTTTTCTATCAGTTATAACAGACACAATCTATCCCATAAGGTTATTTTCTGGGTGTGTGGGTGTTTAAAGGTATGTTTTGAATACACAGGCCTTCAAAAAGATTAGTAGTTAGACAATTACAAAGCTCTTTTTACCATGTAGCCTGCTGGGTTTTTACATCTCATAACTAAAACTCAACAGAAAAAAAAATGTGTCAAAATCATTAGAAAAATACTGAAATATTTCATGTGCATTTTCTTTAAAAACATCTTTAGTAGCTCTATTAATACTTGTCAATCATCATGTGATCTTAATCTTTTCAGCTTTTTAAATGTAATTCTCCTTTCTTTGTTGAAATCTTTTATTCTGTTACCTTTAGTATCTTCAACACAACTGCACATTTCTGAAATTAAAATACATTTCTTTCTACTTGATTTATCTTCATCCCTTCAATTGCCAAAGTTGCTTCCATGATTTACAAAATACTCAGATTCCAAACTTTCTTGTCATTTGTTCAATCAAAACACTCACCTGAATGCTTTTTGGATAATTTTATTGTATGTTTATTTCTGTCAGGCAAACAGTTTCCAAATGTCTAACAATAAATTGCTACCTGTCTAAAGAAGTCATGCTGTTTGAAGGGTTTTCCTCAGCTCCTTGAAGAAAAATGAAATAGTCTCATTAAAAAAAAAAAGTCTTCATAAAGGAGAACAGCATATATTCTGTAAAACTCCACTGTTGATACAGTCTATGTCAGATTAGCAACTAACATTATCTTGTGATGGATTTTCTGAAAACACTGATATTCATTCAAACACAGAAGTGGCACTTAGAATAGAAAGAGAATTAAGCTTGAAAAAGAGAAACACAACACTGATTCAAACAATTCCTTTTTGAAACATGTTCAAACATAATATTAAGTGTATGCAATCAGTTACAAGTCATAGGTTAGAGAGAGCCCACAACTCACAGAAAAAGTACAATTTTCAGCTGTATGAGCTGTCATCACTACAAAGAGATGAAACAAGACAATAGTTTGTTTCTGTCTCAGCTTAGTATCAGGAAGAGAATCCTGACTACAGTAGCATTCACACAATTTCTATGTCCCGCTGCTTGCAAAGGTGTTGAGTGAGAGTCATCTACTGTGATCAAGGTAGTGCCTTGAATCCTGAATATGATGTAGTTAGAGTCAATAAATGATCTGATGCAAATTAAAGAAGCAGGAAGCCTGAAATGAAGCTTGCAGTCCTGTGATCTTCTTCTATAGCTTTATTCTCCGTTTTCCAAGGTGAATAAGCCTAATCTACCAATCTAAGCATCCAGACAATAAAGCAAAAGCCTCGCTGACACTGAGTGTTCCTGTACCTTGACTTCTAACATTTTACATAGAGCTACAAAGTGTCCTCATTTTGACATAGGGTCCAGACTTTGGAACATATTAGTTGTCACAAATGTACCACCATTTAATTATCCTGATTCTTTGTGAGGAAGCTAAATTATGAAACATAAAATACTACAGAAGCATGTGAGATCGGTTTTAATGGTATACGTGTGGAAAATCAACATTTAAGTTCTTCCTGGGGCTGGTGACGTGACGTCAGGGACCTGCCACAGAGATAGTCCTCCTGCTAAGGCAGCCAGCTTGCCAGATTAACATTCCAGATGAGAGAAGACTTGCCCCATTCAATCACAGCTTAGCTTTGATAGTATACTACACATAGAGGAAAACCATCTGAAAGTGATAAATATATTTGGGGGAAGAAAATGTATAATGTTCTCTTTTCCCACTCCAAATTTTGGGTGGAGTAATGGTGTGGCTTTGGGGGGCATTATCAATCGTTCTGTCCCACGATACAATCAATAGATTCCAACTTGTTTAAAACTGATGCAGCCAAAGAGGATGAAAATTTCCCTGGACCAGCTGGTCAGTTTTACTAGATGTCCATCCAATATTTTAAAATAGAACATTGAAAAATATATATTTTAATGACTCTCCTTTGAGAGAAAGCCCTATGCTTCTGGAGTTTGGTTTGTTGACTGTGTTTCTCAACCAAGTTATGATCCCTCTTGATGGAAAGCAGCAGTAAGTATGGATATTTTATCTGAAAGATCTAAATAAATATTTATTCACAATATATATATCAGATATAGATTTTCCAATTACTGTCAATTTGGTGGTTCAGGTTCATGTGGTCAGGTTTTGATTTTTCTTTTTCTTTTTTATTTTTTTTTTTTTGAGTCTCTGGTAATCCTGGAAAGTTCTTCAAACACAGAAGTAGAAAAACTAAACAACTAAACCTAGCTATGAACCCTGCATTCGATGTCAAAGGAGCCACAGCGTGAGCACCTTGGTTATTCACACTACTCTCTTCCACAGGCATCAACAGGCAAAGTGAAGTTCCCTAGGCAGTCTTTACATTGTTGACACTCAGCTCTCCATACAAACGTGGTTCAGTCGGCTGACTACCCTATCTCTTCATTCTATTCATGGCACTTTTTAGATCTCATTGAACTCATCTCTTCCCAAATCTCCCTTGAAGCATTTCATCCTTAGACTCTCTCTTTTTTAGAATGTATTTCCTATATCTCACAATGCTCTTGACTTGGTAAGGAACTCCAGAGGTCCCTGAATTAAAGTTCTTCTAAATACTACTGGGAAATGAAGAATTTGCAGTAGTAGACTGAATTTTCCTCAGTATCCCATTTTATCTTATGTAATATGAAAGTATGCCCATAGGAAAGCAAGCCAGTACATGGGACTTTCCTTGACCCAGGGTGAACTTTGACCTTGGCATTTGACTCTAGGTGCATTCTCAGACTTCACCATAGAACCTTGCATTCACCTCACCCTTTGATAAGCCCATTCTTGGAACATAAACACTATGCACTTAGAGAAAGTCATGTGGTCCATAAAGGGTAACCCATAGAGAGAAACTGAGGACACTGACCCATGCACAGTGAAGCTACCAGGTACCAGCTGGCACTAATGTATTCTGTGAGTGGGACATCTTGAAATGGAAAGTTCTAGTCATAATTTGGTCTACCCTATTAGAACATGCATGGAGTATAAATGAGCCTTTACTGAGTACCCCCAACAAATTACAAACTGTTGAGCTTTCAGGAGGATTGCTACGTAGCCTTAAAAAAAAAAAAAACTTAGATTAGAGCTGGAGAGATGGCTCAGTGATTAAGAGCACTAATGGCGTCTCCAGAGGTTCAGAGTTCAATTCCCAGCAACTACATGGTGGCTCACAACCATCTGTAATGGAATCTGATGCCCTCCTCAGGTGTATCTAAGGAGAGCTACAATGTACTCTTAGTGTACTCTTAGATACATAAAATAAATAGTAATAGTAAAAATTTAAAAACCTTAGGTTGATTCTTTGTGAAATGTCTGTGTATTTAAACTCTGCGCTTGTGTTTATGTTTGTGAATGCATGTGTACATTGTAAAGCACAAGCTGAAGGTGTTAGAAGATAATGCTCTGCTTCCTTTTAATCACCAAATGTACTAGTTCTGATCTATTATCTGAATGTAATGTGCCATGGCTCCCTCCTACCTTATCGAACTGATGACCAATTTGGTTTCTTTGAGGATTCCTCTCCACCCCTCTTCATGCCATGGTCTGAGAACTGTCTTCAGTACCATCTAAAATGTGTCAAAAGCTATCTACAAGCTTCTAAAGATGAAACAAGTCATTCCCATAAGCAGTATATCTAATTTTACACATACTGGAACTCTTCCTTACATATTGAAGTGACAGACGTTTACTGAGAAGTTATTATATACTCATTATACTTCGAACTGTACCAAGCCCTAAGTAAAAATAGATGAATTAGACTCCTACATAATTTTTATAGGTGTTAAGAGCATGCCCTGTAACTGCAGAATCTCTGGATCTCTGTATACAGAGAGAACCACAGAATCTCTTTAGGTTTTGTGATTTAACTCATGCCGAGACATGCTCAGAATAACCAGCCTGTGAGCTCTGAAACTCAGGTCAGGCTTCCCAGGTACCTCACACAATCTGCCCATCTAAGACCCTATTACCTTTCTATACACAAATCAGTATTGCAGCAAACACCAAGCCCTTTTGGGATTGACAGGCGAATATTAATTGAGTTCTCATTCTCTATATGTTCTATTATGTTTCTATAATGTGTTATTATCTCACGTCTTACCAAAAGCCTGTAAGATAGGTATTGTTATTATTTTTCAGATGATCAAACTGAAACATAGAAAAGGTTTTCTGTCAGGAATGGTTATGAATTGATTTTAAAAAGCCAGGAATTGAACCCAGAAGCAGTTTGCTGAAACATTCCTCAATGCTAATCTATACAGCTGTGTTGCTGTGGTAGTTAATATTGATCATCAGCTTAATAGGCTTTAGAATCACCATGGAAACAGACCTTTAGGGCTGTCTGGGAGGAAGTTTCTAGATTAGATTAATTGAGGGAAGAACAACCTCTAAATATAGATGACACCATTCTATAGACTAGGGTCCTAGACAAACTAAGAACGAGAAGGCAAGCGAAGTGGAACATCCATCTCTTTCTGCTTCTTGCCTGAACATTTGCAATGTAACCAGCTACCTCAAGCTCCCACTGCTATGACTTCCCCACAATGGTGGATCATACATTTAAACTGTGAGCCAAAATAAACCATTCCTTCTCGAAGTTGTCTTTGTAGGGTATTGTTTCCCCACAACACACAAAGTAACTAATAACATTATGAACAAATTAGTAATGTGAAATGTACAACCATAGTCCAAGAACTTCCCACTATACTGTGTATTTATAAGTGGGCTATGTCCTTGTTTTTATTCTGTTGTTGTGAAGAGACATCATGGCCACACCAGCTTATAGAAGAAAGCCTATAATTGAGGCTTATTTACAGTGTTGACGCATAAGACCATGCACATCATGAATGGGAACACAGTGGCAGGCAGGCCTGGTGCTTGAGTAGCAGCTGAGAACTCATAACTCGTCAGTAATTTGCAGAGAGAGAGGGAGAGAGGGAGAGAGAGAGAGAGAGAGAGAGAGAGAGAGAGAGAGAGAGAGAGAGAGAAAGAGCAATGTATAGCTACCAAGGACATCCCCTCCCCTCTATGACCTAATTCCTCCAGCCAGAATCCTCCTTCTAAAGCTTCCAGTACCTTCTAATAGGAACAAGTCCAAGATGGGAGCTCATAGAGAACATTTCATAATTGAGCCATAACAATATCTGAGTCATGTCTCTATCACTGTTTCATAAATAATCATCACCTACATGAGGTGTTGTTGTGAATGAGATATGCACTATGACACAAGAGACTTGAAGCAGAAAAGTGCCAAAGCTTCTAATCTACTGAATAGGTTGCCTTTGCAAGTAAAATTCCTTATAAAATGTTAATGACTTATTAAAGGAAAGAAAAAATACTGTACAAATCACAGAAAATTAGAACCAGATGAGTATTCAATCAGTCCTATGACAAAAACCCAGATAATATTGACTTCACAAGTTGTAACAATAAAGAGATTTTGACCTGTCAAATTTTGCAATAAAAATATGCCCGAGAGACACACACATTGGAAATAAGCATCCATTTACTCTATTGCATGTGACACTTATGTATACAAATGTAAAATAAAGACAGGCAGGAGTACCTTGACTTTAATGAGGCTAAATTTTGGTTTAAGACATTTCAATAGGCTTTACCATGTCAAAAGCCTTCTACTATGAAAAATAATCACTGGGCCCTTTCAAAGCTACTATCACCTAAAATCTTATAATTTGTAAGAGAAAATCAAAAATTAATAAATGTATATGAATGCACAGAGTTGCACAGTATTAAAAGACAAAACTGAAGTCTAGCATTAAAGTATGTGAACTTTCACACTGAGGCTTAGAACCATACTTCAAAACTACTTACATAATTACATAAGATGTAGACATAAGGAACTAACATTAACATACAGACCTTTGCATCATTATTTCAACTCTAAAAATAAGATCAAAATTCCAATTGAGATGAAAGATAGCATTTAGAGAATCAGTACTAGAATGATTTTGATTTTATAAATTTAATATCTTCTGTGTATAATTTTAGCCAGAGATCCTAACTGGGCACTGTATCCCACATGGGAGTTTTAGTCCTGAAGGCTGTCTGAAATGTTTTAGATTTTGGATACCAGTCATTGTAATTCTGCTTTCTGTCAAGGAAAGAGATGGCTATAAACTGATCATTCTTAAAGTAAGTTTGAAAAATCCCCATTGCTATTTTGTGTCTCTTCTATGAATGGGCCTACTGTCTCATTCATCAGTAGAGTCCCGATCATAGTGAACCACTACTGTGCATTTCCATAGGAATCCTGATCTCAGGACGATGGATATACCTAGGAAAATTCAAGGCCCTACTAATAATAATTTGTGAATTAATTTCAGAATTTTTATTTTTTTCCAAAATTACATAACTTGCAAGAATTCCTTCATCTATTTTAAGGTTTCCTTTTCATGTACATCAGTGAGATTTCTACTAAAAGAGAAAGCTATAGGATTAGTACCAATTTCAGGATTGATGTAAAGACACGGGTATAGAGTAAAAAAAGAAAAGGCTTTTTTTTTCTTTTTAATGAAAACAGAAAAGAAAGATCCCAATGTAAGTCTCTCTGTACTTCAGCTCTCTGAACTAAGGTGACAACTCCTATCTGTATCCAAAAGTGTCCATCACAAAGGTGCCATGGTGGGGTAGTGCTGACACTCTTTGTAGCTTGTAGAAATAGCTCAAAGATCTCCACAAGTCCACTTCAGCTGTCCTCCTGTCCTGCAGCTTCAAAAAAGACCAGCATCCCATGACCACAGATCCCAGTGATTTGAGTCATTAGTTGTTCTTTCCTTTTGTCTTGAAAGAGGCCTCCTTAAGCCAGAATGAAAAGAATGTCTTGAAGGGTGAGAAAATTCAAATTTCCTATTTAAAGCCTGGAGTTCATCAGCAGGAGTGCTGCACTTACTTCAGGGATCACTGGGTCAGAACCAGTCTCCCTGCTCCCAACTGCACTTCTTCACCTGAAAACCTTTCTGAATCTCTCTGAAGTTGATTAGCCTTCCAGGGAGCCAATTCATCTTGACTGAGCTTTGTCATGTGACCCGTCCAGTCTGGGTCCCTGCTTTGATTATGTGCTACCTCCTCCTTGATTAAACTTTAGTTAAGTCAATTCTCCGTTTAATTGGTGGCAAGGATAAAAAGTTTGTTTATATGGCACTGCAATTTCTTTGATCAACCACACAGACACTAACTATACTATTATTTACAAGCCACTGTAGAGTTTTTATCAAAAGAAATAGTCCTTTTAACTGGATTTTTATTATCTGTGCTAAAATTAAAATATAATTTTCGGCAGGTGAGAAATTGCCAGCTCCTTATATTAACAGAGTTATGGTAGTGACAATAGAGATTTTATAGTGTAATATTTAGAAGTAGAATGATGTGAGCACAGGTTTTTAGGGATGAGATCCAGGTTTAAATTCTGCATTAGGATTTACAAATCCTGGGACCTTTTACAGACAAATGATCTCATCTGTGAAATAAAACTCCTAACATTAACCCATACCAGTTGCTCAAAGGTTATAGACATGCCTATAGAGTGAAATATTCACTCTAATGTCAATAACTACTTCATAGCCTTGCCAGTAGCCAGCTACACAGATAGAGCTTACACTGCATTTCTGTTTTTAGGTTCCTGGATAATCAAGAGGTCAGTGTTTTCCACTTTTTATGCCGAAACCCAGTTAGTAAATAAACACCCCCAATTTATCCTCCTATGATTTTGGCCGTAGCCAGGAGTTTTTCATGTTAAAATTGTTCCAGAGAGCAATGATGGTATTTATTAGCTGTACTTTGGACAGTAATGCAAAGATGCTCAGACAAAAGAAAGTGGTGAGTCAGAAAGTTTCAACTTGGAATGCTGGGATAAGAAGCAGATTTAAGCATGTTATTTACGGATTTAAACTTGTTAAGTAATCTGTTTAAAAATCTTGCATTTTGATTGGTTATCAGATTAAATGAGTAACCTCAGGAAATCATTGGAAAAGTCTGTGTTGACTTGTTTCATCTCTGCTTACTCAGCTCAGTAGCGAGGAGAGAAACACCTGTCAGCTGTCTAGTCCAGCTTCTTTGAATTCCTACCCAAAGAAATGAGCTACGTAAATCAAATGTGATCTCCTCCTCACGTGTCAATTATCTCGTTTTGTAACATATCGGCATTATCTTCCTATCTGCATTATAGGGGAAACAATTCAAAGATATGGCTTGTAAGGTTTACTTCCCATTAAGGACAATCAATTTTATTTTTTTAATTATGTTTCTCCTTCCTCTTCTACTGCTTCCCCCATCCTCCTCTTTCCTCTCCTCCTCCTCATCTTCTTTCTGTTCCTTGGCTCAACCCAGGCTATACAAACCACTTGCTCATCCTTGAGAATGCTTGCCTGTTAGTAGCGCTCTCCTCCCTTCCCGTCAGTTCAGCCAGGAAAGCTCCATTAGAAACCTCCTGACATGTTTTCCTATTTATTAAGTCATGAATCGCGTTTAATAATTCAGAGCACAAAGAAAGTGAAATCTAGACCTTGGGACTATTCACATTCTAATTGACAAAAACATCAGAAATGTCAACTCCATCATTCCTTGCTGTGAGCAAACCATCAAGAACCATGAACAAGGGAATCTAAAAACTAACAGGTTGTCTACATTTCTCCTTATCTGGGAATCACCTTCTAAATCTTGAGTAGACTATGTGACATTATGTAAATCAGTATTATAGACTGGATGAGAGATATGGTCAAGTAAACAACTAATAGTTTTTCTATGACAAAGCACTCATCCTGAACAATCAAAATAAGATACTACAAAACTAATATCCATCTTCTCTTGAGGTCTCTTAATTACTTCTCTAGACGTGTCTATTGGCTGTTTACCTAGTCAGTCAGTGACATTCACAAAGAATCTTAGACTGTTTTACTTGGCCTACACTATCTCAGATAAAAGACACACAACTTTTGTTATTGCCAATAAGCCTCAATCAGCACTAGACATGGTAAGATATCAATTCTCTATGATATTAGAATCTACTTTACTATTGATAACCTAAGTTATTACTTACTATGTTTTATCAGGAATATTATTAACTCCAGTTGGCCAGTTCTCAGTGCCATGTTTTCTTGACTCCTACCTCATGATGTCTTTCTCCATTTTCTTCTGTTTCTCTTCATAGTCTCCTTTGACTAAGCCCAGGAACACACAACCCCGCCTATCTCAATTCTGCCAAGCTATAGGCTGTAGGCATCTTTATTTACCAATCAGTAATAACTTGGAGGCAAGGTCTTATATCATCACTTGGGTCAACATGCTACTTAGTTTAACAATACATAGCAACAGAGCAAACCTCAGCATGAACTTGGGAAAAAAAAAAACCTCAAGGACAATTTGTGATGCACCTTAGTCATTTATAGCTAACTGATTTGGAAACTAAACAACTTTCAAACAAATTCATCAGCTGGTCTTGGAACCGGGGAACAAATGAGTTTCTGTATTATTTTAGCTCTTGTCTAGGTAAAGCTTGTTATTTGCTCCCTTTGGGAGCATGAGTAATTCTATAGCTAGAAAACAGAAAACAGGTAGTTTGTCAGCGTACAGGTATAATGCAAAGTTCAGTGGTCAAAGGTTCAAAAGCTGCCAGAAACACACAGAAACTGAGCTAGGTTATTCAGTTACTACTTCATCCCTTACTCTGACACTCATTAATAAGGAAAGTATCTGCATATTGAGGATTAAGTTCCCCAAACTTTTAAAGGTATTTTAAATGCTTAAATAATCCAGAGCTCTACCCAGAACTTTCTAACTTACTTTAAATTTTCCTAAACATAGAATTAGTTGCAGCACTTAGCACATAATTTGTTGACTTCATTTTGATATCTATTCCAAAACATAGCTCAAGTGCCTTCCCATGTTCCAAGGAGCTGTCAAGGATCAAGTGATTAGCAAGAAAGAGTCCCTGGGCTGGAAAAGTAGCTAAGTCCATGAAGTGTTTATTGTGCAAACAGGAGGCCCTGAGTTCTATTGCCAGGATCCATGTTAAAAAAAAAAAAATACTAGGAGTGGCAATTCATGCCCGTAATTCTGGCTAGCAAAGGAGAGAAGGAATATCCTTGGGGATTGCTGTACAGCCAGTCTACATGGATCAAAGAGCTCCAGATCCATCAAAAATCATGTCTCAAAAACTAAGATATGGAATGATTGAGGAAGAGGTGTTAACCTCTGGCCTGACATCCAAAGGCAAATATATGCCCCTCACCACCCACACAAACAAAGGTCTTACTCTCAGACAATTCCAAGTTTATGGATTGTGACAGATACCTACAGAGCTTATTACAATCCCGTGGGACCAACCTTGTAAATATAAGATGTTATATGAATTTTTTTCTCATTTTCCCAAGAAGGTTAACAAGGCTTTTGAAAATTAATACTCTATATAAAATAAGTCCAGATGATGAAGAAGGACACTAACTGACAAGTGTTCAAAGAAGGACGAGGACTTCTGGGAATGGCATACAGCTTCATCTGCAGAAGCATGGGCATCAGGGGCTGAGTAGTGAAGTTGAGCTTAGACAGAGTGATCAAATCAAATTGCAAAGGATCTGTGTTAAGATCCAGCTAGGAAAGTAGGGGCAGAGCTTTAGAACAGGAATGGCATGATCAGATTTGTAGTTCAAAGACAATTCTAGTTCAGTTACTGAGGCTGAGTTGGAGCCGATGCAGGCACAGGAGTAGAGCCTTGTGATGCAGGTAAAGCAGGCCTAACTCAGCCCAATGTCCAGTGTGGTAGAGTAGCAATATTGAGTTCTGGAGGTCTGGAGGTCTGGAGGTCTGGAGTGCTGGTCCTGACTTGATCTCAACTCCTTGAGTGATTCTATGGATGAGGCTCTCACACTCAATCCTTCTATGATTACTTCCTGTTAGGTGGGCAGTGACTGGGGCAGATAAAGTTTGATTTTATATTTTTCCATTAAAATATAAAGCTTTCTTCCCTCTCAAAAAATTCCAAAATTTCCCGTTTGCAATTCAACTTCATTGTAAGAACCTCATCATTAATATTTTGGCAGGTAAATTCTGTCTCTAGGAATCACCTTTTCAAGAAGTAAATAGTCTTTCATTTTAGCATACAATTTGAGTGGCTTATCTCAGATACACAACTTCATCATTCAATATTTTACAGACATTTGTTACTATCATGTACTGTTTTCATCACTGAAAAATAGCCTAAAATACTGGATGTTGTTTTTCATAATTTGCCAACTCTCATGTCTCTTCAGACGTAAACCATGGAACTTTCATTGGCACTTGCCCAGTTTTTAATCCAAAATGAAGTGTCTTATAGAACGCCTTCCAGAATCTGTGTTTTAGAGGTAAATTCTTCCCTTTGTTTAGTCCTCATTCTGAATGAATAGATATGCTAGAACTTGAAATACAAAGCTGAGTATTTATGACCAGGAATTCAGAGCCTGCCACTTTGTTTGTTTGTTTGTTTGTTCATAAAATAACATTTTTTAGTAATTCATGGTTTGAGAGATATCAGTTTGCCCACTGTTATTAGAAAATACTGTGGTAGAGAAGCACCATGGAACAGAGTCCTTCATGGAAGCTGAAAAATTAAAAGAGAGATCCTAGAGACAAGAATTTTCCTCCAGTGCACCAAACACCACCACCCCCAACTGAACTTAGTTTTCTATTTAGATTCTACCATCTTGTTCACTACCCCTAATAATTCTATCATAATATGGGCCCAACGTGGGCTTAAGCTACCAATGAAGCCAGAGCTTTCCTGATCTAACTGCTCTCCAGAGTCTCTGAACTTGGCAAGAAGCTTTCCATACCTGGTTCCTTAGAAGCAAGGGGATACAAAAAATAGCACCAGAACCAGAAGTTTCATTCCTATATAAATGTCCCAAGTCTTACTTTTGGTGTCACATTCCTGAGGAACTTACTTTTCAGAAACTCAATGCTCACCCATGTAACACTACAATTTAATCCACATAGTCTTCTGTCAAAAAGATGCAAAAGAGGTTTGATCTACGTGAGCCTAAAGAAAACTAGACCACATAGTTCCCCTGATGTTTTTCCACATCACCAGTAACTTAGGCCTGTAATGCATATGAATTCCTATGCGTCAGTCTCAGCCCTGTTGCTCTGAAGACCTGCTGCATCTCTTTCTCCATGATTATATTTTTGTTTTCATTTTCACATCACCTTGAGCAGAACTTAGAGTATTATTGATGAATTTGTGGCTCAGGCATACTATAAGAGCCAGATTGGGATGCATAAAACAGCAAACCTCTAGCCACTGAATTTTGACCACTCCTGCATGAAGAACTACATGAGAAATTTTATTAATCATTACTGACAGTGATGTCACTATCCTTTTTAAAAAAAAATGAGAAAGAAATGACTGACAGGAACCAGCTTTTCTTCCCAGGGACTCTCTAGAGAACTGAATGACTGAAGCGGCAGACAACAATTTTCTTTGAAGATGACCTTTCATATTAAATGAAAAGCTGAAGGGCTCATCTCAAAGGGAAAGAAAATGAATAATCTGTAAGGCCAACTACTCATTCCTGAATACACGGCGTTTATAAAAAGAGATACTAAAATGTAATAGTAAACATCAAAGTGTGTTGCATTACAAATTAAGTATATTTGCTACTTCCAGGATAATCTTGCAAAGCCTACAACAAATCAGGCACCAGGATAGGAGCATGTTGACATAGTTACCAAGAAATATACACTGGTCAAAAGTAACATTAGCCAGCACCAGAAATGCAAGGAGAGCTTTAAAAATAGACCATTGGGAGCAGTCCCTCCTGCTTTCATTTCTGATTCAGAAAGTGTTCTTTCAAGTTCTAGGTGGTGCATTGGCCAGAAGACTACAATATGAGGACCACATGATTACATAGTCAAGAGGATGCATACTTACCTGGAAAAGGTAAAGGAAAAAAAGAGGCTTTTTTTACCACTTGTCCTGACCAAGTTCAACACAAATAGAAAAGATTTGCCTGCTAGAAAATAGGCCCTAGCTATGTTTCCACCCCAACTGCCACCTGCCTTAGAAACTTTTAAGTAGACAGAGCTAGGCGCTGATATGCTTAAAATGTAGATAATGCATCCTCTCTGGAATTGTCAGGTCTTTTTCTCATGGCAAATTCTCTACACCATCTTTCTCCCAGCTCCCATCTCAGAATGCCTGAGAAGGTCTCATAGCATTTAAAGAGTCATGCTTACTTTCACCTTTCTGAATAAAATGTTTGAGTGTTATGTCTTTATTAATGTCTCACTTTTTCCAAAGTTCAATTCTCTTATTTTAAAATGTCACTTTCCTCAACTGAAAATCCAAAGTGATGGAAAGAGATTTGAACTTTTGACTTAGTCTAATTAAAGATTAACAACAACAACAACAACAAAAACAAAAAGACAAAACCACTAAGTAGGTGGTTAAGTCTGATATTACTTTTTGCTGATTTTTTTGTAATAATTCAATTAAAAATCTTATTGGTTGGGATCCAGAAAGCATTAAGTTTTACAATATTTCATATTTGGTCTTAAAATAGTTTAAACTCATTTACTATATTTACTAACCCAAATACTTCAAGCAGAGGTTCTTTCTAATATAATTTATAATAGCCATTTATTTTGGAGGCAAATTTCTATTGGTTATTGGTTCACTTCACTATGATGCATAATGTTTCCAAAATAAGAACTACACCCTCCAAAATTACATTATAACAGTTATATGGATATAATCACTGCAGTTTCTTCTTAAATATTTTAGAGAATTGAGCCATACTGGCTACTCTTTGCCTTCCTCTCAAACAATCAGGGTCCCTAGATCAGGGTCCCTAGACAAACCAGCCAATACCACTCAGTGAAACTGAATCACCTAATCCTGTCAGAGTTTCTAGCTACAATGTCCACATCCTATGTTCTCATCACGAGCTCTCTAATGACAGCCTTAGAACATTCCAGAAAATTTTAGCACTTCCTTTATAAACTTTAAATTGCGTACAACTCTTTTTGAACTCTTAGTCTATAATTTCTCATAAAATTCTTTGAGATCCTCTAGTGAAGATAAATGGCAAGAATTATTGGACTTTAAACTGTGATCCTTCAGTGTTATATACACTGGATCATAACTCTATGGCTTTGCTTCCCTCGTAAAACTAAACCACAAAGCCATTCTTTTCATTTCAAGCTTAACAGCACATAGACCCATGGGTGAAGCAATATAAACACTCTTGAGTAACTTCTCAAAACCAAATCTCCTCTGCAAAAACAGACATGAAACTCAGCAATGTGTAATCTCTCCCTGAACCTGTGAAGCTGTGGTTCTCAGGCCACCCAAGTAGACTGGTGAGAATAATGTTCATGTGTTCAGCTGAGACAGGCACGGGAACTATCTGTAATTACCAACTCAGGTTTATTCAGGCTCCATCATTGTGTTGCTTTAAACAAAGTCACCAAAACAGGTTATAATTTTTGGCAGAGTTTAGAGAAGGTAAAACCTCACATATATAGAAACTTTCTTTTTTTAAACAACAACAACAACAAAAACCTGTAGTTTAAATGTTTCATTTAAACCATTGGTTTCTAACAGGTGTCATTGCTGAAGGCATCTCTCTTTAATTGAACACTATTAACAACAATTTCCATGGGCAAATACATGAAAAGAAACTGCATGTAAAGTAAGTGCTAACAATATCCATGTAAGTGTTCATAGAGGTACTATTAGTCACAGAAAAAAAATTGAAAATGAACGAATGTCCATTGTATGGATACCATGAAGAGTCTTCGAAGGGAATAATAAGTAGAAGTGGAAAATATATCTATCTCTAAAACTATGGACTTTATATTTTCAAGTTCTGTGTTGGGATCTTCCTTTTTCCCTTTATTTCTTCTTTTTATAATGTTCATATGCATACATGTTATAATGTAATCATATTAATCCCATACTCCCTCTATCCGGCTGCCCCACAGTATTATCTGCCAACTTTATCTTCATGTCCTCTCTCTCTCTCTCTCTCTCTCTCTCTCTCTCTCTCTCTCTCTCTCTCTCTCTCTCTTTCTCACACACACACACACAGACACATACACACATACACACCACATCCCATTAAGTACATTAGTGTGTGCTGTCCACATGCTCATTTGTATGACGTCACACACAGGGATGTGAACAACCTACTAATGACTACCCATACACACATACACACCAAACGAGAAATGACTCTCCTTCCTCTGGCAGCCATTAACTATTATTAGTTCTTTAGCTAGGAGTGAGGAACTGAGATTCTTCCTGACTCCATGCTAGAATTTTAACTCTCTTGATCTTGTAGAGGTCTTATGCAATACTGCTGCATGAGTTCATGTGTGCAACAGCTGTATCACATCCAGAGGCTATCCTTCACTACATCCCTCAGCGTCCTCGGGCTCTTATACTCGTCCCTTCTCTTTGATCTCTTTTCCTGACCCTTAGGAAGGGAAGGGTGATATAGACGTGCTGAGCACCTAAATGCAAACAAGACTACCACATTTTCCCCAAGAATGAAGAAATGCTGTGTTAAAAAATCCATTGCAAATGGTAACCATAAAGTGCTACTGTAACTAGCAAGTGCTAGCTACTTTTCTTCTATGATCCCTATGACTTCACAATTTTTCTTCTGTGACTTCTGTAACTTCACTACTGTAGAAGAATAATGTTGAGATACCACAGTTAAGGAGACAATATATCGTTACTCCACAGATTTGGAGTTATATTATAGAGATCCACACACCTCACCAGTAACTACATTCTGTGTGATTCTGGTTCATTAGCCACTTTAAACCTTATGATTCTCACATGTGAATTGGGCACAAGTAGAAGCCACTCAAGAACACATATACGGAGCAACCCAAGCCCTTGGCCTGCTGCTCTACACAGCACATTAAGTGCTTAAGTCTGTGATAGCTATTATATCAGCTCCAGAAAAGACTCCTCACAGGCTCTGACCTTTCCTGTCTTAGGTCTATCATTCTCTCCTCAAGGAAGTCACAGAAACTACACGTGTTCATTGCAACATAGGTCATAAAAAACAAAATATCCCTCCTCTTAAAGTAAAAACTAAAACATTTATGCCAATTATCCTCACATTTCTATGTAAGTTATTTATAAAGAGATCCCATAACATTTCTGCTCTGATTACCATACTGGTAATTGTTCCATACTTTGTCTTCTCTGTCTTTACTTACCCCTTATGCTCCCAGTGTAGCACACACACACACACACACACACACACACACACACAGAATCATTCCTTTCTCTCTGTTCTTCAATCCTATTTTTATCTAGATTCAGATTGAATGCAGTAAACAAGCACAATATTTAGGTCATACATTTTTATCTTGGACATCAAGACACAAATAGACATAGTTCACAAATAGGAACTTTTTGGGTTGAATATAGTATGCCTTGAAGTTGTTACAGGAATTTTTCTCAGACTTTTCAAGAAAGTGACACAATCCACATAGAATAATAAAAAGAGAGTGAGAACAATTCTTCAAATGTAACTCAGCCTAATTAGAGGAAAAATGACTAAGCAGTGATATTGGATGCAAACGTGTTAAATGTCATATTTTATATAAATTGAATGTGTTAAACTAATCAATTGCTTATAAAGGTCATAATGCAAAAACCTGGAACCTCAAAGTAGACCTCTCATGCAGAGAGAATCAGCCAGCTCCAAGTGCTGGGACAATGTACAGATTGGCAGGCAGACCAAATGGTCTGAAGAATACAGCAGGGCATAAGAGCTTATAGTTGAGCCAGGAAATTGGCATCAAGAGGAAAGCATGAAATAGAGGAAGCTCACTTAGTATGAAATAGCAGAAGGCTGCCAAGGAAGTCAAAAACAAAAGAGTGCCCAGATTCTCAAAGTTGCCATCAAAAATATAAGCCATGCTGGTGGAGCCTCCAGTGGTGCAGGGACTGGGGTATGGTACCTAAGAAGGAGAAGGAAATAGCGTTCGATCTTGAGTGCTGAGTCAGGAAACAAAACTTTACAGCCCCCCTCCTCCCACTCCCATCCTCACAAATCCCTTCCTCTGTTACTCCTTCCCCTTCTCTGAGGAGAAAGGGAACCTCCCTTATAGGTACCAATCCTCCCTGGCATACCAAGACACAGCAGAGTACATCCTCTCCCACTGAGGCCCAACAAAGCAGCACAGCTAGAGGAAGGAGATCCAAAGGGAGGCAACAGAGTCAGAGACAGCCTCCACCCCAATTGATAGGGGATCCACATGAAGACCAAGCTGCACATGTGATACAAATGTGTAGGGGCCTAGATTCTGCTCCTTCATGCTCTTTGGTTGGAGAGAACACTGCATTTTTCAAGTCTTCTCCATCTCTCTGGGAACAACAGCTTCTAAGGAGGCCCTAAAGTATGGAATCTGGATTTTTAAAATGCAATATAAAAGCTATTTGCATATCTAGTATATCACTGTAAGAGAGTGCCTACAATTAAGTGGCACACACCTACTTGCAAATATGTATCACACCCATGACCTAATTAATTTAGTGGAAGAATTTCCATATAGCCACCCTTCGATGTCAAGGATTCTGCTCTTATGAACACTCATAAAATGGAAACAAGTAGTTCACAAACCAACATGTGTGTTCTAATGTGACAGCCTATTTTTTACTAGAGCAATAACCACTGACATCTTGGATCCCCAGACTACAAACCTGCAACAAGCAGCAACAACTGGCAAATGTCCTGTCTTCATAGCCGATGTCAGCATGTTCTAATAGGCAAGCAATCTTCAACTAAGCAACTATTTATGAGCAAATGCTCTGGAATGCTCCGGAGCCTAATAATTAACAGTTATGTACTACAATTAGATTTTATTAGTGCTTTAGATAATCGGGTAAGATATTATCTCTTGTGTATGTCAAATTCATATTTCATGTCAAACCTCAAAGCAGCAATAAGAACATGAATTTTACTTTTGTTTTCATTTTTGTTTTCTTAATTCCACCCTTCTGCCATCTGTGTCTCAAACGGCAAATTTCACAGACCACACAAAGGACCGTGGGGAAAAGGCTGGCAAAGGCATCCAAGGCTTCCCCAGGCATTCAGCAGCCCTTAGAGGGTACCAATAGGCACAAACTAAATTAAGGTCCTGACATGAGGTCTCAGCAGTCCCAATTCGCATGCATGGCCCCTTGTGGCCATGCTATTTTGTTCAACAGATGTTAATTGAGTGGCACTGTTCAAAGCTTTATGAAACTAAGATATCACAACATTTGTTTTTCCTGGTGTCCTTTCTAACATTATAGTTTTAGAAATTAATAAACCTAAGACTCCAGATCCTGGAGATTCTAGCTCTGAACATGATACTGGGTTATATAAACAAACAAAACAAAAATTAACATGAGGCAGTAAATGCCAAATAAAAGAGGGAAAGGCTAGTAACACTTGCTGGAAGTGAATGCTTGGAAATTCAGCTTTAAGAGTACACAGCACTGGTTCTTAAACACCAATGTGAGTCAGAGCTTGTTAGAACAGATCTATGGAACTCACCACCACAGTGAACTGGGGTACAGCCCCAAATTTAATTTTTCCTAATTTTACACGTAAAGTCATTGGTTTATAAGCCCATCTTATGATTCCATATTCTATAGAAACCCCTCAGTGTTACTGCATGAGAAAACAAACATAATGGTAGCAGTGACCTGAGAAAATTAATCTACAGAGAATGGACCAGACCAACTGGAGGGGCATGAATAATACTTACAGCTGGTCACAAGCTCACCAAGTGCCCTCACACCCTAATAGCCACACAGAGCATCTTGTGCCTATGGGTCCTAGTCCTTTTTTGCTGTATTCCCTGTCATTCATTCTGTGTGTCAAAGGCCTTTTCTTCATGTCTCATGGATGTTGGGCCTCCTGACTGTAGAATTTGTCATTTTGTCAGCCATTCTTTCTCAAACATTCTAGTGTGGATTAATGACTATTTATAATTAACCTAGACCCCCTTTTAAAAAAAAAAGGAGACAAGACAGGGAGATTTATCAATGCCTTTCACTATTATTGCCCCAAATATAAAGCTTCCACATTTAATAGCAATGGGAAATTCCAGCCAGATGACAGGTCCTCCTGCAGGAGCCCATCCTCAGTCTATCAGTCCAGTATTGCTCAGGTGTCTTAGAGTATCTCTGTCTTCTATCCATAACTTCTACCAAGGAGAAGCGAAGGGTCCGGTCTGCTGTTGAAAGCCCTATGCAGAAGGCTGAAAGCCCTAACTTACATGTTCTGCTGAAACTGTCTAGCAGGGTTTGGGCTACATACTGAAGAAAAGAAATAAATTAAAAATAAATGAATAAATGTGGCTCCTAGTAATACAGATCTTTCAAGCTAGTGCTCACTGACTTCCTCTGTCTAAACAAAAGACCAGTTAAATAATGTGAATGTGAAAATCTTACATGCTACTTCCAATTAAGCTAAGAATGATTTAGTTTAATGAATGTATGTCTGGATGTGAACGAGTCTTCTAAGAAGTTACTTTTTATAAAGAAAACGATGTACACCTGTTGCACTCTGTTTGTTGGCCCAGACAGAAAGGCTTTCTGAAGAATTTTGTCACAGTGCAATCCAATCTCCCTTGGTTGTTTCCCCAGGTGCCTTTCCCTTGTTGTAATCTGTCATTAAAGAGACTCCCACAGGTTAGAAGGAATGAAGGAGGAGAATGAGAGAAGGTGCTTCCCCACCTCCTTGCACTGCTACTAATAAAAAACGCAGTCATGAAATGTTTGTGATGCAAACTTCCACCTCTCCAGTGCCAGAAAGACTCTGTCATAGTCTCAGCTCTTTTTCTGTTTATAAATGTAATGAATACCCATTATGAAAATTTTAGCCTAAGAAAACACTTTGTAATCTCAGTACCCAGTGCTAATCACATTTATTAGTTTGATCTATCCCTCTGTCTTACTTACCTTTCTGTTGCTGTGAAGAGAGACTATGATCACAGCAATTATTACAAAAGGCAGCACTTAATCATGGGCCTGTTTACATTTTTAAATGTTTAGTCCATGATCTTCATGGTAGGAAGCAGATAGGTATGTCACTGGAGCAGTAGATGAGAGATTTGCATTCTTATCTACAGGCAACAGGCAGAGAAAGACTCTGGGCCTGGCATGGGGTTTTAAAACCTTAAAGCCCAGGTGGGACAATTCCTCCAACAAGGACACACCTACTCCAACAAGGCCACACTTCCTAATCCTTTTCAAACAACTTCAGTAACTAGAGACCAAGCATTTAAACATTTAAGCTTATAGGGCCATTCTCATTCAAACTACCACACCCTCTCATGTTATTTTTCTGTACACATAAGCATACAAACACACATAAACATCATTTATACTTATGACCACAACATCTCTTTTTATGTTCTCCTCTCACCATTAGATGAACAACATCACCTACATAATTAAATACTATTTTAAAATATCAGCAAAGGTGTCTTCATACTTATAATGAGATAATTCCTCCCATTAATCTAAATTCCAACCTTTTATGAGAGAGATAGCCATATATACTCTCATTTACTCCAAATTTTATCTTGAGAATACTCCAAAGGAATGGACAGAGGAAGAGATAATAATACGGATACTCAAATATCTGAAAGAAGAACAAAATACCCTGAGAACTGTCCTTTCCTCCCTATAGAGAACAGCAGGGAGGTCAGAAGGTGAGGAAGTGAAGCTCACATCTCTCACTTGTTCTAAAAGGTGGAAACTTAAGAATTGGTAGACTACATAAGACCTGCACAAGATCAAACCAGTGGAGAAAGGGCATCACAGGCTAAGGAGCTATGGACCCTTGATGGCCTCTGGAGAAGACACAATTAGTTTTCTTTATGAGTCTGGCCCCTGGTAAATCACCCACAATCCAACAGATTGTTCTACACCTGTCAGTATATGGGCAGTATTGATAGGACTTCAAGGGTGTTTGTTTTTGTTTGTTTGTTTGTTTGTTTGTTTTATGGCTTTTTTATGAAAGAAAATAAAGCTACAAAGTTGAGAGGGGAAGGAGGAGGTGGATGGATTTGAGGAAATAGTTAAGGGGAGGGGAATGGGGTAAACATTCTCAAAATGTCTTTATGAGTTTCTCAAAAAATTAATAAGCTAAGGATTTCTCATAGAGTCTGATCTTCTGAGTATAGCCTCATCCTGAGGGTATTAAAATAAGGGAGTAGCATACAATTTCAGCTCAAAGCAGTATTTGCACAAATAGCACAAAGCCAGCTAGTTTGGCAATTACATATCTTTTAAATCTGGAGAGGCTGTTATAATGCTGGTGTGAGCATTATATGATCACCTGTGTGATGTTCTTTATAAAAGCAACATTAAATAGTTCTTTTTCAAAAATCCATGCTACTCTTGTGAATTCTGCAGATAACAAACCTTCCCTTATTTAATTTTAACATATGTTTTACACACACACACACACACACACAGTATATACATATATAGTCATGCCTGGAAGTAAGCACAGCTTGCAGGAGTCAGTTCTCTTCTATTCAGGGAACAGACTCAGGCCATAAGTTTTAAATGCAAATACTTTTACCCATTAAGAAACCTCACCAGCTCTAATTTGAGAATATATCTTAGCTTTTAGTAACTGTTAGCTTGAATATAGATTCATTACTGACCTGGCCAAAAACAACAACACATAATTACCCCCAAACGGTCTGTTTTTTTTTTTTTTTTCCTAAAACAAACCTATCATATGAGTGGATAGGCAGAGGACTATCTTTACCCCGTTCTGATAGATAATGTTGATTATCAACTTAACAGGATCTAGAATCACATAAGAGACAAATCTCTGGGCATATCTGTGCTTCTAGATTGAGTTAGCTGAGGTGGGAGAAACTATTCTAAATCTCTGCATTACCAGTCTGTAGGCTCTGGTCCTAAATTGACTTTAAGGGGAAAAGAAAACAGTTTTTGCATGCCCCACTTCTGCCCCCCCCCCCACACACACACTCTCCTTTCATTTTGTCTGAGGTGACAGCTGCTTCATACCCCTGTCACTATAATGTGATGTCCATGATACCCTCAAACCAAGAGCCAAAATAAACCCTTCCTTCTTTAAAATGATGTTTGCCAGGTATTTTGTCTCAGCAATTAAAAAAAAAAAAAACCTACCCAGTTTCAGAGCTTTTAGGTCATTATACTATTCTGGAAATGTTAAACAGCTAACATAAAATCATAGGGTAAGTCAAAGAATTTTTTCAGAAAATCTACCTTGAGCATCATGTATACAAGTTGGGTTTGTCTGTATTCTCTCCTGTTTGAACACTTACATTTCATCTGACTCCATCAGAAAACACATTTTAAGTGGAAGGTTGAGGGTGACCAAGGCTATAGCAGCTATACAAACCATATTTTGTGGCCAATGATGGATGAAGGAGCTGGTATATTTAGCCTTGGAAAACAGCATCAATAGGAGATAAGAGAGTTCTTTTAGTGTTTGAAAGGCTATCAAATAGACAGAGACACACACAGAGACATGTTCCGTGTTGCTTCGAATATCAGACAGGAACAATGGACAGAACTTCAAAAAGAACAAGTCCCTACACAATGAGAGATTTGTCTTTGAATCTACTGAACTGCTCAACCGCAGAGAAAGCAGACCATAATCTGGTGAATGTCTCTACACTGGATGCATTTAGTGATAAACTGTCAGGGATGCTATGATGACTCTTTTGGTTTCTGTATTATCCTCTATTTTCCTCTCCTTTTTCTTGGATCACTCCTGCAGTGTACAGTGTACAGTGCTCAGACGGTAACTGAAGAGAAACTACTATCGGGCCAGGTGCTTCCAAAACATGGCTCCCAGATAATAATAATAGTAATAATAATAATAATCCCCTATAGGGCAGATGAGAACATTGAGGTTTAGAGATACTTAGCAGTAAATTCAGAGTCACATCAGTATCTCAGACAAGGACTCATGCTCTGGACATTTTATCTGAAGTTAGCGACCTTACTTGTTTGATTGACTGTGCAAGAGAATCGAGTAAGAAAATGAGTACCTGGAAAATGGATAGGACTTTTAAGGAAATCATTTGGTGTCTTAGCCTAACAGATCTAACTATCCAATTCCCTTATGTAAAAATGGGGCAGTATTTACATACAGCCATGAATATTCTCTCATATGTACGAAATCATGCCTGGGTCACTTTGCACATCAATGACAATGTGTATATTGTTATTTTGTCATGTTTTGGGAATGACTAGAAGAGAAAAGCCTGGTTGTTTAATGCATTCCTATGTATTTTTTTAATTCAAGCATTTTCAATCCAAGTCTGTTTGAATCCACAGAACGCCGCACCCACAAATGGAAAGGTCTAAGCATATTTATATTCATGGCAGAATGTAGACGCAGACAGGAGGCTTGGAATTGACTGTACTAAGATTTAGGTAGGAGCGATACTGAGGTCACCTTTTATCTTTTGTGAATAATTATGAAAAGGGTGTACTCACCAAATAAATAATTTCAATGTGATTACAAAGAGAACAACATTCTAATGCACTTAGCAGAAGCAATTTACATGCATACAATTAATGTGCTAATTTCACTGATCTTTAGCTATTCATTAAAACAGGCCTGGCAGGTCCTGTACTTGGCAACACTCTGTTAGTCATTTCCTGCTATTACTTTATGTACTCAAAAGTAATCAGCCATCTATAATTTAAGACTTTTCAGTAATTAAATAGCCCTTTCTCTAATTATGTCCAAATTAGAGAGGTTAGTGTGTGGATAAACATGTTTGTACTTGGTACATGTATTCAAAGATGGTAGTTTCTCTGAATGTGGCAACAAAGACCAATAGAGCCCTTAACTCAGAGTGGAGGGGGTGTCATTAGAATGAGCAGGAAAGGCCTTTTGACTTGAAGGGTGATTCTCATTGTGATGCGTTATACCCAGTCCTGTAAATATGGTAAAGTCTTGATTTTTTTTTTTTATGCCTACATGGACCATCTGAGTTTCTGCAGTTGTTGTTGTTTTAAGGCTTTTGCCTAAGAAATGAAATGGAACAAAAGTTCTGGCAGAGAAGGAGTTAAAGCTTGTGTTTGCGGGAGTGTGTTTGCTGACATTGATCAATGGGCAACTTTGTGGTCGTACGTTTATTCACACGAAGGGTTCAAAAAACAGATCAATAATGAAGCTATGTTGAAGATGCCAAAAAAAAAGGTGATTAATGGAAAGTATGGTGGAGGTGCAGTCTGCCATGCCGTAAGAACACTCCTTCACTTAACACCCTGCAAGCAAGCATGGATCAGATGGAGAGAGAACACTTCCTTGGAATGTTGTTGGAGCCAGGCAGAATCTCATCAGACCTCACGCTTCAGATATCAGCTCGTCACATCCAAGAATCCAGTTTAAATCCTCTTGTGCACAGTCTCTGAAGCAGCTCCTCTCCTGCATTATGCATGACTCTGACATCTTGTCACATGAGCAGCGTTCTGAAACTGATTTGCAACTTTTATTTTCTGCATTATGTTTTAATTATACCATTTCAGAGAGAATTTGTCCACAATATCTTGTTCCCTTTCTTCATAGTGCTCATCCAATTATGACAGCAATGGTGTAACCTAGGACAATATACCCAAACAAGGATTCCTCATACCCTATAAAGGCTCTGCTTAAAGGATCCCCTTTTAAAGTCCATGCTTTGATCGATCTCATTGTGAGGATTTAAAATGTAAGGATGAGCATTGGGTAGACTCCAGCTCATTCCACCTGGCAAATGATAACAACTAGCAATGAGCTCTGCTGAAAATGAATATAAGATTGAGAAGAACTCAACATTACAGTGTCCTGCCTTGTCTAGGAGGAGAACACCCAAATTCCAAATTGCAAAATCCAGGAAGGCTTAACTGGAAGAAATCTTTTGAGAAAGTGCAAGGCTTTAATCATTCTTACCTTGGGTCACTCTTTTCCTCCTGCAGAAACACAGTCCTTTCTTCCCATTGACCCCTGTTCCTGAGACTCGATTTGCAATTTTCCTTTGCTCCCAGAAAAAAAAAAAAAAATGTAACGTGAGAAAAGTTACTCTCTTCAATGTATGTGTATCTAGTCCTTTTTGTTATCTTGGAATATGTCCTCTATTCAAATGATTTCCACAATCAGTAAAGAGTCAGGGCCTATACTTGAACAAATGTGCAGATAATTTTTATTCCCAGGTCTCCTTGTTTTTAATGGTGCACATAAAGGCTGTCTCTATGGTACATTAAGGTTAAAATTCAATGCTTTCAATTAGCCTCTTAATTTGATCCATGAAAGCGTTAAAGAACAAGATGGTTCCTTTAATCACTACTAAGTAGTTTCAGCATCTATTTATAGTCAAATGATTGTCATGTATGTTCCTCTCTATAGCTGACATAGACAAGTCCAAGAAAAGCACATGTCTGTATAAAACAATTTACACGTGCAAAGCCTTGTAAAGTCACCACAGAGTCCATGCTTGTACTTCTGCCTCAGCAAAAGTATCCAACTGAGAAAGCAGACAGCAAGGCTGCAATCCAGATCCTCTTGCCGCACTAAGAAGAGACAAATGCACCATTATGATTTTCCCTAGCTAGATTCCCGCAGGGGCATCTTATTCACAAACATATACCAGACAACACAACACCTAAGACTCATCAGAACATGAAATTAGTCTCTTCTGCCTCTATTTCCTCAAAACAAAAGAGAGAAATGGGAAAATACTCACAGATTTACATTATTGATGTGTTTCAAGAGCCTTGCTAATATTGAAACTGTAATGGCAGGAAACTTAGTTAAATGTAGGGCCTACACTTCTAGAATATTATTCTCCCGTTTAAAATAACTTTATCAGTCAATAGACAATTGGAGGCTGTACTTGTGGTGAAACTAGTTTTCTTTCCAAGTTTCATTGTTTTATTCATCTAGACAGAGGTTGTATCTATGATACATTCAGATAAAACTATGTTAAGTCACAGGACCACTCGGGGACTGGTGTGCTTCAGGTGCACACAGTGGAAGAAGGACCTGGATTGTGTAGCATAGTGTTCCCTAGACAGGGAAGGACTTTAGATTCACGAGGACTCCTTTCCAAGCAGATTGCAAGAGCCACTCTGCCATCAATGATTCAACAGAACTACCAAAATTTGGGTATCTAACATGTTTCCAGGTAGTCCTGATGCTGGTCATCCAGGGTCAAGAGTAGGAAAGTTTGAACCTGGAAGGATCTACCCTTTTAAAGAACTGAAGTTAAGAGTCATTATACTGCTAGCACATCCAGAGTATTATTTTAAGAGCACAACAGAAGGGCAGAAACAGCTTGTACTAAAGATTAAATATCAGAAGCAGGAATCATTGTGAGACTGAACTAGGTATGATGTAAGATTCTCTGGATAATATGACCATCTCAGGGAGAAATGCTGATGGACCTGCCAGAACAAAGAAGCAGGGTTGGAGGCTTGCCCTATTGATTGCAAATTTATTTTTGCCCCCATACTAATTTTTTCATATATGTATAATCACAATGAAGTACTACTTATCTCTTTTGGAATCCTGCCCAAGGTGTGAAATAAATATTCCAATAAAATGTTTTAATAGAGTCTCTCCAGTTTCCAACTAGAGGAATGCAGTTAATTTGTGAGTTTCATCCATAAAAAAATTTTCTCTGTGTAGCAACCCATCACAGAAAATCTTAAAATAAAACTCCATTTGTCATAACTCAAAGCACAGTGTATGAGGAAAACCCCCCCCTCCCTTTGCTACCTTCTCCCACATAGTGTCCAAGTAATAGCCTATTTAAAATGACTTTATCTTGTCTACACGTGTCAGTCAGTATAGTATGAAATGCATCCATTCTAACCTGTGTGCATCACTTCATAGTCAATATGGCCACTGTGCCACTAGAGTGATTAACATAAACCAGTTCCATCTATGCAGACTGTATGACTACTGGCCGATGGCCATTTGTTCTTAGTACATGCAGAGCAGCCTAGGCCTCATCTTTGTCTCTGTCTCTCTTCTTTCTCTCTGCTTCCATCTGCTCTTTCTATGCTTCTAATTTTTTTCCTAAAAGAATCTCAATTTCTCCATCACATAAAGAAAGAATTTAAATGAAGCAATCTGTTTTCAGGATGGTGGAAGAGGAGACTCATAGTATTTAATTAGAGTTCATTTGAAAGAGTTATCTTAGTGTTCTGGACCAAGTCCCTGAAGGGAAATCATGATGCAAATATTTGATGTCTTTCTCTCAGGTGGGTGCCTCACCTTTGTAGCTTAGTTATGTCTGAGGTGGGAGGTGGGGGCGTCAGACAGGTGAGTTTGTCTTGATTCCCAGGGAGGCAGCCTAGTCTCGATAGTTTGATCCTAGTTTTGGAAATCAGGTTTTTCTGGCTCTGAGCTACTGACAGGTCTGTTTCTGCCTTTAAAGACAGTCTTGCTCGAAAAGCTGTTTCCTTTGATGTGATGTCAGGCTGACATAGGTATCACTGGAACTACTCCATTATCCTCCCTTTATGAAGGGGATCAATGAAAGAAAGTTATCTGGTTTTCATGTGATCATGGGAAATGAGAATCTCCAAAGTCTTTTTTTTTAATGGCATCATCTACTAAAATTTTTTAATTGAAAAAGAGCAATTGTCAACCTAATAGAGTAATGTGAAATAAACCCAAAATTCTATACATAAAATGCAAAAGGACATACAAGAAAGTGAGAGATGCTATCTTTTCTCCCTGTAACAAGTCAAAGCCAGAAAAGTAATTGACAGGATTGTAAAAAGAATCTTATCTGCCTCCTTATCTCGGATTTTCTTCTCAAGGGACATTTTTAGCTCCTCACTTCTGAAATGATGACAATAATAAGAATAAAAATAACAATTCGCAGGGATGGCTTCAGAAGCAGAACCTCAAATTTTCTAAGGAGAGACAATGTATTGTTAAACCTGCCAATCAATGCCCCCTCTCCTTCTCCTGGAAATGTTAATTGGCTGTGGGAAAAACAATATTTAATTAAGTAAGTATGAGATAAATAAGTATCTGTTATTCTATACCAGAGCAGAATAACACTGTCACACCCACCCCCAGTGAAGAAGCTGATCCACTTTCTTGCCATTCAATGCAGAGACCTAGGATGCAGTGATGGGTACAGGCAAGTTTCTCAAGTGATTTCTAAGAAAAAGACCTGGCACTTGCAGGAAGCCTTAACGCTTGCTCGCTCTGAAATTACCAGTTATTCAAACACCTCCAGAGGACTAAGGCTGATGTGGCTGGGGTTGGCTGGAAGTTTAGCATCGCATGAATTACTCAGAGAGAAAAGTTACCACAAAGACAAAATTCTGCAACAGAGATGGATGCTCCAGACTAGACATGGATTATCTTCCACAGTAATTACCTATGAAAAAAAGCTTGCCGAAACCAGCCACCCTGCCCCTGTGGGTTTTCCAGGGAGTCAAGAAAGCTGTGTGGGTATGTATGTGAGTGCATACCTAAGGGCTATGTGATGTTAGTGATCCTTTTGTCTGCTGGCATTGGATGACCATGACCTTGAATGAATTTCATCTCAGCAGAATAGGAAAACACCACACCACAATTTCAACAATCAGGATGATTTGGTGAGGTCAAAGGCTATAGCCAGCCAGACAATTGATTTCCTTCTGACAAAATTTAACTACAATTCCTACTAACCACAAGATCTAAATAGCCTATGGGTTGCTAGGTTGTACCAGGATACAGATATTTTTGGAAAGCCAAGATGGCTGCTCTGGAACATACTAACTTAAATACAAATGAGATATGGTCTTGTATGTTTTTACTAGAGTTCATAAATGGTAGTAAATTTGTTCAAGTGTCATATATCAGTTAAATTTTACTCAAATATACTTTACGTGAGACACCATGACAATCAATTTTATATGTTACTCACCTAATCGTTAATCCATTTATTGTGCAAGAAAATTATTTCAGCAAAGGATCACCAAGGTATTAAGTCAAGGGCAAGGATTCACACTATAGCCAATGTAACAACAATCTTCTAGAAATTTAGTATTAACAGTCTCAAATTTCAAATGCTATTATGAAATAATAATTAGTCCACGGCCTGTTCGCTTAAGAGGTTACCTAAATAATATGTTAAAACCCCCTACTCGAGGAATAGTATTGATTTGTTAGAGGGGGAAAATGAAATTACATATAAAAATTACATTTTCACAGGATTATTTCTAGCAAATTCTTAGGGCAATCAAAGATGTTGTCAATATGTTTAGTATTTTACCTCTCCACACACTTTTTATTGTGTGGCTTACTGTAATCACTCTCAATAGCTGGCCTTACAGGCCTTGAGATCTAATATAATTTAAGTTTGTCTTGCCAACTTGAAGAGGTGTACTTATAAAAAATAAATAAATAAAACAAACATTTTTTTAAATACTAGCATTGATACAGGTTTAGAAAATGTGTTTCTCTTTATTTCCCATTCCTGTCATTGGCCTCATATGCAAACCCTGAGGCTATTCCTCTATTTCACTCTTCTTTCATCTTTGCAGTCAATGAATCACTAAGGCCTGTCACCCTTCACTCCTTCACTAATTAATTATCCCACATCCAAAGGAGATTTTGCTTTCTAGACTACCTACCAGTAAAACTCTATCAATGGCTATCTCTATGCAATATTCCAAACCTATAATTCATCCTTCTTATCTTCTTCCCTTTGAGAGCCTTCCACACAATCATAAAAACAAGTCCCCCAAACATTATTTTGTATATGACAGTTTTAGTGGTGTGTTTTGGTTATTCAGAAAAATATAAATGGTTAATTTATGATAGGGTGAGGTTGCAAGAAACCTCTATGTTTAAGGGATAACATACTGAATGTATTTAACCTACCAAACATTGCAGTTTAATCTGACCTATCTTAAATATGCTCACACACTTGTAGAGTCATCTGAAATACTGCAAAATCATCTCACATTCTCTAATATCCATTCTACGTTATAAGAAAGCACTGAATACCGTGTGTGTGTGTGTGTGTGTGTGTGTGTGTGTGTGTGTGTGTGTGTGAGAGAGAGAGAGGGGGGGGGAGGAGTTTTACAGATATGAAGTAATATAAATATTTCTATGTAAATAAAAAAAATCATCCAGTACACTATATCACACTAATTGTTTACCCTGCAGCTGTATGGCTTACTGGGTGCTACCACTTGAGGCTCTTATACAGCATTATCAGATAACAAAACCCTACATTGTAACTGTGGCCTAGTCCCTGATTATGGCTTGATTCCATTTTCCAATTTTTAAAGGAGCAGCAATATTCACTCTCAGAATAAACTACACATGAGTTCAATTTCTCCTTGTCGTGGCTCTGTGCAATATGCATATCCATGAGGCTAGACCACAGGATTAAACTCTCAGGCAACTATGTGTGAACAACTATGACTCTACCTTCTAAAGTGTCACCAGTGTCTTTTTCAGATATAGGCATTCAACCAGTTACCTGAGTCTCTGGAATATTCCTTATAAGATGGACTTTATGTTACAGGTCTTTGCCCAGCTACCAGCTAACACATTCTAAGCATGCTAAGGTACTCTAAGCTATACTGTTTAGTAAGTTAAATCAGTTGACCACATTTTCCATTTGCAACATGTTTGATCTTTGATGTGTTGATTGGGATGCAACTTACTATTCTTCAGGAATATCGTCTGTGTTCCTGAATAGTCAAAAATTGGGGCCACTAAAATAGATAAATACAACCTAATGTTAGCTGGGCTGTAAATACATCACAAGTTGAAGAACAAATACACATTAAATCTCTAGCATAGGGCTCAGAAGAATTCACAATTGAGCCCGATCATGTTTCCTGATTGCATTAGACTGCTCTTCTCCTGAGCTCATTCTTTGCTCCAAAGACAATAATTTATTCTTGATTACCTCAAAACTTTTAGTTCATTTCTCTAACAACAGTGTGCCTTCTCTCTTGATATCTACTTATATTAACTTTTCAGACATCTTCAAAAGTTCAAGTTAGATTGCATCTTGTATAGTCAACTACCAAGGGATTCTCAAATACAAGATGTAGGCCTTTATAAATCCACAGTATTTATGTCACATGTTTAACACAAAATTATTTAGTGGAATTTATGTAGGTATGTGTGAATATACACACATATATGTATGTAGTGAAAAAAATTATATCTCATATAGCAGAAATATATATGTGTGTGTGTGTGTATATATATATGTGTGTGTATATATATATATATATATGATCCCTTGTGACTCCCCTTGTTAAGTATATATTTATATTGACCAAATTATGAGTATTTTATGTTATATGTAAGTATTTTATATAGAACTACTCATATTTATGACTCATAAAGTTCCAATTACTCTATTAGAGGGAAATTTATTAAGTAGAATAAAATGGACTGATAGCAGCTGATTGCTAATACTCAAGTTAGATTTACTTTCTATTTTGATTGTTACAAAAACAAAACAAAAACAACAATGACAAAAATCCAACCCTCCTTTCCTTCAGAGACTTAAGGTGAATTTCTAGTCTAGTGTCTAAATCAGCTTTGTTCTTCCATAGACAGTCAGCCTGTAATTGACATAATCATTCAGTGTCTGTAGATGTATCAAGTCCCACCACATGACTTTGTGACTCAGGTAGATTTTACAGCTTATATCAAAAGAAAAAAAAAAGACTCTTTGATGACCAGTGACATCCTTTAAGATGACAAATTACTTCCTTGTTATAGCTGGCATCTCCCACACCTGGCCCATTAGTAAGTGACAGTGCTAAGGGATGCTGAGAGTTGAGGCAAAAAATGAAAACAAATACCAGTCATTTCAATACTGACAGGTCCAAGGTAGCCTGGATTTTTAAATTGGCTGTCTTCAAGCTGATATAAGATCTTGCTGGTAAGATCAAAGTGATATGTCCCGTAGCTTTCCTGGATGGGAGGTTTTGATGTTAGGGAGAAAGTTTGACTGGTTCATAGATGGTGGCCATTTCCATTCTCTTAAATCTTTCACCTTTCTCTGATGAGAATCACTGACATGAATTCTTCCATGTGAGCTTAATGAGAACTATCAGGGGTTCTGCCACTGGGATTCAAACTTGGGGAGATGCTGTGGATGTGAGATCTGGCTTCTAGAATTTCTGTAAAGATAAATCTCTCCTATGAAAAGAATGAATCAGGCTCAAAATTTTACCTGACAAAGCCAGATTGGCGTTGGTCATTTAGGCCCTGCAGAGACTTTTATTGGGACCAAAAGGAGATAGAAGGTTCTCAATTAAAACCAAAGGCATGGGAATGAAAGTTACAACTCTTTTGAAACAATTTTCAATAAAACCCCCAACGTGAAATCAGAGAGCTCTCCTGCTGCCATTCCTTATAGAATAACCCCAATCCAATGACAGTAGCAGTCCCCAGCAGGAAGGACAGCAGGGAAGAGAGGCCAGCAGGGCTGTGTGAGCCGCCTTGATGAATAGATGAGAGTCTTCTGTTTTGTCCCTCAGCAGTAGTAGGTGGACTTTGAGGGCACAAATG
Organism: Grammomys surdaster; assembly: GCF_004785775.1. Taxonomy (NCBI): domain Eukaryota; kingdom Metazoa; phylum Chordata; class Mammalia; order Rodentia; family Muridae; genus Grammomys; species Grammomys surdaster. Next base: position 7,340,480 of record NW_021620876.1, read on the forward strand.
GAAGCATGGCTAGTGAGATAAGACATCAACACTTGAAATGGCCTCATCTTCATGTTGGGTGGCTTGCCCGGGCGTAAGCCATACAACTACATGTCCATCACACAGTCCAGAATCTTTTATTTCATAGCTTAATTAATTTTATAAGGTAAGCAGTAATAATTTCTTCATTTTCAGATGAAAACCTTGTCTTCATGAGATGACGTAATTGGGCCAAGGCTAAGAGACGATCATTTGTAGTCTTGAGATTTGAACTCAAACTTCAAGTTCCCTGAGACTCATGGGAAACCAACCATGAGTTGTCTGTAGACGGTTTGTTTGTACTGTGTGATTAGTGAGGAGTGGTTATTAGAAACAACATGTATAGATTCCATGTTCCACGAAGGGCTAGAATTGTTGTGGCTCTTTAGTATTAGCTGAGCACTAACTATAGCTACATGGATTGGGACTCTACTCTATAAAACAATCCAAAGAGACTACATAGGCTGTAAGGGCAGGCAGCTTGCTATCCAAATGAGCAGGTTAAAACAGCTGTGACTATACTGTCTCTGAGATATCACAGCAGATGTTCCCAAAGGTTAGATGACACATTTAGGGAGAACACATCTTTGTGATGTAGACAGAAGCAGCGGGAAATAGAGTCCTTTCTAAATGTTGGCAACTGGGAAGGCTCAATTGTTGATACTTCCCTCTACTAGATTTTGGAAGCCTTGAGTCTTTCTGATTTTTTTCCTCAAACTCACTCCCTTGCTCCAGGCATCAGTTTCTCTTATTGCAAAATGAGGGAGTTGGAGCAGCTTACCTGTCACCATTTCTTTTAAATTACAAAAGACACTGAGAAAATTGAAAACACACCTTTTATGTCATTACTATATTTTACTTGGAGGAAAAAAGTGTGAGCAATCCCAGGACTAGAGAGTTAGAAGTAAAGGATCTTCTCCAGGTTTTCAAGAAATAGATTAAACCTTCCCTCATTGTGTTTAAACATCCCACTAGATATTTTATGGGGCCAACATAAGAAACAAGCGCTTCTCAGGATTCAGTGTGTGAAAAGAATGACACGCCAAATCCCAGGAGGCCCTGAAAGTGACTCTGTCAGCTGACATTCTGGGACACACTTATTGACCTTGTACACACTGAAACGTCAAGATCGGTCTCTTTTAGAGGAAAGTGAAACTTCATCCCTTAGAAGGTTTGAAAAGAAGGAGGACAAAGAAAGTCTTGTTCCTAGAATGTCCTGCATTGTGAAGACGAGCAGGCAGTGCAGAGAACCTAGTGGGAATCCCCAAAGGGGACAAGGGAAGAATAGGCTGACCTCTAACTCTTTAATTCTTGTGAATTTCTGTATCTCAAACTTTCTGCAACAAGCTTCGGGTCCCAGAGGAATGGGAAGTTGAAATACAACAGGTGGTTTGGCTGGCACTGTCCAGCAGATGCAGGAGACAGTGTTCTGTTGCCAAGATCATCCAGCTTGCTTGCAAGTGAAGTGCTCTCTCTCTCTCTGTCTCTCTCACTGTCTCTCTCTGTCACTCTCTCTGTCTCTCTGTCTCTCTCTGTCTCTCTGTCTCTCTCTTTCTCTCTGTGTGTGTGTCTGTGTCTCTCTCTCTGTGTCTCTGTGTCTCTGTGTCTGTCTCTCTCTCTCTCTTTCACCCACACACATACACACACACACACACACACACACACTTTTTTTCTGCCAAAGACTCTGATAAGGAACTATGAGGCATGGCGAGCAAGGTGACTCTCTACCCTGTCGTGCATAGAGTTCCCCATAAAGTAAGGCACAAGAGAAGAAGTTCATTTGTGCTTTCATGTCATTAGTGCCCCCAGCAGTGTGCCCAATTAAGCTTTACTTGTAGGCAGGCACACACAGAAAGCAAAACAAGAAACTAAGACATCCTGCAATGTGGTAACAACATGAGAACACGCCTATGCAGGAATAATTCAATCACCCCACCTTAACATAAACAAAACCCAACACACCACCTGACAGAGAGAGAAACTGGATATGATGACACTATTACACATTAGCATCACATTGACTTTTATAGCATCAGATCTTACAAAATGTCTAAAGATGATTCAAAGTAAAGAAAACTGACAGAAGGGAAATAAATCTTATGACCTCTGCTTTATTAAACATCATCACATATTTTGATTGAATTTTTAGTAAGAATTACACATGGTAAGAGTGGAGATGGCAATTCCTCCCATCAACGTGCTTTCAGTTTACTAAATAAAATGAGCACATAAACAGCCAAGTAAAACAGAGCAGAGTGCAGGGACTAAACAAGAGGATAACACATGCACAAAAGAGCCGTGAAGTGACAGTTTCCAAGGACAGAGGATGCTTCAAATGGCAGCAGAAAAGGAAAAAGTAAGGCTTTTTCTGAACTCTTTTGCCTTTTTAAAGAAAGGATTTAGTCTTACTTATGTATACATGGGAGGAATATGTGAGTGTCAGTGACAACGCAGACCAGAGGCATGGAAACCACCCCCACCCCCCAAGAGCTGGAGTTACAAGCAGCTGTGAGCTGCTTGATGTGTGCTGGGGACCAACCTTGGGTCCTCTGCAAGAGCAACATGAGATGTTAACTGATGAGCCACCTCTTTGGTCTCTCTTAACTATCTTTTATTATTGCAGTTTATAGACAAGGACAGTAGAGCACAAAGGGATTAAATCACTTGCCCGTGAAGTCCAAGCTGAACAAGACAGAAATCCCCATCTGTCAACAATCATTAAAGAAAATCCTGCTGTCTTATATTATCATACAGACTCAATATTCACTGCATGACTAAACTGTTACTGTTTTTTAGTAATCACTTGAGAAATGAATGAGAGGTTTTAAAGTAGAACGTATGACTTGGAAGAAATCGAGGAGGAAGATGAAACCGGGAAAATGGAGTTTTACAGATGCACATTCACAGAATATCCTAAAGCCATTGTTCTTATGTAGTCTTTAAGGACTTTGAAATTCTATCACAGACCCTTGCAGAACTGTTTTCAAGGTTTTAAAAGTGGGGTTGGAAACTGGAGCAGGGACTACTCCAAAAGCTGTTGCCTGTACATGGGATATGTTCTATCTAGGAAGTCTTCTCTAGCCTCAGTGGGAGAGGACAAGCCTAACCTCACAAAGACTTGATGTGCCAGGGTGGGGGAATACCCAGGGGCCACCACCAGCTTATAAGAGTAGAAGTGGAGGGAGGGAAGGACTGTGGGAGGGGTGACAGGGAGGGGAGCAGTAAATGGGATGTAAAATAAATAAGTAAAATAATAATAATAATTTTTAAATGGGGTTGGAAGAATAAGGTCATTTGACATATAAAATTTGCACAAAAAAATCATAAATAAATCTCTTTGGTTGCTAACCATAATTCATCTTCCCCATCCTCAAATTTAGCCTCATCATAAGCTTGTAAGCATTTTGCTTTATGGGTCAAGTTATTCTCATGCTGTGATTCCAAAACAAGTGGTGGTATTCCTGACATACAGACAGTTAAAACATGGTGATTGTTCCACAATATCTATACTGCAAAACAAAACCTTTAAATAACCAAATTATTTAGGAATTTTATTCTTCCTTAGTGTCATAAGTTTTATTTAGGCTAAAAATGGCTATATTTTCCTTAGGATTGCTTCACTGGACCCAAAATGTGGATATTCCTTCATCATTATAGAATATCAGATAAAAAAACGTGTTATCTACATTTTCCTATAAAATTGAGACAAATAACAAATTTACCAGGTTGTAATTGACCCAGAAAATAAAAGACAGAAATACAAAGTCTCTTAAGATTGTTTATATTTAAAATGTAGCAAATTCTATTCTGAAACTACACAGACTGATAAAGCTGTGTGTTTTCTAATAAAGAGAAGCCCTGTGTAAGGGGGTTCCTGGCTTAAACTGGTTCACTTTGTTCTAAGCAGATTGATGTATTAGGTCTCTTCAATAGCATCCTTTTTTCCATGAGACTCAGCCATTCCACAGATTTGCATTGAGGCTTATGGGACCCACAAAACTTAAAATGAATAATACAGAGTGTTTCAATCCTATGAAATTGACAACTCTCTCCAACAACAAACCATAACAAAAATGTAACGTATTGAAGAATTTTCTCTCAAAACTACATTCCTCAGAAGTGAAAAATAACAAGCAACTTTGAAAATCACTTAATATAGCTTTGTATCTCAAGACTCCAAAAATTCATAGATACTATGGGCATTTAGCAAGATAGCAAATCTGCCAAAGCCCCAGCTTTCTAAAAGAATAAGACCAAACATGAAAGTTATTTAACATTCTTCCAAAGTAACCCTTTTCCTCTTCCATCCTGATGCTATTTCACCTTCAACTAAGGTAAAAAATGGATATGATATCCCTTTAGGTCTGAGCATCAATTGTTTGTTTTGATGGTGTTATATTTATATTATTTTAATCAAATATTTCATTGGCAATTTCACACATGTATTCCGATCTCCCTCCTACCCTTGTCAATTCCTCCATACCTTTCCCTTCCAAACCCTTTCCTATATCATGTTTTCTCTCTTTGTTTACTTTTTTTAATTGGATACTTTCTTTATTTACATTTCAAATGTTATACCTGTTCCCCGTTCCCTCATACCCAAACCCTCTATCACATCCCTACTCCCTTACTTCTATGTTCCCCCACCCACCCACCCAGTCTCACTTCCTTGCCCTCGAATTTTCCTACAGTGGGGCATCGAGCATTCATAGGATGAAGGGCCTCTCCTCCCACTGATGCCCAACAAGACCATCCTCTGCTACATATGCGACTGGAGCCATGGGTCCCTCCATGTGTACTCCTTCGTTGGTGGTTTAGTCCCTGGAAGCTTTGGGGGGTCTGATTGTTTGATATTATTGTTCTTCCTATGGGGTTGTAAACCCCTTCAGCTCCTTCAGTCCTTTCCCTAACTCCTCCATTAGGGACCCCATGCTCAGTCCAATGGTTGGCTGAGAGCATCCCCACTGTATTTGTTAAGCTCTGGCAGAGCCTCTCAGGAGACAGTTATATCAGGGTCCTGTCAGCATGCACTTACTGGCATCGACAATAGTGTCTAGGTTTGGTGAGTGTATATGGGATGGATCTCAAGGTAGGGCATTCTTTGGATGGCCTTTCCTTCAGTCTCTGCTCCACACTTTGTCTATGTATTTGATCCCATGAGTATTTTGTTCCCCTTTCTAAGAAGGACAGAAGCACTGACACTTTGGTTTTTCTTTTTCTTGAGCTTCATGTGGTCTGTGAACTGTATCTTGGGTATTTTACGCATTTGAGTTAGTATCCACTTTTCAGTGAGTGTATATCATGTGTGTTCTTTTGTGATTGGGTTACCTCACTCAGGGTGATATTTTCTAGCTCCCTCCATTTGCCTAAGAATTTCATGAATTCATTGTTTCAGCTATTCATGAATAGCTGAGTAATACTATATTACCTGAGGATCCAGCTATACCACTCCTGGGCATGTACACAAAAGTTTCTCCAACTTATAACAAGGACATATGCTCTACTATGTTCATAGCAGTCTTATATATAATAGCCAGAAGCTGGAAAGAACCCAGATGTCCTTCAACAGAGGAATGGATACAGAGAATGTGGTACATTTACACAATGGAGTATTACTCTCTTTGTTTACTTAGCCATCGATTCTATTAACTAAAATTGAGTAACTGTGGATTTAGACCTTTCTTTCTCAGAGATGTGTGGGCTCACCAGTGGGCACATAAATGAGGATATTGACTCTCCTCATCACAGAATCCATGAGTAACCAAAAGTTTATCAGGGGGCAAGGGCCCTGTGACCACTCCCACCACCAGCCCCGCACCCCAAAACATTCACAATGGACTGTCAACAAGACCAATCTCCTGCTGTCTCAATGCAGATGAGCACATGCCTTGAGTTCAGGACAGTTTAGTGCCCTGAAAGTAGCATTGTGAACCCCCTCTCTCTATCTTCTGACTCTTACCTTTTTTTCTGCCCCTCTTCCTCACCCATCCCAGATCCTTAGAAATGGAAGCTGTAAATGTATTACTTAAGAATAAGCATTAAATTGTTACTCATAATCAGCACCTTGAGCAGTCAGGAGTTTCTTCCTTCATCCAGCATTCACTGGAAAGAGACAGCTCTGACTAAGGCAGAATGAATCATTTGTCCTAAGTCAGCTCCTGCCCCCAGGCTGCTTGTACAGTGTGCATGCACCACATCTTGAGAGTCATTTCTAAGGCAAGTCTTCTTAGCTGCTAAGATCCATTCATGCTAAGGTCCCTCATCTGCTTCTATAATCCTTGTACACAATTCAAAAGCTACGTTTACTAACTCAGTCACCTTGTATGTGTTTTACTTGTCATTCAGAACAAGAAGCATGGCTTATTATTAACTTTGTTTTCTTTATGCGGGTATTTGGGACAAAGAATCGACCCAATAAATGTCTGTTGAATAAGTAAATAAGAAGTAAACAATATCTATTCAGAAAATAATGAAATAATTCTGTGTACATCTGCAAAATTGCATCTTTGGACATTTTTATTCACTCCTCTTCCTAAATATTCATGTACAAATATAATCTTATTTTGCCTTCTTTGAAAAATCTAGCACATAGATTTTTATTTTCAGCATTATGATATTATCTTAGTGCCACTCCCTGGCCTGAGCTTATACAAACCATAACAGATATCTATTGTCTTAGTTAGGGTTTTATGGCCATGAATAGACACCAGGACCAAGGCAATCTTAGACAACATTTAATTGGAGCTGGCTTATAGATTAAGAGGTTCAGTCCATTATCATCAACGTGGGAGCATGTCAACATCCAGGCAGACATGAGGCTGGAGGAGATGAGAGTCCCACCTTTTATACTGAAGGCAACTAGGAGAATACTAGCTTCCAGGCAGTTAGGATGAGAGTCTTAAAGCCCATGCCCACAGTGACAAACTTCCTTCAGCACAGCTATACTTCCTCCAACAAGGACACACCTACTCCACAAGGCCACAACTCCAAATAGTGCTACTCCCTGGGACAAACATATACAAACCATCGTGTGTGTGTGTGTGTGTGTGTGTGTGTGTGTGTGTGTGTGTGTGTGCATGCATGTGCGTGCACGAATGTGTGTGTTTATGTGTATGTGTGTGTGTGTGTATTGTATATGTATGTATATATACCCAATGTTACTCAAAAACAATGGCAAAGGTTTATGAACAAGGCAATGAATTTACAATCTGAAACTCCGTGATGGTGTTCCACTGTGACTGGGCTGTATAATTCTTTCTTCAGGCAAGGGGCTGTCAATAGGCAGCTTCCAGAAGTAATGAATGTTTGCAGTCATAATTTCATGGGTTGACTGAAGCTTAATAGCCTCTATTTCCAATTTAGTCTGTGATATGTTCCAGTATAAGTAGTCTCAAATGAAATATCATCTATCACAATACTATTTAACCCACTATGATTTTGTTAACCATCCAATGCTGTTTGCTTGAGTTTATGTGCCTCACTGTGGCAGACAGTATGAGCCACCTTCATTCTTCTCACTGCTTCTGGCTCAGGCTTTCTCAGTCACCAGTATACAGGAGAAGACTGTTCATCAAGTGATGCTTGCTTCATCTGTCACAGCCAACCTTCTCCCATCCATACGGAAATATCACCACCAGCAAGAAGTAAAAGAAGAGACCAAATGATACACTTCAGATTTGCTTTTCCTCCTCATTGTCCAAAGACAGAATTAAACTCTTGCTGTCTATAACTGTGGAGAAATCAGACAACTTAGAAACAGAGGATTACTGGGTTAATGTTCAAACACCCACATGTACAAAGACTACTGAGCAAATTGGGAACCACACAGAGTATAGTCAGCATTCTGGGAGAGGAAGAAATGAGTCACCATGAAGCACTGTTCTGCTGCAGGATGATCTAGAGAACATTCTTGCAAATGCTTCCTAGTCAGGGGCTCACATCAGGCTAAAGTGACGGCTTACTTTCTTGTTTTGGAGACAGGGTCTAAATACGTATCCTACAGTGGCCTCAAGCTCTTGATTCTCCTACTGCAACCTCTCAGATGCTGAGATTGTAAGCCTGGATTCATACCAGGGTCACTTTTACTTGCTTCCCCTACAAAAGAAAACTACTCATAGCTACTAGTGTTTATCAAAACCAGGAATCAAAAAATCTCCCAAAATGACTCAAACAAAGCCATTTTTCTTAAAAGTAATTAACTCTCCAAGTGGTTTTGGAATGCATTCTTATAACAAACTATCATTCCATTATCATCTGGATTGTGTCAAAACAAATTAAATCAATGCAAACAAGGTTTAACACAGTTAAAGGACAGTTCACTGGCAGTCATTGCCTTTGCCCCTCTTTGTAGTCATCCCAAATACAGTGCTGTATAGTTTCCATGGTGCTGGTGCACAGAGAACAGAAGGCCTTACATTCATTCTGTAAGAGATAAAGCATCTAATCACTGTTCAATGAAAAACCACATAGAGCTATCATCCATAGCTTGTTAGGATGGCTGATATCAAGATGACAAGTGGTTGGCGTTAGAGAAGATGAGGAGGCAGAATCCCACATCCACTATTGGTGGGAATGGAGATTGACCAAAATAGCCACAAAAGTACCCCACAAACCAACAACCCTACCTCTGAGTTGTTTCTCAGGCAATGAAATTGCCATCTTGGAGAGCTATCTAACCTTAGTAGCAACATCCCAATATGTGAGGTATGAGATGGATAAAGGTATTGTTTTTACATATACACATAAAGTAGAATCTGAAGAAAACCTTCCATGTGAGACAACATGGATAAATCTAAAGGGAATTTAGGCTAAGTGAACTAAGCCATACAGAAAGGTAAATACTACATGATCTCAGTGATACATAGTCTAAAAAGGAAACAATTTTATAGAAGTAGATAATGAACAGTGGTTGCCAAGGATCAGAGCATCAGAAGTACAGGGTACTGTGTTTTTAAAGAGTAGTTCAAACTTTTAGTTGTAAGACAACCATTTCCAGGGATTCTACATTTAACTTGGAGTCTACAGTTAAAAACACTGTTAATTACACGACACTGGCTAAAAGTAAATAAAATATTCTCTCCCTTCCCCCATAGTAACAAATAACGAAGAAGTGTGGTAATGTGCATGTCATTTTGATTGTGGCAATCATTTCCCTCAAGATACGTAGATCGTTATACCATAAACTTTGAGTATATAGTATACCATAATACCTATGTACTCCACATCTCTGAAATCAACACAGATTCAAAATATTTGAGGGGAATGCTGAGCCCAGATTAAACATACAGACATTGTATGTATGTGTCATATTTCTGTAAACAATATGGTGTGACAGCTATTCATCTGCCATCCACATTGCAGTGGCTGTGGTATACAATAATGAGAACACTTAAAATAGGGGGATGTGCAGGTTAAAGGTAAATACTGTCATATTTCATATAAGGGACTTGAGTATTCAAGGAGTTTCACATTCTCAGGGAATCCTAACTTCCTATAGATACTAAGGGATGACTGTATATTATTTTTATGAATTAGACTTCAGTGAAACTGGAAACATAACATTATCTCACAAAGAATCACATACTTTGGACAAAATTTCAACAGGTGCTGATTTGCATATGTATGATCATTTATGTGAGTGTGAGTATGAACCTGCCATGTCTCATGATCAGAAGACTGACAAGTGTCAGTCCTCACCATCTACTTGATCAAGGTCTTCCCTCTTTTATGCTTTTTGTCACTGCATAGGTCAGACTAGTCTACTCATAAGGCTGTAAATATCCTCCTGCACGTCAGAAGTACAGACATGTGTAACTGAGCCTGTCTATTCAAACTCAGGCCTTCAAGCTTGCACAGTATAGACTTTATCTACTGAGCCACATCCCCAGGCCAGGTACTCACTTTTAAACCCAACGAATGAATGAGAGTGGATAAGAGTTCTTCAGTATTTGTCTTGATTGTTCTAGAACCAGTAAGATTCTTACTCACCTGGGGATTTAGGTACTCTATGAAAATGGTGCTGTCATTTGACTAAGCTCCAGCACTTTGTAGCTACTTCTAGAAGGAATGTGATGATCTACAATATCTTTCACTTCTCCTATAGTAAAGACACATGAGTTGTAGTGCTGAAAGAAAAAAATAACTTTTTATTTTAAAAAGATGTCTAGGATGGAGTTCAGAAAAACAGATGCCTGGTCTCTTTGAGTCAAGATAATTGACATCTCTATAGAGAGAAAAGACTGGGACAGAAACACCAAAAAGTTGACCTCTTTACCAGAACAAATGAGTCCCTGGATAGAAATCAAGAATGCTGCTGTGTTCTCCACAGTGCTCATCATTTCCTGGCCTTCAGTCAACAGGAATAATTGCAGCATGTCTGTCCCTATTGTGACCTCTGAAAGAACATGTCTTCCAAGCCCTCCCCCTACAAAGACCCTTCATCTCTTCCACTCAAGGGCCATCCCACTTCCTTAGACAAGGATGGCTCTCATCCAGATCTAGGCTGTCCCGCTGGCTGCTCTTGTCTGGGTGCAATAGGCCTCAGCTAGAGGTCCAGGTGGCTCATTCCTCATTCCCCAGCACGGCTCCCAAAGAATCCACCCCTTCCTGATCTCTCTACCATTAGAGCAATTAGGCCTGGAAGGTCCTCCCTACATCCAAAATGTAGTTCAGTAGTTCATGCAGATTTCAGTCCCATAGAAGGCATTTAGCCAGCAAGTGAAGACACCTTTAAAAAACATATGTTGCCTTAATATAATGCTCAGAAACAAGGTACAACTACAGAGTGTTTCAAAAATTGGTCTTTACCTATTAAGCTTCCTGGATGCGCAAATATATATATATGCCTCTATAAACTATATCTATATTTGATATATGAATCTACTAATATATAGATAGATAGATAGATAGATAGATAGATAGATAGATAATAGATAGATAGATAGATAGATAGATAGATAGATAGACAGTCTATGGATGAACAGAAACTGAAAAATATATTTTTATATACAAACACAAAAGAGAAATGTAAGTACATGGATATACTAGACAGATATGTATCTAAAGCTACATGTATGTAGGTAGAAACATAAAACTTGAGATTGACAATTATATAAAAATCCTGCTTAAAGAAATTGGTCATGCTTATCCATCTATGAAAGCATTTAAAGGAGTTTTGGACAATTTTTTGATTTACTTTGGTTGCCACACTGTATATAACAAGCTACAAAAATTTCAAGCAAATTTGAAAGGTATGCTTGAAATACTCTGGCATGATATAAAAAGACTAAGTCAAAAGACAAATCTAATTTGTAAAGCTTTTCAGGTGGTCAAAACTGAGGGTGGATTTTTGGTATGATTAACTTAAAATGCTGAATATGCAATGTACAAAAATTCAGTTTCTGGGCTTACAAGAACTCCTTAAATAGCTTTCAAAATATTAAACTATTAAGAAACTGTATTAGTATTTTCGGTGTTGCTATAACAAGTGACCACAATCTGAGTGGCTTGAGAAATGTATATATTTTATAAAGTGTTAGAAACGAAAATATGAAACCGGGATGCAGACAGGAAAGTGATCACATTGAAACCTCTACAATGTGATGCTTCGTTGCCTCTTCTCAGCTTCTGGTGGTTTTGCTGATCCTTCACAGTCTCCATTAATTCCAATGTCTAGCTCAGTCTGCACACAGCCTCTTGTGTGCCTTCAAGTCTTTCTTTCCTTTAACTTCTCCAGTGACTGGCTTCGGAGTCCAATTCAGTCCAATCAGATATTTTCTTGACTTGATTATATCTTGACTTGATTATATCTGCACAGGCACAGTCTCTACTTAAAGCCACATTCAGTGCACAGATCAGGCTGTTGCATTCATTACTTTTCTTGTTGCTATGAGCAAATGTCTGAGCTTAAGAGAAGGAGATTTATTTTGATACAGATCTTCGTGATTGGAGGAAGCCTGGTAGCAAATCACATTCCTTTGGCAGGGGGAAGCAAAGGGAAGACAGGGAATAGGGCCAGGCTATCAAACCTCAAAAACCTGCCCCAAGTGACTCACTTCCTTCCTCAAGTGTTCTTAAGGTTCTACTTCCTTTCCAAATAGCATAAGCAGATGAGGGCCAAGTATTTAAATACATGAACCTGTGGAAGATATTTCACATTCAAATCACAACAAACATTCCAGTTATATTTATGGTGAACCCAAACTAACAATAGGAAGCAATTAACTAACACAGTTTGAGAATGAACGTAATGCCAGGCCCTAAATACCAATGAAGAGATAGATCCTGGTATATAAGTTATGACAAACACAGAAAATAGGTGGAGCTGAGATTAGAACTATAAAAAGCTATTTTAAAATGTTGTCTAAACTGAGTTACTTTTGATAGTGTAAGTGGGTGCAATTAATAGTTGGATCATGATGATAGATATAGACAATACTATTATTAAACTACCTTAGCCCTAAAAATAAATCACGGTTAAATAGAGCCATGAATTTGAAATATTGTTTTGCATTCTAGTTGTATTTTGAGTCGGAGGCAAGAGGGATTCATGTATTTAATGATGGATAATGATTCCTTTAGAGATGCTGGATAATTGAAAGAAATAAATTATTTATAAGCACTGGGGTGCTTCAGTTCACCTCAAACTCTGCAACTAGTTTTTGCTGTAGACTTCCTCATGCACATGTAAATAAGACTTAGCTGTTTTTAAGTGTCAACCTCTTTTCATGAGTGTACAATAGTTAGTAGCTCTCAGATGAACTATCTCTACACTGTCTTCCCCCCTGTGTTTCACTCAACAGATTTGGTAGGAATGATCCTTTACCACGTTTCTGATTCTTGGGCTTTGTGTGTGTGTGTGTGTGTGTGTGTGTGTGTGTGTGTGTGTGTGTGT
>NW_021620876.1:7353399-7369497 GCF_004785775.1 Grammomys surdaster
TGTGTGTGTGTGTGTGTGTGTGTGTGTGTGTGTGTGTGTGTGTGTGTGTGTTTCCTAAGTTAAATCTACCGTTTAAATCCTTAAGGATTCAATCGGGTTCCACAGTGAGTATTTAGCTATCTATAGTCGCTGAAATTCAAACATATTAATAGGACCAGAAGTTTGGGGTTTGCTTTGATTTAAAAAAAAATGTGGAAAAAAACTCAGCCAGCTGATAGTTTATTTTAAAAAGTAGGTCAGCTCACAGAATGAAAGGCTGTTTAATTAACTAGAAGCTTAAAAGCCAAAGTGGGTAAGCCACTGTTTGCCTTATTAGAGACTGGCCTTTTAGACGTAAATCTGGATGGGTCCTAGAAAATAATAATCAATCGCACGGTTACTAGAGCCCCTGGTTACAACATACAACAATACGTAGTATGATAACTACACAAAAATAAATCATCTCAAGTCCGCCGACATTTATTCTGAGTATTTGGCATAGGTTTACACATATAACTGAAAATAAAATCAATAATAAAGTAATGATTCCCAACTAAAAAGAACATTTAAAAACGGTACGCCAAGCAGTGAACCATTAGGAAATTCTCATGGTAAGCATTGTACGAGCAGCTCACTGAAGTGAAAAGACAGAAGAGAAGATAGCAAGAAGGAAAGAGGATGAACAAAGACACAAGAAACAAAAGGAGGGATTTGTATGTCTTGAATAACTACCGAATGACAGGCAGAGTACAAGACACTTCACCTTCAGTGTGTAAGACTGGGAGATGAGTCATCATTAACGTATTACGGCTACAAGGCAAAAGATGAGATATCTACATGAGAACTGAGTGAAGCCTGGAACCTGTCTCCTTGTCGCCATAACAAGGCACCGCTTCCACATGTGTGAAGACCACCCTGGCACCAGTGGGAGCCTGAGAACTTAGAAGTGGCACTCCACACAGCAAGCAGCGCCAGCTCACGGGAGCGCTCCTCACCGAATACACTCACAGAGGTGACAGTTCCTCATTTAGAAATTGGCACCTCGCCTTCGGTTTTCTCTTCTACAACTATTTAAAGGCATTACTCTAAGACTTCACATATTACAAGCAACTGTGCGAAAAAAAAGTGACTTTACACAGCTGCTGCTGGGAGTAATTTTTAGCAGTTTGAATGTATATTAATATCAACTATAGTCTAAGTTTAAACGTGGTGAAGCAGTGAGCTGCCATTCGCTATATTTAAGGGCCATTTTTCTTTACTTGTGTTGCCAGCAGTTGTGAGACTTATTCTTCTGTCTAGTATACAAGAACCACATGGGAAAGGATGGTAAAAATAAGAACTCACCTTTCTCTAGCGTTGCTTAGCCTGCCTACCCATTCAGGGGTAAAAGTTTCAAAGGTTTTTAAATGATCATTCCCCCAGACCATCTATAGAGAAACGACTGACAAAGAACATCAGAGTTTCCAGCGAGAAGAAATGGCATGAACTAAGGCAGCTCTGTGCTCACTTTCTCAGTGTTGGGAAGGAACTCATTATTGGTTCCTTGGGTCAGAATTCAGTGCCGGCTATTGATGTTGTCTTTACCTCTGCACATGAACTTGTATCCTCAGCCTCACTAGGTTTAATAAATGCATGTGAAACCCTAGAAGAAAAATGCTATTATATCATACATAGGAGATGTCAGTGACTGTGTTCACTGTGTTCAGTTCTCTTAACCTGAAATATAGATCCTGCTTAATGCTTTATATTCTTTAATATGAGAATGGTAGCAAGGTAAGTTTCATGCTCATTTACTCAGGCTTTACAGGGAACTAAAAGTTGCTAATAATGGGTAAAAAAAAAAAATGGTTTCCTTCCCTGGATAAAGTGGGCAGATGTGCAACACATTAACCTGTAAACAGGCTAAGTGCAAAGCAACTTTCCTTTCTGTGGATTTTGCTAGAGAAAACTGTCTAGGTAAGGAAAAACAGGGATGCAAGAAAAGAGAAATGCTCTACAAGGTTGCTGGCAGAGTGCAATAAGAGCTTCTTTAATCTGAGAACTCACTGGAAGATTTTTCTTGAACTATGTGCAGATTTTATATCAGGCATTTGTGCACCAACCTGATGATAGCCAGTACAGAGCTTATAATCTCATTGATGAGGCAAATACATAGGTCAACAATGAAGATAATGTAGTAAGTGGTGAGGGCACTACTCTCTGGCTTGGAATATCAAAAAAGATTTTTCACTGTGAGCAACTTTTCAGCTGAGATGCAGTTTATGAAGATGAGTTGTCTAGCTGAGCATTGGTGGAAAGCCAACTGGAAGCAGACTAGGAAAGGGGCTTATTCAGGATGGCCCAGGCAATGGTAGTCATATGTTCAAGGGACTATGGTATATCTTACAATACCATATATATTTTATATACTTATATATTTATATACATTTATTATATATTGTATTTTATTTATCTTAAATATATTTTATATATTTGTATAAATATATTTTGTATATTAATATACTTATATATAAACATATTTTATACACAATATATATTAAAGCAACAAAACGCACCATAGAGAAAAGCTTCTGCAATAGGGATTCCCTAATACACATGCTTCAAATGTACTAAGCCATGACTATTCCCTTTAATCAAGTTAAACCCATTTGAACAGATACTGAACTGTAATGTAATCAAAGATTAGCCACTCAGGAGTGTTCAAAGAGCATCCAGTGGGTTGTTGGGAAGTAAAGAGCTTATCTTACTGTTTCCTCTCTTCAGTGTTCCTCTGTACTGAAAAAGTTATATGAAAATGCAAAACAGGAAGCCAAGTGTTTCAGATTCTTCAGAGGAGTTTTAAAATCTGTGTGCCATGGACATGCTCTTTGACCCCCTAGTAAGAAGAAAAGGTATAAAAGTAATTCTTATTTGCCTGATGTAGTTGTCATCTTGAAAGCTTACTGCTGAATTAGCTCACTCTTTCTACTTCTTTTTGATGTCTGGCTGACTGGTTCAACTCACCTCTTCTGGCACAAACTCCTCTCCAAGTTGCCAGATTTAATATGACTTTTCTCAGCTTCTCGCTGAATTGCTCTGCTTGGCCTCAAACTAACTCTGGCAATCTTCTGGCTCCTTCTCATTCTCTGGTTTGTTCTGTCTTTACTTGTCTCTAGCTTGTTCTCTCTGCAACCTGCCTGTATAAAAGTACAGACTTTTATAATGTAAAAACTGCCTCTGAACTCAACTGCCACCAACTGAACTGCCACAAACTTAACTCACTGACTCAAATGAACTGACTGACTAGAACCCAGAAATCTGTGTGCCTTTGTTGTCTGAGTGCTGAGATTAAAGGCATGGTCGACCATACCTAGACCTAAGCTTTTCTTTACCTAAAACTTGCTCTATACTGTGCTGGCCCTGAATTAGGAGGTCTGCTTGTCTCTGTCTACTGGGATTAAAAATGTGTCTCTATTCCAGCCAGATTACACAGGCCTAGATGTTCTTTGGATGTGATCCTTGCCAGAGCAGCCATGTTGATGGATTAAAATTCCTTTACAAAGAGGTAAATAACATATATATAAGAAGGCAAAAGAAAGTGTCTATGTTTGACTGAGGTCAGGCAGGTATAGCGAAGAAGCTACGTGGCAAGGCTTGGGAAGAATTCCATGACGAATGAGGCAAAGCACCTTGGACTAAATGGGATTACAGTAAATGTACTGAGAATATATAGCAGGAATACCTGGAGAAACCTGTGTTCTAAGATTTTTCTTAATTGTATTATTTAATATTAAAATATAGCCATTCATTTCTCTTTTCACATCCCACCCTCTAGCCCCTGTTATGTATCCATGCCTGCTCTGTCTGAGATCTATTTTTAATGGATTAATTTTATTCTTTGACAATTCCAAGCATTACTTACTGTATTCTGATTACTCTCTCTCCAACCCTCTTATCTCCCTCTCATGCTCATTACACAGACATATCACCACAAATCTACCAATCTCTCTCACTCCCTTTCCCAGATTCATGACTTAATTGGACAGCTTCATTCCACTCCTGTTGGTTTTGTTATCACCAATAGTCTGGAGTCTCCCATACAAATTAAATTTCAACTTCAAAGCTTTACGCAATGGTCTTTTAGGGCCAACTTTCAAGAACTCTGACTCTGCCATATATTTTCTGGTCTTACCTGCTCTCCACAATTCCTTCAATTTTATGTCTTCGATGGCTTTAAAGTCAGTAGTATATAGATACCATCCCTGATTTCAGCCACCAACTAGAGATATACCCTTTTTTCTTGGAGCACAGCTGTCTCGATTTCTCTGTGCTGACCCAGAGGAAACACTTTTATATTATCCCAGTTCACTCAAAGCTCTAGGTGTCTCTTTAATGACACTGACCTTTCAACTGACACAGCTGCTTTGTTGTCTGTGCAGACCTTATTTCAAAGTTTAACCTTCCTCACAAACTTTTCCATAATAAAATTAGTCCATTATCATTTTTGTTTATTTCTTTGTTTGCTTTATCCTCAATTTCACTCATGGTCATGGGACATGAATGAGCAGAATAAAGTCAGATTCTTGGTCATACACATATTCTTGACCATAGCATACAGATAGTCTTAGGTAAAGTCCTGGTAACAATTCTTATTCCCCTTTGAAACTTCACACATTGGAACTCAAGGGTCCATATTTCCATCAGCTTTGCTGTCTTTCAAATTCCCACTAGAATTCTCCATTACTCTGTGCTTCTGGCGTTCACCTGCTTTTTTAGTTCAAGATGTCAAACTCTTCTACAGTCTTTCAACAAAACAGTTCCAAGGGCCTAAAAGCCATGTGGTCAAGTGTATCCCCCTTTTGGCATCAATAGAGCTGCTTTTTAGTTTCTTTTGTGTTGCTAATGATGAAATATCCTGCTGAAAGTAACTTGGTTGAGAAAAGGTTTATTGGACTCACTATTTCAAGTCCTATTCCATCATGGCAGATATGTCATAGCAGCAGGAGCTTGAAAGAACTGGTCACAATACAGCAGTCAAAAGCAAAGAGCAACTTGCATGTTAAAACTTAACTTGATTTCTCCATCTTACACAGTCTATGGTTTCCTACTTAGGCAATGGCCTCATCTCCACTTAAAATGGATTTCTCATATTAATTATCCTAATCAAGACAACCTTCACCAATATTCTCAGAGGCTAAACTGAATCTAGACAATCCTTCGAAAGTATGAGCAGAGACCTGTCTTTTAGGTACCAAGTTGAAATTAATATGCACCATGACAAATAGGAAACCACCATTGCTTCCATCACCAGAGGAAAAAACCAAGCAAGACTGAAGGAACTACAGGATTAATCAATGGTCAGAGTTACCTATAGCCCACAAAGGGAATGTTTCTTCAAGGGAATTATTACATTCTTGAATTAACCAAGAGTTTGAATACTTCATGCCAGTAGACTTATCCTCCTTTGCTAGGTGGACGTAATAGTCTTTTGATGAAAATGAAAGCCATAGCACTCAGGTAGCTCTGAAAAGCTTTTTTCCTCCCCCTAGGGAGAAGATGGGTAAAATTTTCTCTGGTGTTCTTCCTGGTCTATAATTTAAATTATTATGCTTATGCACTCAAAGTGAAAAAACAACAAATGCAAAGAGAGAAATTATGAAAGAGTATGTATGAGCCACACATAAGTATGAGAAGAAATAACATACAAAAGCAAGAGGGCAACCAAAGCACGAAAAGTGAGAAAATAAATGACTTAATAAAGAATTTGGGACAATCCTTCATCTAATTTTTATATGTATGAACAAAGTATATGTTTTAGGGACATGTTTATAACTAGCTTTTTAAAACTTACTACAATGTCACATTGTGGTCATTGAAAGATGCTCTCTGTGAGAGTAAAGACAAAAAGAACTTGGTCCTTGAACACTGCCAGCTTTCCCTGTGCAATATAGTGTGACCATGACCACATTTTTAAATTTCTTGCTACTATTCTCTATGGTTTTTATGTGTGCTGTTTTTTTTTCCTATTTTTACTTTGCAACATCTCAAAATGAAGAGAGAGATGTGGAAGAGATTTTAAGAACAAAGTGAAAAAACAAGGCTATGGAATCCCCAGACAATAATCAACCAAAGGAGTCAGTGAGGACTTAAAGCCATAGAGTGAAAGAAGTGGCTGGAAGGCAGCTTCAAATCTAGGGCAGAGAGAAGAGTCTTAAGATTCCTTACTAGTGTTGTGCTTTTCCCAAAACCACCTCCAAGAGCTACTCTGTGTGTCTCGGGATTGTTCTCTGCGGCTCGGCTTTGTTTATTCTCTGAGATTGCTGATTAACTGATGTGTTTCCTGTCAGCCTCTGTTTACAGTCATGTTATCATGTTTGACAAGCCCTGTGAGCCTACACAGTTACACACTGAGAATCCATGCATGCAAGATCAGAGGGCTTTGCAGTTCTCTGGCTGAGGTGGTGTTCCTAGGTCTACTTGAACCACTGTGAAAGATTTACAAATTCTCTCACTATAATTCTTTTTTCTTATATGCCTGCATTCACAGAAGGTAACTTGATTCTAAACCAGAGTCAGTGTATGACTGACATTTGTTGAACAAACTATTACTTACGTTCTAAATTTTACTAATAGATTGCAAAAAAGAGCCTTTTATAATCTGCAAAGGTGAACAGAATGGGGTTAAAATTTATGAGCAATAATCTGGGGCTCCAGGTTCTTGCAGAGCTATGTAAGAAAGTCTGAGAAATTTTGGAAGACAAATAAACAGAACCCAAACACATAAAGAAATAGATCAAGATGTGTGTGTGTGTGTGTGTGTGTGTGTGTGTGTGTGTGTGTGTGTGTGTTTTGTTTTGGGGTGTGTGGGGGGGTTATTTTCCAGGGAAAGGATTGCAGCTCAGGAGACTGAGCAATTTAAGGAATTTTCTGAGATATAAGAAGGATCTGGGGTTCACAGCTAACCTGCTCTACAAGGTAAGAGTATACTGGTATACTGGAGTAAGACATGGTCTCAAAATAAGTAAGAACTGAAGACTTGGCTTAGTGGGGAAAAAAGTGCTTGCCATACAAGCACAAGAGCTGAAGTTTACACCTCTGAACCTACACAGAAGCCAAGTCGATGTGCCAGTGTGTGTCTGTGACCCCAGCCTTCAGAGGGTATAGACAGAGACTTGAGTAGTTGAACTGTCGTACTCCAGGATCAGAAAAAGACCATTCCTCAGTAAATAAAGGGGAGAGTAATGGAGGAAGATACCAATGGTCAGAATCCAGCTTCCATAGGCACATGCACTCACACTCTTGTACATATTCAGAAACACATACGCATGCTAAACAAATCCACAAATAACAGAAAACAGTAAAACAAGATCATTAGTAATCCTGCAGATGAAATAAAAATTCTACACAGTGTGGTTTATAGATCTTCAAGTACAAGGGGACCTTGAATATAAATACCAGGCCACTTCAGAAAGTTTCTCTGAAGCTTAGAAGAAAGTGGGATTTTGTGATTAAAGAACTATGTAGAATTTTTACTTATTTATGCATTATGAGTCATGTCAATACCCAGTCAGTCCCATCTTACCCAAAAACGAAGCAAAAAGTGTCGGAGGGTCACAAAGCAATGCAGATTATAAATTATCACTTCTAGGCCTGTTGCTTAGCGACCAAAAGAGCCTGTCTTCTTGCTGGCAGCATCATTTGCATTTGCTTACATATACTTGAGTGAATTCTCAAGCTAAAACAGAAGCCAAAAAATTAGTACCTGGATGCATTAAATGGAAGAGACACCACTGCATAAGTAAGATAGAAGTCTATGTCCTGGATAGGAGTCTGGGAACCCTGAAAAGCTAAGCAGGGGCATTGGAGTATACCTGAGCCATGGTAGAAATTTGCTAATGGAACTGGACATGAGGAAACAATTGACCACTCACCTGAAAGCAACTTCCAGACATAACTGATTCTTCAGTGGTTTTGTGCTAAAGAAGAAATGGGTTTGTTTCCTGCCTGACTGAAACTTGACAGTTTAGCTGTTTGTCTTCAAACCCTGCTACACATATAATATACGACCATGAGTATCCATGTATGTGACATGTGCACAGACAAAATTAGCATTCCCAAGCGTGTTTGTGTAGACAACACGTTGACTTCATAATAGAAAGAGTGGAGGATCATTACAATTAGTGCCACAGTTTCTCTTGCTATTGAGTGAACACGAAGCGGAAAGAAAAAAAAAAACACAAGAGAATGAGAAGAACTCCAGCAGAGGCCTCTATCTTATGGGGGGTTGTTAGCTAACCAAGGGAGAAGTGCAGATGAAAATGCATTGAGTGGAAGATGAAATGTGTTTTGTATAAAGCGAGGAGTATCGTGTGGAGGGGGTCGCGCCTGGGTGGAGAGAAGTGTGAGACCATTTGAAAAGCTGGACATAGAAGTGAGCAACTACAGCCACCGAGAAACACACCGTTCAGGTGTTAAGTTTCAATATAGGAGATGAGAAACAGCAGGGCAGCTCGAGAGGGGCTGGGGTAAACAGTTTGAGCAAATTATGTTTGCTTGAGACTTGAGAAAAATGTAGGGAGAGGAATGTGTAAGTCTGTGATTAAGAAAAGGAGGGACAAAAGCATACCCTCCCAACATACTTTCATAAGAAACCACATAAAAGTGCCTTTAAGTTAACCTTGCATGAAAATATCAATGCACTTTAAAGAGTTTGTGCAATCCGATGAGTGTGTGTTAATAAGAGGACCAAGATCTTAGATCATGGCACCTTATTTTTCCGAGGTGCTATGCCAGGAATTAGACAGTCATTTCTTATAAGTAATAACTAAAATGTGAACCTATGATACTATCTTCATTAGAATCCTACTATAAAACATTGTAACCATTCTGGTTAAAAAAATCTCAGACTTATATAGTATTTTTTCTTGCTCATTCTAATCCTAACGCTAACATTCTGGATATCTCAAGACCATTGAGGACTGAGGCCTCAGACTAGTCTAGTTTATTTGTGAGCTTCTGACTCTCCTCCCAGTGTAGTGATCGCACCTGGGGTTGCTACAGGAAAAGATGACTTTGGGTTTTCTACCTCTTTAGATACTAAGCCAGTTTCCTCCTTTGCCCTCATGGTGGCTTCCTCTAAACTCCTCGCTTCCTTTCTGATTATAACCGAACATCAAGTAAAGCCTGACAAGAAAAACATTTCAGATTTTTTATTTGTTCATGTTATACAATATTGGCACACAGACAACAAACACACAAAGGAAAACAAAGATGAGCATCTGCTAAGTAAATGGTATTCTGCTAAGGAACAAAATGAATGAAGGTCATATGTGGGCTGTAATTTTGTCTTTTCATTTATTTGTTCTCTGTGTGTGTTTCTCTCTATTTGTCTCTCTGTGTCTCTCTGTCTCACTATCTCTCTCTGTGTTTCTCTGTATCTCTTTGTGCCTCTGTCTCTCTCTGTGCCTTTGTCTATGTGTCTCTCTGTCTGTGTATCTCTGTGTCTATCTGTCTCTCTGTGTCTGTTTCTCTGTGCCTCTGTGTTCTATCTCTCTTTGTATCTCTCTCTGTGCCTCTCTCTGTGTGTCTCTCTGTGTCTGTTTCTCTGTGCCTCTGTCTCTGTATCTGTCTCTCTGGGTCTCTCTCTGTGCCTCTGTCTTTATTTGCATCTCTCTGTGTGTGTCTCTCTGTGTCTGTCTCTCTTATCTGTCCCTCTCTGTGCCTTTATCTCTCTGTCTCTGTCTCTCTCTATGTTTGTCTTTCTGTCTCTCTGTCTCTGTCTCTCTGTCTCTGTCTCTCTGTCTCTCTCTGTGTGTTAATATGTATGCACATATTCACATACATGATAAGACCAGGAGAAGGCATTGTGTGACCTCCATTATTATTCTGTTTATGCCTTTTGAGAGAAGGTCTCTTCCTAAGCCTGATTTTGTTTTCTCAGGCTGGAAGCCAATGAATCCTGTTGATTCTCTTTGTCCCACTGTCAGAGGTTGGGTCATCAGTAGGCACAAGGTAAGGGTTTGAAAGTAGGATGCTTGCATTTGATTTTGAATAAATCTTTCAAAGATTCCTGTTGTCATGTGTGCATGAATGAAAAATATTATACAAGTGTTATTGTGGTGGCCTCTAGAGGAAATTTCTGCTGACTTCTTTCATAACCTCAGAGTTCACTCCATACTAATGCAGCTATTTTTTATATGTAACTTTATATATGAGTTTGTACTTATAATTCACTCAAAGGAAGTTGAAATTTTGATGGCTATGTTAGTGGCCCCATTAAAGATTTATATACATGCATGGTGGTCATCTGAACTTCAAAGAAAAAAAGACAAATATTCCTTGCCCACTCTGGGTGACTGCAGCATCTTAACAGATGCATCAGGAGTATATCATAAAACCATGTGGAGAACTCTTATAGACAACCAATTCTGAACATACTGGGCCAGAGGAGATGCAACAGCGTATGTGTAACACAATTTTGGGGGTGACTCACACTGCACCTGAAGCTACCACACATTTTTTGGTGTCGAGACTTGCAGAGGTGCAGAAAAGCAGAAATTAAACTCATTGTTGACATTCTGGTAAGAATCCCTTAAAACTAAAGCCTGCATTTTCTCAGCAAGGCCAACAGATATCAACTGATATTTAGACTTCTAAATATTAATTCTGGAAATTGAATTGAAAACTAAGATTGATTTAGGCTCGCAAAAGTAATCATTACAGAATGATGTACCTCAAAGATTTAAAAGGGCATTTTGGTACTTGATAATAACCCAAGCACTTAGGAGATAGAGAAAGAGAAGCTCAAAATCATTGTTATATAGAAAGTCTGAGCTAGCCTGAATAGCCTGCGCTATGTGAGACCCAGTCTTAAGAACAAAGGAGATAACTTTAGTTTGTTCTAGATATAGTTTAGAATCCACTATCTGTTAAATGTTCAGACCCATTAAATCTGTACTACACACTCTATACTTTGAAACTTCAGTACTTAGCCTCTGAAAGATTATTTAAATAGCATACTTGCATCTATTAAATATGCCACATAAAATATTAAAATGGTTTAAATATGGCGTTAAGGTATCTGGTCACCTAAAGCACATACTTAAAGTACTTTAGGGAGACAATAAGTTTCTTTGACTAGTTTCTCTCAATGACGGCGTTACCACAAGCAGAAATCAATGATGCTACCTATGTAATGTGAAGCAGTACATGCATGTTGTTAGCCAAGAATAGCAGATCAAATCCAACCAATGCTTTATCTCTCACTGTCTGTGGGGATATATTTATATTTCCTTTTGAACATGTTTGCTATAGCAAAACATCCGTTCACCTGTGTCTGCTTCAGGAAAACATTCTTTCGAGTGTCTGCTTTAGCAAGACATGCTTTCACCTGTGTGCCCTAGCAAAACATTTGAAATAACTGAACTTACAAAGAAACTAGAAGTTTTCCACTTCATAAAATGCTTTATTGAAAGTATAGTTTTTAATGAAAAATTTATTCAATGAGTCATAAAATGTCCATTATGTTATAGAATTTTGTACTGTCTATATAGATTGGATAAAGATGTTCTTCCAAGACAAACTCCAGAAAAAAACTTAAAATTTGTTGATTTTTTTCCATAGTTTCCAAATAATGTTGTTTCTTTGTGAATATTGAATGCTTTCATCTATAAATGGCATTCATGAGTAATCTAGAGAATAGATATAAATTATATAATGCTTTTTAAAAGTTGCAAGAAAAGATTTATATGTAATTAAGTGACTATAATCAAAATGCTGCTTATAAGGATTTTTTCATAAAATTTTTATTGATTATTTGAGAATTTCACATCACAAACCCTGATTACACTCACTTCTCAGTCCTCACAGATCTACTCCCCACCCCCTCGACCTCCCACAAAGAAAATAACAAGTCTAATTTAATTGCCCATATAACCACTAGAGCATGGTCAAATTCCCTGTGGCTAGGCCTTAAACAAAACTGAGTTGGTCCACACCTACACTCCTGCTAGAAGTCCTCATTTGTGGAAAGCTTCATTTCAGCATCTTTATCATAAATTCTTTTTGATTTTTCAAAACAGTTTCTCTGTGTAGCCTTGACTATTGTGGAACTCACTCTGCAGACCAGGCTGGCCTCAAACTCAGAGATCTGTCTATCTCTTTTTCTCAAGTGCTGGGATTAAAGAAATGCACTATACTGCCTGGCTTCTTATCACAAAGAAAAATAAACCCCCAATAAAAGGTAACATTGCATGTTGAATTTAAATAATATTTTATGGTTTCTCATGATTTCCTTCAGGCTTCTGGCTTCAAACTCATAAAGTTCTGCTTGCCTCTGCCTCTCAAATTCTGGGATTAAAGGCCTGCACCACCACTGTCCAACAGGAAATTGACTCTTACCAAAGCAAATTTCACTTAAGTATTTGTTTGGGTTAAAACCTTTTAATGACTTGCCTTATAAATAACTGTGAGTTTAAGATGACTGTAGAATATGTGTGTCAGTGAAAGACTCAGAACTTTATCTAAACCTCATACATTCACTTGAAAATTTAAAGGCATATACATTTAAAAATAGAAAAAGTGATCAGTAAGTAATCTCCCACTTATACTATTGCATCTGGATTTTAAATAGATAAATTGGCAAAGTAATTGACAACTTTGCAATTTTTCAATCATTGCAACACAGATAAAAGGCCTATCATCTGGGCAAACCAGCCTTTAAAACTCTGTTCTATGTCTATCTGCCTTGGCTACATGAGTAGTTTGCTGTTGGACCTATGAGAGGTAGTTGTGCATCAGAAAAGGAATCTATTTGTGGCCACTAATAGTTCTCTAAATATGAAAGAGATGAAAGAGATAAAAGCGGTTATGTTTGCCAGTGCTTATTTTTCAAACTAGTTTTCCTTCAAGTGCTGGCTCTTGTTATTTGTGATTTATACTCCTCTTGAAATTTGGTCACAGTTGCCTTTTGACATTGTATACAAGTTTCAAATGTTGATACACTTTAAAATTTTTTTAATTTTAAATTTTTATATTAACTTGAAAGATAAAATTTAGTGTTTTGTTTTTGTTCTGTTTTGTGAGGATTTTTTTGTTTGGTTTTTTGTTGTTCTTCGGTTTTTGGTTTGGTTTGGTTATCAAAGAATCTAAGCAGTACAATTTGAGGTATCTGTTCCAAACAGATACTCAAGAAGGAAGCTCAAGAGTCAGTGTAGACAGGCACAGCCAGGAACTGCTCCTTCTGTCTTGTGGTGCTTAAGTTTGCTCATGAAGGGTTTTATTGGCACTAATTCCTTGACATCTGCCACCTATTCTGCCACCCTCCCCAAGCACACAGACATTCTTGGTGTGAGATCAGAAAACCAGAATAGATGTCCCCACTTCAAGGAACAGTTGGAATCAAATCAGACATTTAATCAGCAGTGGCTTCAGAAAATATTGTTACAAGGCAAGAAAAGGCATTGTCAGGATAAAACAGACTCACGGTGGGTATCCAGCTCTGTAGAGGCTGAACAGGAGGATCCTGAGTTCAGAAACAGGCTGGATTGCACAAAATCGGTTGTGATAGGCCCTTTGCAAGTAGCCAAAGCAAAAAGGTTATCAGAAGATATTTCTTGTGCATCAGCTAACACTGAGTATCTTGCAATGTTGAGTCCTAATTGTATTGTATTTTGTTTCTGACATTTGTCTTAGGCTCATGCATATTTGAGGAAATTTGACAGACACTCTAATGCATCATCCAAAATGGTTAAAGACTGAAAAAAAAAAGAGAAAAACATGGGGTGTGAGTGTGTGGGTATGCCTGTTTGCACGCACTCTCGTGTGTGTATGTGTGTGTGTGTGTGTGTGTGTGTGTGTGTGCGTGTGTTTCAGCTTTTACTTCAATTATATTTCTTCAATAAAACTATAAGGCTGCTAGAAACAAGGATAAAAACTAGGGAATATTTGTCCCCTTATTTTTGCTAAACTATATATAAACTTGTCCCCTTAATTTTGCTAAACTATATATAAACCAATGTCCTCTATGAATTTGTTTTCTATCTTTGAAAGGAAGCATAGTTATGAATCTAAGGGCACCTCCAATAATAATATGATTGTCTCCAAAGAACTAATGACAAGATGCCTTCAGCTCTAACTCTCCTCCTCCTACATTCTGAGTCTTGTCTTCCTTTTAGTACATATGTAACTAGATCAAGATTTCTTCTTCTACAAGCTTGGCAAGAATTTTACACTTTTCACAAGACATATCACAATCCCTAGAGCCAATGATCCTGTGGTCATTTCTTATTCTACTTTGTGACAGCACTAATGGCCCCAAACCAACTATTGTAGCTTCATGTTTTTAAGTGTCTTTGACATCTCCTGATCTTTCTACTATGATGTTTTGGTGCCCCTTGGAATTTTATCACTGAAAAAGCTTTTCCTCACAAAGCTCAGCTTCCCAACACATTGATGTATGATTCACCATCAGCATCCTTCAAATTTGTTTTACAGAATCCCTAGCTGCTACTTTCCAGGAAGATTCCTTTTATGATAAATTATTCATCATTCAGCATTGTCCTCTATTTTGTGATGCTGGCTGATCTTCAGCATCATAGGAAGTATTAATAGTGTAACAAAGTCTCAGCTCCACCCAACCGCAAATGAATCACTGAGGCAACAATATCATTATGTTTTAAATGCTCTCCAGGTGATCTGTTAGGCTTTAAGTTCTTGAACATTGATGTGTGTAGGAGCCACCTGAGGATCTTGCTAAAATATACTGTTTGATATAGCACTAATGTGGATTCCCAAGACTCCCCATCTCTAACAAGCACCCAGGAACACACTGGCTCTGTGCCAGTGGCTTTACCCTGGCTCTTCAATGGATCACTAAAGGAAATTCACAAATCCCTGCTGCATGATGCCTAGCACCAAACTTGTTTTAAGTTTCTTAGTTGCTTCCAAATCTCTAGTTTAGACCATGAATACAGGAAAGATGGGATATCATATCTGTCATCTTTTCCAGTTCCAGACCTAAAGCCATCTCCAAAGTATATCTTTCATGAAAAACCTTATGTAATTGGCTCTTACTTTAAATGACATTTTTCATGCTAGTTACAGAATAGTTATATTTATCTAAAACAACTGTTTAGTAAATAAGTATTAATGGTGCTTAACACTTCTGTTTCCATACAGTAAAATAATCTCTTCAAGTATTAACTCTGGCAGATATTCTAGGTGAGCTTTTTCACGTATCAGATCTTAATAAAAATACCAAGAGATTGTTTCATAATTAGTACAATGATATGATCTCCTAAAAAATGAATATATAAATGGAGATCCCATGGTATGTGGTGGTTGCTCAATAAAAACCTTCAAGAGACATCCCATGTTTGTATCAAGATAGTCACTGAATACACTAAGAATGTTTGAAAAGGCCTTAAGAAATCATTACTTATATTTACCAAAAATTACAATACATACCACACACACACACACACACACACACACACACACACACACACACATTAAATGAAGCTTTGCAACTTGGGCAGACAATGCTCCCCTCAACTCCAGTGTTAGGCATGAGAAACATCCTTTCTAGTTGTTAGTGGCACAAAAGACTCCATAAAATGGGCTATTGCACATGTCCTTGATTATCTACCAGAGATAGAATAGATGCTTAGGACAAAGGACTCAGAATATTTGAGCTGGATTTGACCTAAAAGCTTCCTTCCTTATGATTAGCTTCCAAAATATCCAAAAGTATTATGCAAGCTACCAAAGATGGGAAGGGGGAATCAATGGTCTTAGCCAGTTGTGATGTTTATGAATCAAAACAAAGACCAGCACGGCAAGATGTCCCTAAATGTGCAATCCCGGCACCCACAGTTGGCAGTAACCAACAGCTCTACTATCTTTTAAATCTTTTCACAAAGATAAGCAATGTGAACTTTGAAGCTAAATGTTTTATTCATTTCCCCTGTCTTCAAAATTAAGCAAAATTAATCCTCCTTCTCTACAACTACTACTGCCACTGCTGCTCCTCCTCCTCCTCTTATGACTACTACTACTCACACACACACACACACACACACACACACAGAGAGAGAGAGAGAGAGAGAGAGAGAGAGAGAGAGAGAGAGAGAGAGAGAGAGA
>NW_021620876.1:7369507-7414513 GCF_004785775.1 Grammomys surdaster
AGAGAGAGAGAGAGAGAGAGAGAGAGAGAGAGAGAGAGAGAGAGAGACCCATCTACATTTATACAGAAAAAATAAAAGAAGCATATTTTAAATGATTACTCTCAAGCAATACTTCATAAAATTAGCATCTTTCATTTGCATGTTATATCCCAGCCAATCAAATTGCAATTACAGTTGGCAAGTAGGATTTTTCAAAATGTCAATACTTTGTAGTTTGATTTTCTTTCTATTTATAAATCAGAAAGACAGCAAGATAACTGAACAGTGTACTAAATGTCATACAGAGCTGTACAGGAAGTAGATGTGTTTTCTGAATGTAGACTACAGATCATCTATACTCAGACAGGATAAAGATAAACATGTAGGTATCCAAAACCACACAATGCAACACACAGCCAGCTTCAGCTCTACAAAGAGTCAGACATGAACACTGCTCTGTTACAAAAAGATCAAGCCCCGAGGCAATCTGTCTTTGAAAGGCACATAAAAAATTGGGACTTTGTGCAGAGCTTTTAAGCCACAAAGAGAAACCTTGGTGTGTCTGGGCAGGGGAAGGGGTCAGTAAAACAAAGAAGACAGTGATGTAAACAGCATCTTGGTTACTAGCAACAGAATTCTGTTGGTAAACATGGTAAGACCAGATTTAAAGACTTTATTAAATGGTAAAATATACAATGAATTTGAGTCTTTAAAACACTGTAAGGTTGAAAGGTACTTCCCAATTCTCCTCTCTGACAACAGTCTTCCAGTGTTATATCCAAAAGACATAGTTCAAGAGACTTAAAGAGTATCCTGTTACCTTGAATAGTGGTCCAATCTGCTACTCCCTTGCTATTGTGCGTTCTACTGTTGAAACTGGAGACCTTTGAATAGTTATCACTTCAGGATCCTTTAAAGTCTGTTCCTAAAGTGCATTGTGTGCTTTTAGTATATATTCAACAGGAAGCAGAGAAAAGTAGATAACAATTGTACTTGATACCCAAACAGTTTGAGTTTCATTCCCCTATAATGAGATGGATGAACTTCACAATGAATAATAGCTACACCGGCCTCTGATCATCAGGTGTCCATTCTTGTGTAACCAGCCGACAAGGATCTCCAGGCCAAAAAGGCAGTAATCTCACTACCTGAGAACAATGTTGAATTCACCAGCTAGCCTTTAAGATCGCAAGGAGAATGAACACTGTGACATGAGAGACTGGGGTTCTCCAGCACAATCTAACACTACCTTTGGTTCAGTAGTGCTTTCTCTTTTTATAATAAAATCAACTACCAAGAGCAACTGAAAATAAGGATTATGAGATGCAAAACTATGCTGCTATGTGTTTGAAATTATTTTCAGCTTGAAAAAGGAGGTAAGGATTGCTCTTTACACAGAACTTCCTCGATAGAAAACCTTCACAAAACATAGCTTCTCTGGTAGCAAGAGCATACAATTTCAGCTTGAGAAACTCTTTTGATTGAAGTGATATGGACAGAGCAGGTGGCAGCTCAAGCCATCCTGTTTGAGTCCTTGTGACATCAGGACTTGGGTCAAGTATCTATTCAAGGTGTGACAGATCACTAACAAGTTCCATGTAGTCTCACACCGAATGCTAGCCGTACATTGTATGAAAATACTTGATCGAGCCCACCATTGAGCTGTGACTATATAACAACGGACTTGAAGTCCAAGAAAATACACTTACATCCGAGGATAAATTAAATGCAAGAATCTGCTGACCTGACAGTGCTGCTGATGGACACGTGGCAGAAGAATTGAGCTAAGAGTATTTAAAGAACTGGGTAGCTAGAAAACACAGAGCTCTGTGGGCTGCTGACAAGATACTTGCCCTCTCTCACAGGCTTTTCTCAACAGCCCTAGAAACTGTTGACAAAAACAGTAAAAAGGCTGCTAAGACAACTTTCCCAGAGATTCTCGTCTTAGAAGAGAACTGCCTCTGCTAGAAAGCTGCAAAACTCCACCTGGCTCCTTCTTCCCTTAGACCAAAGACCTTAAACTGAAATCATACCTTGGAGCACAATTGGATGTTAAATTTTCTGTAAGTAGTAGGAATAGAGAAATAACTTCCGGCTGGAGAGATGGCTCAGCAGCTAAGAGCACTGACTGCTCTTCCAGAGATCCTGAGTTCAATTCCCAGCAACCACATGGTGGCTTACAACCATCTGTAATGGGATCCGATGCATTTTTCTGGTATGTGTCTGAAGACAACTACAGTGTACGCATATAAATAAAAATAAATAAATCTTTTTTAAAAGAGAAATAACTTGTTTACCAGCAGAAGAGGGGAAAAGAACATTGGCTGGCACAAGTTTCCAGCTGAGTGAGAAGCTGGTAAACTCATTCTGATGATGCAAAAAACAATGCTTACCTGCATCTGAAGCTTTATCAGAACATCAAAGCAAAAGGAGAATTTTTTGTTTCTTTAAAAAAAAAACAAAGAAATATTATAATAATATATTTGTGTATTAATCCCAGATGTGGGAAATGGGCCTGCTTCAGACTGTCCGCAGCAGCAGCTGACTCTGACTTGCTTCATGCTCTAGCAGAGGTGTAGTTTTGTTAGCTGCAGATAGTTTATTGGATTATGTGCTTTAGAGGATTCTGGGAACCTTTCAGAGGGTTTATAATCACTAGGGCTCTGAGAGGCAAGCTTGGTCATTGTTGGTCATTTGGGAGGGTTGGTTACTGTTTGTTAAATAGTCATGTGCAAACAAGAAACAACAAGAAGAGGAAAGTAGATAAGCTGATGGTGCAGATAAAATTTGCCCAAGGAACTCAATGCCCCTAATCAGCATGAAGTAGTCTAATCAACGTCGCCTCCTTTCCCCGCTATCCTTTTTTTCTCTCCTATCTAGTGTTAGAGGATTGAAAAGTAAAAAGGGGGGTAGAGAAAAGTGAAGAAAGAAAAACTCACAAAGAGGCCAAACACCAACTACAACAAATGATACCCTAGCAACAGCACCAACACACACACTCATCATCATCATCATCATCATCATCATCACAATCATGCAACTAAGGTTGAATGAGCAGCAAGGAACGTTCAGGAAAGAAAGAAACCATGAAGAGAGAGGCTCTCTTTGAGAGAAGTCAAAGAGCGGGACTGATGGAGAAGCCAACATTCAGGAAAATCTTTTAACCCCTGCCATATACACAAGGTAATGCACTAAAAACTTTATCACACAGAGAGCTTCTGTATGACATCAAACTGCACAGAAAGTCCAACTTCTTACCTAATGGAGACAAGTTC
Organism: Grammomys surdaster; assembly: GCF_004785775.1. NCBI lineage: Eukaryota > Metazoa > Chordata > Mammalia > Rodentia > Muridae > Grammomys > Grammomys surdaster. The sequence continues at coordinate 7,372,762 of NW_021620876.1, forward strand.
TTCCCCCTCTAAAGACAACGTAGAAACCTAAGTACTCAGCCTGTTGACCACAATTTACTCATCTTATTCTTTACTATCTACATAAGATGTACAACTGCCAACAAAAAATTAAAAGGTATCCAGAAAAGCAAGTAAAAACATATTGTTCAGAAGTAAAGGCAGCAAATACACTTAAAATCAGAAATGAAACAGGTGTTATAAATATCACATTAAGAATTAAAGATGACTAGGATTAATACATTAAATTAAAGGCTCCAGTGAGGAAAGGAAACCACATGCACAGCCAGATGGGTAATATCAGTAACAAAATTAAAACTATCACAAAACTCAAGTGAAAATGCTAGAAATTACCATATAACACAGACAAGAATGACTACAATAGGCTAAACAACAAACTTGGCTCAGAAAAAAATGAGAATATAAGATATTTATAATAAATCAATGGAATTTGTTTAAAGAAGCATAAAACAAAAAGTGTCTGATGAAAGGATTAAGATATCCAAGAGCCATGGAAGAAAAACACACTAAGAACTGAGATGTCAGAGGAGGAAAAAGAAGAATCAGGGTCCAGGTTTTCAAAGAAATAGTAGCTGAGAATTTTCCAAAATTACAGACAAATTCAAAGCCATAGATCCAGGAAGCTCAGAGAATACTTATCGGGATAAACATAAAAAGGTGGGAGGAGGCAGACATGTCTTATTTTAACGGGTAGAAACCAAAGGTAAAGAAACACTTTGGATATAACTCAGATGGGAGATACAGGAGAAAAAGGTAAGAATTACAGTAGAATTCTCAACAGAAACAATGCAAGAAGGAGGAAGAGGTAGAGCAAGAGGACTAGGGTGAGGAGGGAGGGGAGGAGCGGAGGAGAGAGAGGAGGGGGAGAAAGACATCTTACATATGCTGAAAAACATTTAATCCCCAATTATATGCATCATTAAATATATTCATTACCAAATATATATCATTAACTATCAAAACTCAAAAATAGAATGGAGAAAAAGAGTTCCTTGGACAAATATCTCAGAGAGGATTGGTGGCCAGTAGAGACAGATGATCCCAAATAAAGTAGCAGAGATGTGTCATAACGAAGTATCAAGTGAAGCTATCAGGGCTGGTGGCACTTTACCAATCAGAAACTTGGATCGACAAAAGGAATTGAAGAACAGTAAAAGTAGGGTAAGAATGTAAATATACTCTTTTATTATCTTTAAATATTTAAAAAAGTAATAGACTGTATAGCCTAAAATTGGTAGTAAAACATTGCCTGGATGCTGTGTGGGTAACAGTACCAGTACTCATCCACAATGAGACAGAGGGATCAGGATTACATTGCTGTGAATGTCTTACTGTATAAAGTACAACATTATGAAATGTCTGTAAAAATCAATGATGTAAACTCTAGGGCAACCATTGAAATTACAAGGAAGAATAAATGATAAAGTGGACAAAGATTAAAACAACAATAAGAAAGTCTATGGTAAAGTTAGAAAGAAAAACAAATAGCAAATGGCTGGGCAAGTAAATAACCAAAAAAACCAATCTGAAAGGCGAACTAATATTGTATTAAAATACATAATACAAAGGAATGCTTTTTTAAAAAAAAAGATAACTGCTTTAAATACAAAGCCTATTTTGTGTATACATAAAACTAGAAGTATAGAAATAAAAGAGAAATCATGTAAACAGTAATAAGGAAAGTCAAAAGAATACTCATTATGCTATCATAATGTCAACCACAGCAGACGTGGGAAGAACTATTACCACAAAGAGTTCAATCACGTGGGAAAACATAATTATTCAAATTCTGTTATGTGCTCAATATTAAAACATTAAAAAAATGTAAGATTACATGGAGTGAAAGAGGGAGGGATGGAGTCACATCAGCAGTTGGACACTGTCACCTGGCCTTCAATGTGGAAAGAACACATAGAACTAGGAAAGATTCAACAGATCTCAAGCCATTCTGTCCTCACTGCTGGGCAGCCCTTTACCCAGTTAGAGCGCACAGCTTTAATGAATGCATGGAATATTCAGCCAGATGAGGCATGTCCTCATTTACAACACAACAGTGAAGTAGAAAAAGAAAAAGAAATATAAGAGCGCTGAAATTATACATGTACAAAACTCCCACATAACCAAAGAAGTGTACACTAAAATTAAAATGATACTGTTCGACCACCAAATTTAAATTGACATTTTAATTATAAAATATAATTTTGATGAAGATCGCCAAAGTAGACACATTAATACACATTGGAAGTAAACATTTCTAACAATCACTCAAAAGAGCATCAGGCAATGTGTTCCAAGCCTTAAACACTACACGATTTGACGTTTAGGAATGTGCCTTAGTTAAGGTTTCTACTTTCTTAATGAAGATCATAGCTAAAGGAAACATGGAGAAAAGGGGATTTATTTCAGATTACAATTCTCAGGTCACACCCACCACCCTCCACCCCCTAACCCCCACCTCCCACTCCCATCCCTGAGCAAACTTAGGGCAGGAACTCAAGGCAGGAACCTAGAGTCAGAAACTGAAGAGTGGGTAATCAACTCACAGGCTTGCTCTTCACATCTTGCTCAGCTTGCGTTCTTATACAACTCAAGACCACCTGCCCAGGGACAGTACCACATGTACTGAGTGATGGACCCTCCTCCATCAGTACCATGTCAAGAAAATGTACACAGACTTGCCTGTAGGCTAAGCTGGGGCAATGTATTTCTCAACTGAGGTTCCCTCTTCCCAAATGAATCTAGTTTGTGTCAAGTTGACAAAAAAAACTAACCACGACAGAATGTATTCCAAGCAAGTCATGATAAATATTGCACCAAATCTAATATTTTAGAAAGTATTATTATTAATAATAAATCTGTGTAGTAAATTAAATAGGTAATGATATAATAGAGCATTTAGCAAGTAATATATCTATTCAGTGAGTGTTTTGTACCAAAAATCATGCTAAGCACTAGATCGAATGGCCTATGATAAAAAGAAACCAGTTTTCTTGATTTTCATTGGTCCTTTGCTCCAGTAAGTGTTCTTTTAAACAGAAAAACTATAAATAAAAATAAATAATAAAGAGATAGATTAAAAAAATCAGTTTCCTTTATTTTCATAGGTCCTCTACTCTAGTAAACTTTCTTTTAAACAGAGAAAGTACAAATAAAAATAAATAATAAAGGCTTAAGAGATAGCTCAGTATATAATCATTTGTTGTACACAGACTTGCTGGAGTGGGGCTGAACTTCAGATGCACAACACCCACAAAATGTTGGGTCTCCATGATGGCCCGCCTATGTTCTTAGTACCTGGAAGGCAAGACAGGAGATTCCCAGTGAAGAAATTTTAACTTTATATTCTCATATTTTTCATCAAACACTGAATTTATTGCAACATAATACAGAGAATTTTCTACAAATTGATGAAATTTAGAACATGCACTGTTGTGTGTATAATGGCACCAAGCTAATGGTAGAAAAATCCCGTGGAAAACTGAGTAAACTGAAGGCATAATAGTCAGATGCTAGCCAGAGTGGAGGTTAGACTGAATTTGACCCTATTAATAATAAGTACAAAGGAGTAGTTGCCTAGTAGACTATATAGGAAATTTCATTATATTCCAATAATATATAATTATTCCAATATATACATTTACCTTTGCTACTGCTGCAAGTTTTAGAAGAGGTGTGAGACAATGGTTGGCTTCTTAACTGTGAACTGTAAGCACTGGATAAATAAGTTACAAGACTCCCTGAATAATGGTACAGAAAGGAAGAGAAGCCCTGCCTCAGTTGCACATCCTTAGGCTACTCTCCCAAGATGAGTTGAGTACTGCTCTCTTCTGAGTCTGCCAAACAATGAGATTGTAATTCTTCCTTGAGAAGAAGCCTGTTAGAGAAAGGAAATGCCCTCAGTTTTAATGTCTTCCCCAGTGAAACTAGTGAAGGCTGGAATAAAGATTCCTTAAACAGAAGTGCTGAGTCTTGGCACTGAGAATATAATTGCAGCCTTTCAGGAATATGCAGGAGAAGGAGTCCTCTTTGGCTCTTTGGCGAGCTGCACTCTGAGATAAAACCATGGACAGAAAAACTTTCAGTTTCTACTCAAGGGTATGTTTCAGGGTCAAGGAAGAAGAATGCTTCTTTATCTTACAACTCCCTTAGGATACCAAAGACCAGGGAACACTGTACATGACAATGTGAAATAGACTGAGCTCTCATAACAGCAAAAAGCAATAGCTGATAATTATCTGTTGTTTTCCTACCCACCAAAGCAATGCATGTATAGAGTTTAAAGGAAGCCACAGACCCCTGCCTTCAACTGATCTTGTTACCAGAGGTAATCATCATCAGTAACATGGCTTATTTTTCTGACAGCTTCAGTGGTGAAAAATAAAATATCTGGTCGTTATGTCTGGTTATATCAAGTGGGTCATTCAACTTCTCCATATCTGAAAACAATGGGATTCTGCCCGACCCCATCCCACAAAATTAAGCAGTATGATAATTCTGTCAATAGTATTTAGTGTTCTGTTAGACCACATGTTTTTATGTTTTCTCAGTCAACTTTCATTCTTCCCTGTATTTAATAATTTCATTTTTTAAAAACATCTTAAATTTTAAACTCTTTAAAGTCTACAATTTTTTCTCTTGAAAGTTCCAGAAGAGTTTTGCTTTATACTTTCATGTGATGTAAGGCATGTGTTTTACTGTCTGTTTTGTGCCTTTCCTGAAGTCAACTGATTCTCTTTAACTGCCTCTCTTTACCCACTGCTCCTGAGACTCCACATAACTCTGCTCTGGCACTGGTCTGTGAAACATCTTGGGAACTATTTTCTTTCTTTTTTTTTTATTAGATATTTTCTTTATTTACATTTGTAATAGTATCCCCTTTCCTGATTCCCCTCACCCCGAAATCCCTCTATCCCATCCCCCACCCAGCTTCTATGAGGGTGTTCCTCCACCCACCAACCTACTCACCCCTCCCCACTCTGGCATTCTCCTATACTGGGGCATCAAGCCTTGACAGAACCAAGGACCTCTCCTCCAATTGATGCCCAACAATACCATCCTCTGCCACATATGTAGCTGGAGCCATGAGTCCCTCCATGTGTACTCTTTGGTTAGTAGTTTAGTCACTGGGAGCTCTGGGGGACAAGGGGGTTTGATATTGTTGTTCTTCCTATGTTCAACATCCTTAGTCTTCAAGGAAATGTAAATCTAAACAATCCTGAGATTCCATCTCATACCAGTCAGAATGGCTGAGATCAAAAACCCAAATGACAGCAGATGCCACAGAGGATGTGAAGAACACTCCTCAACTGTTGGTGGGACTGCAAGCTGGTACAGCCACTCTAAAAATCAGTCTGGTGGTTCCTCAGAAAAATTGGACATAGTATTACCTGTGGATCCAGCAATAACACTCCTGGGCATATACACAAAAGATTCTCTGACATATACAAGGACACATGCCCCACTATGTTCATAGCAGCCTTATTTATAATAGCCAGAAGCTGGAAAGAACCCAGATGTCCTTCAATAGAGGAATAGATACAGAAAATGTGGTACATTTACAAAATAGAATACTCAGGTATAAAAAACAATGACTTCATGAAATTCTTAGGCAAATGGGTGGAACTAGAAAATACCATCCTGAGTGAGGTAACTCAATCACAAAAGAACATACATGGTATGCACTCACTGATTAGTGGATATTAACCCAGAAAATCAGAATTCCCAAGATACAATTCACAGACCATATGAAGGTCATGAAGAAGGAAGACCAAAGTGTGAATGCTTCAGTGCTTCTTAGAAGGAGGAACAAAATACTCACAGGAGGAAATATGGAGACAAAGTGTGGAGCAGAGACTGAAGGAAAGGCCATCCAGAGACTGCCCCACCTGGGAGTCCATCCCATATACAGTCACCAAACACAGACACTATTGTGGATGCCAAGAAGTGCTTGTTGACAGGAGCCTGATTTAGCTGTCTCCTGAGAGGCTCTGCCAGAGCCTGACAAATACAGAGGCAGATGCTCACAGCCAACCATTGAACTGATCCAGGGGTCCCCAATGGAGGAGTTAGAGAGAAGACTGAAGGGGTTTGCAACCCCATAGGGAACTATTTTCGTTTCTCTCGTATTGGATCTCCTTTTACTGGATCCCTTGCCTTGCATTTTCTTATTTACCTATCACTTCAGGGTGACAGCCAAAACATTGGAGCACTGGGGAAAGAGTACAGGTTATCATCTCTTACATGTCTGCAGATGCTATTATATTAGCCTCATAACCTTGTGCAGTTTGTCTGTGAAAAGTCTAAAAGGGGGAAATCACTCTCATTGGAATTTTAAAGCCAGTTCTTGCTGGCTACTGAAAAATCCATAATTAGTTCCATTCTTCTAATGCAATCACTCTTGCTCTGTGAAAATAAGAAATTTCCTTATTATTTTAGTAATCTGAATGTCAGAAAGGAATTCCTTGGATTGAGTTTATCTTCTTTCCTTTGGATGCTGACAAGTACACACTAGAGATCCCGGGGAAGAAGCGATTTCACCCTCCATCATATTGTCCCTCAATCATGTCTGTGGAGCAATGATTAGTTCTATTTGATACTGGGGGCCTAGGTCACTATGGGCTATGCCACCCCTGGACAGGTGGTCCTGGTTTGTATAATAAACAAACCAAATATGTGCCTTGAAACAAGCCAATAAGCAGCGTCTCTCCATGCTGGCTGTTCACTCGCTGCCTGTAGGTCCTGCCCTGACTTCTCTCAGTGACAGACAGTGACCAGGAAGTTATGAGATAAAATAAAACCTGTCCTTTCCAAAGATGTTTTCATCAATTTTTATTCTTCCAACAGAGAAGCAAACAAGGAGAATGCCTTGATCCAGAATCCATATCCTTCATTAATTGAACGTTTCCTATATTGTTTCCTAAAGAATTTTTCCCTCCACCTCCTCTATCTGTATTACGGGTCATCTATGTATCCATCTGTCTATAATAAATGAGAGATGCATTATGCCTGTCATAGAACTGCTACATTGATCTTTCATACTTCTTATTCGTTTTTTTTTAACCTTTTATTCTATTTTTCAAGGCACCATCGATCGATCTCTGCACTGCCACTTGGAGTTTCAGTCTCTGAAACTGCGGGGTAAACATGCTACTGCTCCTTCTCTTTATAAGGTAGCCTTTGCCAGCATTCTGTTATGATGAGAAACAATGTTGCTGATGTAGGAGAAAAGAGTGTAATTGATGAGAATGATTAAAATAATTATCAGTGTACGGCCAGTAGATCGAGAAACGACGCAGTAGGAGGAGATTCTTAAAAGCAAATGAAAACGAAGACAATGTTAAAGCTATGCATTTGCCAAACCACGGAAAGGCTCAAGGACCAGTAATTGAGAAAGAAAGGTATGATGAACACTGAAACAAACAAAAAAATCGCTTAAAATATGCAGCCAATAGAAGATATTGATTAAGAGAAAAATCAACCACGAGTACTCGAGTCTTATAACTGGCAGGCGCAGAGAGAGAGATAAGAATAAATTGGCTCAATTAAGATAAAATATATTAAAAGAAAATGTGTATAATGATGAGAACATGGCCTCATCACTACCCTTAATCCATGAAAATCGGCAGTAAAACAGACCTAGAGGACTCTTCATTGAAAAAAAAAATGAAGTATCAAAGGAAAAATAATTATAGATACTGTATTTTGTATACCCTCCCCAAAGACTAGCTGGCCACTCAGTACTCACGGCAAAGTGCACATATCTGAAAAGCTCACCATCTGATACAGATTCCTAAAATCTTTATGATGTGTCATTATTCAACATGACATCAAGATATCAGGGGAAATTCCCTATCTAGAAAGAGAACAATTTAAATAAAAGAAGTTTTCTAAAAATAGAAGGAATCCTGCCATCAGAAGACAACTTTAAAAACTTTAATTTACATACTCGTAAGAGATATAAAATGATGTTGTTATTGTGAAGTGAGAATTGATGCCAAAAATTCGATGAAAACTTACTAATAAAATTTTAGAAAACAAGCATTTTGTACCAAATTGAAGACTCAGTACCCTGGTTAGACCATTAAGTGAAAGAAATGCCTTGAAAAATAGAATAAAAGGTTAAAAAAAAAAGAACGAATAAGAAGTATGAAAGATCAATGTAGCAGTTCTATGACAGGCAAAAATGCATCTCTCATCTATTATAGATAGATGGATACATAGATGACCCATAATACAGATAGAGGAGGTGGAGGGAAGAATTATTTAGGAAACAATATAGGAAATGTCCACCTCTTAAATTATTCCCTTATCTCCCAATGGATCCACCTAGGACAAAACTACGAAGTGACAAAGCAGTATAAATAAATTCTGTAGCAAAAATGAGCATGCCGCTCATTTTTGAAGGGTTTTGAAGGATTAAATGATGTGTGACCTTGGTCACAGGAAGAACCCAGGAAACGTAGGTGGTTTCCAGAGCTGTCACATGGGCCTAAGAAACTAAAGTACTATAGCTCTGAAAGACCAAACCAAGTCTAGAAGGAATAAGACTTAGAATGTTAACCTCTTTTACTTTGCTGACTTAAGTATAACTTTGATCCATTTCTAAAGTCCCCTGTTTTTCCTTCTGTACACATAAAGTGAATGTAGCTTAATTTTTCTCTTATATTAAAATGTGGTATAAAGTTCAGCAACAGAGTTCTTGCCTGGTATGAACAACAAACAACATGAAGCCACTGCTTGATATTATAATATTTTTTCAGTTTTTAAAGCTATTCTTCACCTATTATTCCTTTCCAAAATGTTTAGTAAAATTTCTTCATCCAGCCTTACAGTTTCCTTTTTCTTTAATGTTCCTAGTAAAACATAATATTGTAATGACTGCATTCTCTAGTACTTCCCAGACTACCGAAAACACAATAAAATCACTAGACATTGAATTCTTACTTGTTATATATAAATAAATATGTTTCTCTGCAAAAACCAAAGGCAGTGTGTTTGAAGAAGTAAAGAATAAGAAATTTTCATTATTTGAGTTTACAAATTAAAATCATGAAACAAAACAATCTTGCCATAGCTTTAAATTATAAAGTTTTACTTTAGGGCTTTACAAAAATTGTGAGTTTCAAGCGAAGCTTTCTAACATTTTCCAGGACTGCCAAGTTAAACAGCAACAGTTGGGAGATTTAGCTCCCAAGCACGTGGCTAATGACCTTCAAGGCAACTGGACCCATATGTCAACAAGGAAAAAAATATGTACTGTAGCTGTTAAGGTTAGATGTTTTTCTTATTTTTTCCCCATTTTTACAACTTGAAATCTGGTATAATTGATGTAGCATAAGGGTGGAGAGGTGTTTTCAATAACAGTTTTTCTCTTAAAAGATGTCACTTTTTAAAAAACTAATTATTGAGAAAATTAGATTTCTTGGCATTTTGATCTAAAATGTGTCCTTGCTTCTTGAAAGAGTTGGGTTGCATTTTTCTACAAATGTGCATATTGGCTTGTGATATTCTTGGCTGGACAAACTGTTACCATGAGTGTGTGTTTAGAAAAACTGGTGGGGCCTGTGGAAAAACACATTTCAAACACTAGTGACTCCTCTTCATATTACATGCTTCTCCAAGCAACTCGCAGGAATTTATAAGGTGTTTGTTCTTATTACACGTGTCCGAAAAGAACTTACCAGTATGCTGTATTACTTTTAAAATGATGAATTTTTATTCCTTCTCATAAGAAAATATTATCAATAAAATTCCACAAACAAGAGAACTAGAATATTGATTGGGATATCTGCCCACAAAGAAACCTTGTTCTACAGCAGGTAACAATATTATATTAGATGTTATATCTATGATTTATGGGTATCAACAGAAATATAATAGTATTGACAGCTATCTAGTTAAACAATTTATTGTATGAAAAAAAATGTTTAGAACATTCTAGTGTGCTGAAGTTTATATTATTTATAGTTGTTGTGATCAAACAGACTTGAGATTAAATAGTTCCAACCACTTCTGTGTGTGTGTGTGTGTGTGTGTGTGTGTGTGTGTGTGTGTAGGTGCAGGTGCATGTGCAAATGTGCATTTATGTGGATGTCAAAGGATAAACTCTAGTGTCATTCTTCAGGTACCACCATCCATTTGTCTTTTTAAAAAGTTTATTTTTTTACATAGATTCTCTTAGTGGGCTGGAACTGATGAAGTAGGATAGTCTGACTAGCCATGAACCCAGAGGTATGCTTTCTCTTCCTCCCCAACACTGGGATCACAAACAGGGGATCATAATACCAATCATGTCTTACATGCTTTCAGCAATAGAACTCATTTCCTTGTTCAAGCACTTTACATATACTGAGTAAGCCCCAATATCAACCATATCTGTATCCCCTGAGTTTTTTCATAGCAAGGGGGTGAGGGAGATTATTTTTCAGTTATACAACACAAGAGTTAAAAATGGGTTAAGATGTGGCCTATAGACAAATACACAGGAACTTGTCAGTTTTGAAGGAAATACACTTAATGTGAAGAGAGATTTTGGTCACCTTCCTGGGGAGAAATGTCTGTTTTCTTTTGCTCTATAGCCTGGAAAGTATTTTGTACTTCTGCTTGATACCTAATGTTTTCTCATTTTCTTTAAACTAGTGTAGTAAAATGGTTACCTTAAGTGTTGGCAAAATAATAAATACATATACACTTAAAATTGTAAAATCATAACTGGAATTCCAGGAATGCAGAATTCTACTTGATACTATAATGAGGCACAGACCAAGATTTATTGGGAATAATAACAGAGAGTTAGCTATAAATCTGATAATGAAGAACCGGATGAAGAACTCGGAGGGTTAAGACTGAATTTGTAGTAGATGCTGGCGAGGGTGTGGAGAAAGAGGAACACTCCTCCATTGTTGGTGGGACTGCAAGATGGTGCAACCACTTTGGAAATCAGTCTGGCGGTTCCTCAGAAAATTGGACATAGCATTACCTGAGGATCCAGCTATACCACTCCTAGGCATATACCCAGAAGATGCTCGAACATATAACAAGGACATATGCTCAACTATGTTCATAGCAGCCTTGTTTATAATAGCCAGGATCTGGAAAGAACCCAGATGTCCTTCAACTGAGGAATGGATTCAAAAAATGTGGTATATTTACACAATGGAGTATTACTCAGCTATTAAAAACAATGAATTCGAGAGGTTCCTAAGTAAATGGATGGAACTAGAAATTATCATCCTGAGTGAGGTAAGCCAATCACAAAAGAACACACATGATATTCACTCACTGATTATTGGATATTAGCCCAGAACCTTGAAATGCCCAAGATGCAACTCACAGGCCACATGAAGCCCATAAAGAAGGAAGACCAAGTGGGGGTGATTCAGTCCTTCTTAGAAGGAGCAACAAATTACTCAAGGGAGCAAATATGGAGACAAAGTGAGGGACAGAAACTGAAGGAGGGGCCATTTCAAGACCACTCCACTTGAGTATCTATCCCATGTGCAATCACCAAAGGTAGAGGCTGATGTGGAAGTCAGGAAGTGCATGCTGATAAGAGCCTGATATGGATATCTCCTCAGAGGTCTTCAAGAGTCTGACATACTCAGAGGCAGATGCTCACAACTAGCCATTGAACTGATCATGGGGTTCTCAATAGAGGAGTTAGAGTGAAGACTGAAGGAGAGCTGAAAGGATTTGAGGCACCATGAGGAGAGCAACAATACCAACCAACCACAGCTCCCAGGGTCTAAACCACCAGCCTGGGAGCACTTAGGGAGGGATCCATGGCTTCAGTTGAATAGGTAAGAGTGGAGGGCCCTGCTGGGCATAGGTGGAAGAAGAGAACCTTGACCACATGAAGGCTGGATGCCCCAGGGGGTGGGAATTTTGAGGGTGGGGAGGTGGGAGTGGGGGGGTAGATAGAGGTTACATCCACAGAGAAGAAGGAGGAGGGGTGAGGGGATTGGGGGTTCCTGGGTGGGTGGGGGATGGGGTAAGGGGACAACATAGGAAATGTAAATAAAACATCCAATAAAAAAAAAGGAAAAAAAAAGACTGAATTTGTCATTTATTAGAAGACAGTTAGTAGCCACTAGAAGTTGTATGGAGAAACTTAGACCATCAGGTGTTCATGCCAAAAGGAAGCCTCTGGTGGAAGTGTGAAGAAGAAATATCAGGAGATGAGACTAGTCATTAAGCCACTAGGAGCTTACCGCAGAGCATCTGGTCATGAAGACCCTGATGATTCTGGGAGAGTGGGCATGACCTTTGGCATTAAAACAAAGAGGGCATCTTCATATGGAAAGAAGAATATTTGACTTTATTTTTGGTGGCAGCTTTAAATTATGGTGTTCTGGTTATCTATATTTTGTATTTTATTTGAGAATCTCATAAGTGAATATGATGTATTTGAATTATTTCCACCCCGCACTTCCTTTCCAACAGGAAAATCTGAATGATTATATACAAAGAGGAAATGTAGTTCAAAGCTTCCTACACGTCAAATGTCAATCCCAGGTGGCCCAGTTAATGAATATTATCAAATATTGAATAAATCACACCAGTCCTATTCAGACTCTTAAATCACAGAAATAGGAATCTTCCCAACTCATCTACAAGATAATATTATTTCAATACCTGAAGGAGACATGTGCATTCTAAAAAGAAAATTACATATCTCTCATAAATGTAGTCTCAAATGTCTTTTACAAAACGGCAAAAAGTAAGTTCAGAAATACATAGAACACTATCAGTGTCACTATCAGTAAAGGAACAGTGACATGGCCTTTAAAGATTGGTGTCGGGAATTGAATGTTCAGTGTCAGGCACTGAGTAGGAAACAGCTGAGAACAAGGTGCCAATGCTTTCTATAATTTTGAAGTAATCAGGGATTTATAAGTGATAGTAGGCAAAGGCCAACAATAAGTTGTACGTGATGGTGTAATGGGCATGTATTACATACAAGACATTGCGGTGTTTGGTGTTTCTGCCACCTCTAGGATAGTATTATTTTGTCTTCTTTTCACAGATGAATAAATAGGAGTTCCCAGATGTTCACTCACTTACCCATATGAGAAGGTTTGTGGCTGGCTTAACTAGATTAAAATTCATGAATGTTTGGACCAAAACACGTACTTTCCAATCTATCCTACAACATCTAGATATCCTGGGTCTCCATGAGAAGGAACATGAGGGAAGAATGTGGGCTGAGCAGAGGCTCAAGGTTCAGAGATAGTCCACTTTCAACTGAAGCTAGCGAGGGAGCATAAGGACTTACGACTGGAAAGGAATGAGGGCTTTGAAAAGATGTGTCCTCTTCAAAGATGTGAAATGTATAAATCAATTCACTTAATTAGACTTTGGACTCTTCAATAAAGCCTATATGTGCAACAGAGGTTTTTGTATGTGACTGAGTTCTATAGTGGACCAGTCAAAGACCTCCTACACTAAACCTAAAGTAAAAAAATAAGTCTTAACAGTTATGTCTCTAATTACATAGATGTTGCTAACTCTTTTCCTTTGGTTCTTTGTACTTATATTTCAGTCACTAAAACCTTTGAATACAGAAGCACCCCTCTCCTTTTCTAAATGTATAAGTATTTATATGCATATAAGTGTGTTTAGGTAGCATAAATATCTAATACTTTATATAAACATTGATTGATTCAAACTTTGACTGCTCTTTATAGATATTCACACACACACACACACACACACACACACACACCATCTGTATATATACATAAAAAAAGACCGCACTAAGGAAGTCATAAAAGACAGAGTATGTGATTCACCCAATTATTACCTGATGAAAGCTCATTCATGTGGGAAGGCAAACTAGGGGGATCGACACTTTGGGCTTTCTGTCTTTTCTCAATACACTGAGTCTCTGGAAAATCAACAGATTTTTGCCCTAAAACTCTGATGTAGGTAGCAATTGGATTTATCTTTAGGATAATCATTACCTACAAAAATACTCATTTGTTTATGCTTACTTTTTTGCCAACTCATATAGACTATGAAAGGAACCTAAGGTAGAGATAAATTTTCTACTTGCACAGAACATGTTATAATTTTCAAATAAGTCATATTGTAAGATGCTTGCGACTCAGTGTTACTTCAGCAAATAGCTGTTTGAGCACGCTGCTGCTTTTTTTCAAGCTCATGTAAATATTTGTTGATTTATTTTATTAAATATTTAATTTACATTTCAGATCTTATCCCCTTACCCCATTCGCCGCACCCCCTGGCCCAGGAACCCCCTATCCCATCCCCCCACCTCCTGCTTCTCTGCAGATGTGCCCCTATCCACCCCACCCTCACCTCCCCACCCTCAAATTCCCCCACACTTGGTGTCCAGCCTTCATGGGACAAAGGATCTCCTCTCCCACCTATGCCCAACAAGGCTATCCTCCTGTACATATACAGCTGGAGCCATGGATCCCTCCCTAAGTGCTCCCAGGCTGGTGGTTTAGACCCTGGGGGCTCTGGTTGGTTGGTATTGTTGCTCTCCTTATGGGACCTGCAAACCCTTTCGGCTCCTTCAGTCTTCTCTCTAACTCCTCTATTGGGAACCCCTTGATCAGTTCAATGGTTAGCTGTGAGCATCCACCTCTGAATATGTCAAACTCTGGCAGACCTCTAAGGACACAGCTATGTCAGGCTCCTGTCAGCATGTACTTCCTGATATCCACATCAGCGTCTACCTTTGGTGACTGCACATGGGATGGATACCCAGGTGAGATGGTCTCCAGATGGCCCCTCCTTCCTGTCCCACACTTTGTCTCCATATTTGTTCCCATGAGTATTTTGTTACTCCTTCTAAGAAGGACTGAAGCATCCTCACTTGGTCTTCCTTCTTCGTGAGCTTCATGTGGTCTGTGAGTTGAATCTTGGGTATTTCAAGTTTCTGGGCTAATATCCAATTATCAGTGAATGAATACCATGTGTGTTCTTTTGTGATTGAGTTACCTCACTCAGGATGATATTGTCTCTGAAGAAAGAAATTGAAGATCTCAGAAGATGGAAAGATCTCCCATGCTCATGGATTGGCAGGATTAATATAGTAAAATTGGCCATCTTGCTGAAAGCAATCTACAGATTCAGTTCAATCCCCACTAAAATCCCAACTCAATTCTTCACAGAGTTAGAAAGAGAAATTCTCAAATTCATTTGGAATAATAAAAAACCCAGGATAGCAAAAACTATTCTCAACAATAAAAGAACTTCTGGAGGAATCACCATCCCTGACCTCAAGCTGTACTACAGAGCAATAGTGATAAAAACTATTGTATTGGTAGAGACAGGCAGGAAGACCAATGGAATAGAATTGAAGACCTAGAAATGAACCCACACACCTATGGTCACTTGATTTTGACAAAGGAGCTAAAACTGTCCAGTGGAAAAAGGACAACATTTTTAACAAACGATGCTTTTTTTTTAAATAGTGAAATTTCATCTCTATGCCTTGGGTGTAATCTTGCAGTTGAATTCAGCGAGCAGCACAGCTCCAGCTGAACTTCTGAAGAGCAGTCTGAGTAAATGTTTACTGTCTTTTTTGCTTTTGAATATGTGCTACATTTAAATTTAGAGCTGAAATCTTGGGTACCTCCTATATGGCATACTGGAAATTATATTGTAATCAACATGTTTGAGTTTGTGTTTCCTAACCATGCTGTTCTGTTTGCATAAAAATATAAAGCAGTTAGCCTTGTAAGAAGAAAACAGTATAAATAAATTTCACCTTGGGAAAAAAAATGTATCATCATTCCACCTATTTCATAGCCTCTTGTGCATAGTTATGGAGTTTTTAGAGAATGTACTGGAGAATCTAGAGAAGGGTTGTTTTTAAAAAATAACCTTAGCATTTAACATCACTATGTCATATTGATTTCTTAGGAGAAGTTTCATCAAGCCAAATTGCCTGTGCATGTTTTCCTGTATGTAATATTTGGAAAAAATCCAACTGCAAACAATGATAAATGAATTTTGTTTTATAATTCACTCTTTCCATATCCTCCGGTCTGGCTGCAATGGCGTGAACAGGAACTAGTAGGTAGATGCAAAACCAAACCACAATATCGCCACTGGACTCCCCAGATTAGACTCCTCACTCCTAGCAGTACTGTATTCAGAAAAATATATCAAATCCACAGTTTGTCTTAAAAATCTAGCTTTTCACAGTTGGTTCCCTCAAACTCAAACATAGAAACACTCCTTTAGGAAAGAATTGATCCAATTATGAGACAGGAAAGCCTGAAATAACATTTTATTGGATCTGCTTGCAATCTATCCACTAAGTCCTCTTTGGGTTTTGGTGTCAGTCATTGTCTCAGAGCAACAATCTTCACATTTCTCTAAAGATGAGACTGTTCTTAATGTGTCCTTGCTCCACCCCCAGGTTGCATGAGTTCCTAAAAGTAAGTTCCTCAGAGGGTACATCTCTTCAAGTTCTGCCTTCTCTCTCAGCCAGTCGACTTTAATTATTCATTATTTGGTGCTAGGCTTATACCAGGCATTGGTGTAACTCTTTATTGGCCAGTCTAGCCCAATAGTTAGCTGATTCTGTGTACCTGGGCCTTGGAGGCAGGGCCTTCTTAGCATTCCTGGCTCTATTCCCATGGCAACCAAATCTTCCTTTGTTTCCAGGGCTCGTTTCAATCTCCTGCCCTCAATCTTCCTTTGTTTGTGATCATTCAATGTAAACCATGGAGAAAACTTTGTAAAGGACTCTAAACTTCCCCGAAGAGGGGGTTGGTTATTCTAAATTGATATGCTGGCCTTCACTTAGTCTTTAATATTTGTTGAAATTTCAACTACTTTCTTCTTTCTTCTCTTACACTCTGCAAAATTAAACAGTTCATGTGTCTCATCCCTTGTTTTGAAGGTTCTGTAAGTTTTCTAGGATTTTAATGGGAACAATTATTTTTTGACTGACTGTCTTTTTTTTTATTGTGGGTATAAGGACAAAAACATTGTAAGCAGAAGAGGAATCCACAATTCTTAATATTGTCTGAAACAAAGCATCTTTAATCT
Source organism: Grammomys surdaster (assembly GCF_004785775.1). NCBI lineage: Eukaryota > Metazoa > Chordata > Mammalia > Rodentia > Muridae > Grammomys > Grammomys surdaster. Next base: position 7,389,811 of record NW_021620876.1, read on the forward strand.
TTTCTCAAAATGTTTAAATATTTATTTTATTTATGCATACCAGTGTGAGAAAGACAGACACAGAGAGAGAGTGAAACAAAGAGAAATAAGGGTGGAATGCTATGGCATGCATGCAAGTCAAAGAACGACATTGGGGGAGTCCATTCACACTTGTTTTTGGGGTAGAGCCTATTGTGATTTCTGCCACTATACTGCATACATGAATCCAGCTGATTCCTCTGTCTCCCTCTTCCATCTTGCTGAAGGAGTACCAGGGCTTGGTTTACAGACTGACCCACTGATTCTAGCCATAGTCTTTTTCCGTGGGTTCAAGAGATTAAAATCTGCAGGTCGTGGTTGTACACAAGAGGTTTTAGCCTCTGAGCCATCTTACCAGCTAAAAAATGTTTTCAATCAGACACTAATAGTCTCAAGGAATTGAAAGAAAATGATAAACAACAAACCCTGCCTACAGTGGCTTCTTTTACCATCTCAAGGGTTACAAAGGTCAAATATCAGGTTAATAGGTTCTAAGAGGGGGCATGGGAAGTAATCCATGAAGATGAACATGCCTAGGACTGAGGCTCTTAGAGTCTGGATTACCAGAAATTGAATTTTATCAATAAAATCAAGAATTTTATCTTAGAAACTTCTTGTAGAATGAAAATAGTTATATTTTAGCCCCAGATGATGGGAACTCTAATTATGCTAATTATGAGCACCCATAGATGAGCAAAGAGATAGGCAAAATCTGTGATCTGATGACCCAAAGTCACTCCTGTATGATGGTCAACAAAGGGAGCAAACATGACTTCCTGGGATGAAGCAGCACTCACATTTCCCTTAAAGCACACAGACTGGGCCTCTTTGCATGATGAGTAACATGAAGCTGCAAGGCCTATCTCAGACTCCACTAAGGAGATCAGTGGCCAGGAACTAAATGATGCATCTACTAAGTCAGTAGGTTCTTCATAAACTCAGTCTCTCCAGATGTAAGCATTGCCAAAATGGCACTTTGGTTAATATTATATAATTAATGAGAAGAAAGTGATTGTTTCTCTCAATGGAAACAAAACTCTTTGAAATGACTCAATAAATGTGTGTGTGTGTGTGTGTGTGTGTGTGTGTGTGTGTGTGTACGAGAGAGAGAGAGAGAGAGAGAGAGAGAGAGAGAGAGAGAAGATCAGTAAAGAGGCCACAGAAGGAAAGATGCTGACAAATCAGATGTAGGTAAGTCTAATTCAAAAGAAAAAAACTTTGATACTGAAAAGTTTCCTTTCAAGAGCTTCAAGTTCTCTCTCCATTTTAAATAAGTTGAAACAGGACTCATAAGAGATTTATTCACTATAATGTTCATTTATGAAAGATGATGGCTCGATCTGAAGAATTCCTAGTAGCAAAAATGTTACAGGGAATAAAATACTGACTAACATATTGGTGAACAAAGATCTATAAAGCAAATAAAATATAAAGTATATATTATTTAAAGGTATTATCATTTTTAAAGGTGTTCTGTTTGGGGACTGGAGAGATGGCTCAGCTGCTAAAAGCACTTCATCCTCTTGCCAAAGATCCAAGTTCAGTTCTCAGTATCCACGTTGAATTGCTCCCCACTCTAGCTCCAGGAGATCCAACACTTTCTTCTGGTCTCCATACCAGTATACATGATGTATGAATTCACACAGACACACATACTATCTATACATAATTAAAAATAAATATAAAATCTCAAAAGGAAAGATGTTCTGCTTTAACGTCCTTTTATATAATCTGTAACTAATATTGTATAAAAGGACCTTCAATATACACATCAAAACAGTTTTAGATATATTTGTTAACAGGTGACAAAAGACTGGTTAGAAAATAGCATTTAAAGTATAAATTTATTTGCCACATGTAGCAAGTATATACATGCTCCCACAGGAAAAACACACACACACATGAAACATACATAAAAGATTTTTGGACAGATGAAAACATTTTATTAATGGGGATTGTCACTGGATTTGGAGCTCAGTGCTAATCATTTGCCTTTGAAAGAAGGACTTTAAATAGTTTCAGGTGTTTTTCTCTTCTCTTCTCTTCTCTTCTCTTCTCTTCTCTTCTCTTCTCTTCTTTTCACTTCCTCTGATTTTATGAGCAAAATTCAATGCCTCCTCCTCCTCTTCCTTCTTTCTTTCTTCTACTTATCTCCTTCTCTTCCTCTCCCCCTTCTCTTTATCCTTCCCTCTCCTCTTGGTCCTCCTCCTCCCCCTCCTCCCCATCTCCTCCTCCTCTCTTCCTCTGTTTCTTCCCTCTTTCTCTTTTCTACAGAAAGAACCTACATTTGCATGAAATTAATGATTTTATGACTGCTTGGTAACAGTAAAAAGCCTTTAACTATTTTTCCCCAAAACTCAACAGTATTTACCCTTGTCAGGGAAGATTAGGATAGCTCCAGATGACGCCAAGTAACAAAGGAAATGAAAGCAAACAAAAACCAAACATCTAAGAAATCCAGTTGTGGTGAGAACAGCAAAGACTAGCCTCCAGAAGCCTGGCTGCTGAGTAGAAAGTGATTCTATAAGGGGGAGGCCAGCCAGGCAAAATCAGGCTTTCCTTGGGCAGCCTTACACATCTTCCTGAAATATGATACATAGCTTAAAGGGCTAGAATAGTCAGCTTCAAAACAATTTTATCATGGAATATTACTGTTTAATGGACTGCTGTAGTGGGTGTCTGGGAAAAGGAGCAATGCTTTGAAATCTTGGAATTATCATTGAACAAGTGCTCTTTGCAAAACACTATTTCAAATCCATTATCAGGCTTTTTCTGTACACGAACATTATGAACTTCTCCAGTGGTAAAACATGGAAAAGTAGATTTCGTTCAAATCCATCACATAGTTGACAGGATCACTGCCCAGAAGTCTTATAGTGAGGAAAGAATTTGAGCTCCACTTTAAACACATTTCAGGTAAAAAGAGAATTTACAACCAGGGTACAAGCTAGGTTCAGTGGTGAAAAAAAGATAAACCAGGTTCTGACCAAATAGACCTACTGTTATGAAATATAATGCAGAAGGCACAGAGGTATGTGGTGGGCCCATGTCAAGATGTCCTCATGAGAAATCACACCATGCCATGAACCTGATATAAAGGGAGTTTATTTGGGGGGAAGGGAAGGGAGTGAGGGGCTAGAGAGTGGGTAAAGGCAGCCAGACAGGAGCAGAGCCATGAGGGCACAGAAGGAGGCAACTACAGAAAGAAGTAGAGAGAGGTCTGTTGAGAACATGTGGAGAAAGGCCAGAAAGAGAGGGAGGGAGAGGGAAGGAGAGGTGGGAGGGAGGGAGAGGGGCAAAGGGGGACAGAACAAACTGGGGTAGCAAGCAGTCCTTCTTATACATGAGACCACACATGTAGGTGATGATATAAGCATCATCTAGATCCAAGAGCCCAGGAGAATCACCTATAAGCTAAGACCTAGTACGATTCTGGTTGCCTGGGTCATAGATGGGACAAGATAAGCCTGAATGATATAGCAACACCCAAGGGTGAAGGATGAAGAAGTAATGCAGATCAAGGATGATCTGGTCTTGAGTCCTTACTAAACTAATTTGTCATGTATTTTAGCTTGGACTAGATTTTACTAAAAAGTACACAGATGGGTCTAAAGAATCCTTGTCAGACACCAGCTACCCTTAATAATTATCATATGTTACTTCAAGTAGGGTGTCAGTTCAGCAGTGTGGAAGCCACATTGTATTGGAGGAAATAACTAATGTCTACAGGCATTTGGAAGGCCTCCATCTCAAGGACAACAACAGCCAGATTTAGCAAAGTATTTCATAAGATGCCAGCTAGATGTGAATGTCAGATAAACAGTGAATAATTGTTTACTATAAGCATGACCTTAATGTTGTCGGATGACAGACTTACATAAATAACTATTATATTTATTATGGATATGAAGTCGACATTTATCTGAGTAACTTTTCTTTGCTTAGGTGCCAATATTAGTAATGAGTCTAAATATTCAGCCTTCAAGGATATTTCAAATATATGTCTCAGTTTTTGTACCTTAAAATGGTACTTGATTTTACTTTTCAATGCAGGAGGTCAAAACCAGTGCTTTGCATATGCTAGTCAAGTACTCTGAACACTGAGTCATAGTCTCTGCCATAAAATGTCAGTGAGGAAAGATATTATAATGAAAACACTTTTGGTTAGGTAGTATGGTACTTCTATTCTACCTGCATAGCAGGTAAATATTAAAAAAGACAAAATATGGGCAAAGACAGCTTCCTCAGACACTCTTCTAGTAATAAAAGTGTTATTACTTTTGTCATGCTGACTTTAGTGAACTTTTAAAGAGAGGAGTTGTTTTAAACATTTTTAAGTACAATAAATAAAAAAATGATAAAACTGGTAGCAAGGTAGAAACAACACAACTAGCCTGCAGAATTCAGGAAGAAAGAGCTTGAGCATCAGGAAGTTTCAATTTCTTGTTAACCCCTTACTAACGATTGGCGAGGTCCAATAGAATATTTAGAAATACAGTTCTCTGCTGGATATAGTTTTCACACCCCAGATATAAGTTGGAATATCCCTACTTATACATGCAATGATCGGTGAGGATTGTGCAAGAATAGGAATATTGGATCTGAAGAGATGGCTCAGCGATTAGAAGAAGTGGCTGCTATTTCAAAGGACTCGGGTTCAGTTCCCAGCACCCACATGGCAGTTCACAACTGCCTATAATTACAGTTCTAGGGGATCTGACACCCACATAAAGACAAAAATGCAGATTGAACACCAACATACATTTTTTTAAAAAACACAAATAAAATAATCAACTTTTAAGAAAAAAATAAGAATATTCAGAAATTTTAAAAAAAACGTTTGGAAATAACCCTGCTGAGAAATGAGAGGGAGATCAGAAATGTCATCATCATGAAGAAATCCACTGAAGTATAATATAACAGAATGGAGGAGAACACAGAAGAGCCTCATCACAGGCAGAAAGCACTTTGCTTCTTAACACTTTCTTCCAGAGGGAAATTTGTGAACGAATTCTGCTACCTTGGAGCTGCAAAAGCCTGCAGGGGTATTACTCTAGTTTTTCATGGGCTCCCATTGTCTTGGCTTTTGCGCATCATATAAATCAAGATATTATTAGATAACTGGTCTTGTAAGAAAGATCTAGCAGAAGATGTGGATTTGATGTGTCTTCCTCAGTAATGAGGGATACCAATCCACTTTGCAGCCCTGATTCTATTTGCAATACTGTGGATAAACACGTAACAGATGTTCTGGAATTGGAGTGCCACTGATGAAAAGAAAAGGACTAGAAAGAAACTAGAAGGCAAATTGACTGCCACCCATACAGAGAGAGACAAACCTGACAGGAAAAGTCAGCTGAACAAATATTTGGCTTACTGTACTTGGCTCTATCTGTCGTTGTCCCAGAAGATTTTTTTTGTAAGGGCTTAGCTGGGTAAATGTACTTTTGCTTGGTGGTCTAGCAAGGGACACACATAGTGACAGTGAGTTATCTCTTTCTGGCTGTGTCATGTTTTCTTCAAGAAGGAATTAGTTCCTCCATGAATAGATAAATTAAACAATCTACAACTTTATCCTACAATACTTCCACAAATGCGTGTTTCAGAGGTGATATTTAGTACATATTTTCTAGGAAATATTCAAGTAGACTTTAGAGCTCCCATCAAACTATCTGAATTAATTCACTCAAGCATTTGTCGGGGCCTGCTATGTGCAGATTTTGTTTGTATTAAAAATTGAATTTCCTGGATGAACAAAACAATCCTGTGGTGAGCAAATATCTAAGGATTTTCTCAGTGTTATCAATAATGGCCAAACTGGAAGAAATCCAAAAGCTCATTGACAGTAAATGAATAATTAGACTTAGTGTCATCCATGTAGCAAGACATTCTTCACCAATGAAAGGAACTAAATCACCCTACACTAATCACCATGATAAATCATAAAACTCCTGTTGCGGAAGTCAAAGACCAATTCAAACAACATCATTCAATTCATGCAAAGTTTAAAATTTGGAAAGACTAAACAATATAATGCTTTAGGGCAGGTTTCCCATTGACAAAACTATAAAACAATCAAATGAACAAGGAGAAGATAATTTAAGAAGAGAGTAAGTAGTTGAACTTGGCTAAGTGCCTTGGAAGCATTGGTCATGCCCTGTGAATTTTTAAAACCTTTATTAAGTGTGTTATTAATGCAATCATTATTGGTATACAATATGCAGAATTTTTCTTGAACTCCTAGCATACACCAAAATCTGCAGATGCCCAAATCCCTTCATGTATTCTTTCTTGACTCCAGATGATGGTAGACCAAGAACTATTTATTGTTTAGAGTTTATAGATAAAATTTTTATACTTTTTTTATGTGTGTTTCACTTTATTAAACATAAATTTAAAAATAACCAGAGAGTCTAGGGCGATGATTCATTAAGTAAAATGCTTGCCACACAAACATGAGCCTTCGTTCAAATTCTTAGCATCTAATAAAACCTCAGAGGTGGCTATGACCATCTGTTACACCATCACAGGGGGACAGGAACAAGAGAATGTGAAAAGTTTGCTGGAGAGCCAATAGAGCTGAAACATAGATCTAGGTTCAGAAAAAAACCCAAGACTGTCTCAAAACCTAAGATAGACAGTAACTAAGGAATATATTCTGATATCACAATCTATGTTGCCCACAGGCACATACGTGTACACATAGACATGCATATACCACACACAAACTAACAATTGGAGAATCCATTTGGAAATGGATTTTCTATTTGAAGATTTCAGAAATAGCAAATCTTTAAAATACTTTGTAAACTATTCTACTAAAAAAGAAGCTTCCTTAAGTTTCTTAATAGTCTTAATATTCTGAGGCTGGCATTCAATGAAAAACAATGAATTCAAATTCACCATTGTGGGGTGAATGTGGTGAGACATGGATCAGAACAAAAAACAAACAAAAACAAAAAACCTCTCCATTCAAATTTGAGTTTGGATAGTCACATCTTGTTAGTTGATAAACCCAATAAACCCATGCTTCTAAGTACAGAAATTTAAAATAGAGACAGAGTCAACTGAAATGACATCTTATTCCACATAACTATCACACTTATTATTTGAAAATAATCACCTGAATGTCAAACAGGTATTAAGATCGCTCAGATGAATCAGTAAGTCATCTGGTAAGTCAGAAGGTGAAGCGTCCATGGAGACCAGATCCATATTAGATTATAATGTTTGCAGTGTCTTGCATTTTGATTAGAGTACTTCATTCATAGACTACATTTGTATGTGTTGTGAAAGGGAAAGTGTTATTTTAAACATTTAAGTGGTTTATCAACAATGAACAAGTAGAACTGAAGGAAAAAAAGGAAAGAGCATTTGGTGTCTGGCCTCAGATTTTGAAATGTTTATATAGGAGAGGATGGAACAGATGTTGCCTGTGTTTAGAGAAAGCTAAACAAGAGCTATTATGTTTAAATTGAAATAGGATGGATGCATAGGTAGATATACATACTAATGGAAGGATTTTTGATGAATACACATACAAAATAATCAGAAGGGTATGCAATAACAGTTAATAATATGCAATAACAGTTAATGATATGCAATAACAGTTAATATGGATTTTGTTCAGAGATTGGCATGGGACGATAGTGAGTCTTTGCAAACTCATCTTTCACTTTCCTTACAGCACTTTGTAACACTGGATAGATGGATGGATAGATAGATAGTTAGATGATAGATAGATAGATAGATAGATAGATAGATAGAGTAGAGAGAGATAGAGATGGATAGATAGATGATAGAGATAGATGATAGATAGATTAGATAGATAGATAGATAGATAGATAGATAGATAGATAGATAGATAGATAGATATAGATGATTTGATTGATAGATGAGAGGGAGAGAGGGAGGGAGAGAGAGAGACAGAGAGACAGAGAGAGAGAGACAGAGAGAGAGAGAGAGACAGAGAGAGACAGAGAGAGACAGAGAGAGAGAATTTATATTATTAGGAAAAGTGTTAATGAGAAATATAGCATCATGGGTCTTCTACCAAATCAATTATGTTTAATTCTGTTGTAAAAATGTGTGACCCCACCCACACCTTTGGTAACTTCATACTTCTTTTTAAAGTCAGAACAACTTTTAGAGGTAAAACTATGAATGGTTATCTTTGAAGAACTCTAAGCCGGTTATTTCAGATTTAATAAATAGAGTAATCTCAAAATTCCCATCCAGGGTGTTTCTTTGTTCTCTCACTGTGATCATCTCAGAGAAAGCCTGATAAAGAACGCAGTTTTCAAAGAAATTTGTAAACTGTCAATTAAAGATGTCATCCCTGCTATAAGTGGTTCCATTTGATACAGGTTCTATGAGGTTTACCTATTGTTGATATATATCTCTTCATTATGCTAACAGGTCTCTAGGGCTGTCTTCTTATATCAAATATGCTTGATTCCTCTCAATAGATCTACATCTAAGTAATATTTTTCTTCCAATTTGACAGCTCTGAAGTGATTCTACATCTGATTGAGACATTTGGTCTCAACTGGTCAGCCATCAAGCCGAGTGGATGCCATTTAGTTCACACTAAACTGATTCTAGCAGAATGTGCAAGGATTTCCTATCCTGGATATCTCAGCCAGTCTTTAACTTTCTCATTAGATTCAGACCTATAAGGCTCTGTTGGGAAGATGCTTGGGATTTCTTCTTGCATTGTGTAATTGTGGCCGCAGTTGTAGTTTGATTTGTTTGCCGCTCAGTAATATCTTCATGTGTGAGATCTCACTTGGTTTTATGCTGATTTTTCATCAGGTCCTGTAAGTTCCTTGAGATGATCACTGACACAGGAATTCATTTTTCAGGATTAGGGTCATTCATCTTGAGTTGTTCCTGAATAACAGGATCAGTGGAGTGGGAGGATTCTGACAGTGGCTTGCCGTGTGTGTGTGTGTGTGTGTGTGTGTGTGTGTGTGTGTGTGTGTGTGCGTGCGTGCTCTGTTCTAGTCATAGACAGGCGAACACCAAGCTGCTGCCTTGAAGTTTTCATACTGGCTTGTTCAAAATGGGCACATTGCATTGTATCTGGAACGCTACTTGAGGTGCCATTTGGAGACTGCTCAACAACATAAATGGCAACTTCTGCCTGATCATCTGGCAATGTCTTAATACCCTGCATATTTACAGCCAAAGCCTGGTTTCCTCCCAAAACTTTATGCAATGATTCTACCAACTGCTGCTGTTGGCTTCTAGTATCTATTTCTTTCTTGTGGAAAACTAAAATTACTAACCTATCTCCGCCATTTTTACCTGGCATACACCTGTAACCTACTGATGATTTGCCCCTGTTGTGTATTGAATCTTTCACCTCCAAGCCCAGTTCCCAAACCAATACTTTAAACCAGTACTGATTCCCATTGCTGATTCAAAATAGTCCCAAAGCCAAAACCTTTATTCTGAGCACGGGTAAGTTTGGTAGAGCCAGTATTTGCAGGGACAGAGAAAATCCGAAAGCAGAATGTACAGTAGTAAATGTTTTCTCAACACCTCTAAAATCACCCTCTAGTAGGGGCTGAAGCCCTATCTGAAGTGACAGAGAGTTCCTCCAGAATAAAAGGCCATATTGAAACTTAAAATATTTAGTTGGCCTGGACTTACGTTATACAACTCAATGCACTGCTCTCCAGAAGGAAATTTCCAATCACACTATGGAGTTCTGTCTCCTCTGGCTTAACACCATAGTTGTAATACTGAAGCTGTTATCTCTATTAATCTGGCATCTCAGCATTCGGAAATGAATTTTTATCCACAAGCTTTATCACAGGAAAACATTGTTCAGTTGAAAGAAACTGATGCTTGAGCTAGCTCAAACAAATCTCTTTCAGAGGACAGGAAGTTCAGAATAGGCAGGAACAAGAAAGCCACTAGGGTGGGTTGGTACCCAGAGGGGGTTCCCTTTCCAAAAGGAGAAGTGGAGGGGGCAATGTGAGGGGAGGACTGGGAGAAGGGGGACTGCAATTAGGATGTAAAGTGAATAAATACATAAATCAATGGAAAAAAGAAAAAGAAAGTCACCAACAGGAATCCACTAGCCCAAATGCCATCTTCTCTGCTCCCCTGTGTTTTATTTGCATTGTTCTTTCCTTATTTATATGTTAATAATTTTCTTATGTTCCTATTTACAAAAAAAATGGTGTCTATATTAGGTCATGTGTTGCTGTAACAAAATGCCTAAAGCTGAGAATTTTGTAAAGAAAAGAAGTTTACAGGCTCACAACTCTAGTGGCTGGATGTTTCCATATGGCACCAGAGTCTTGGCAAGCATCTATGGTTGTTATGCTATATGGCAAAGGAGGTAAAAGGGAAAAGCAGAAAGGATCAAACCACAGTGCAGAAATTGCACAGTGTGGTTTGCTTGATTCCCCTCAATAGATCTTAGATTCCTCTTGACTAACGTGTGTAAGAACCCACCCTTCCTAGAATTAACTTAATCTTTCTGGACAATAGTATCCCCATGACCTGATTGCTTGGCACTAGACCCCACCTCTGAAAGATTCTACACTGGGGAGCAGGCTTGCAACACAGGAATGCTACAAGTATACATTCCAATGGTGCCCAAACAATAGCATTATCCTCTCTTTCAGAATATAGATTATCTGCTGAAACTAGATTTTATAGTGAACTACCTAATATTTTATTCAATTGTACCAGGGTGTATGCTTTTTTTCCCCATTTTTTCAAGCTTATGACAATTGGGGGAATAAGATTTCTGAGAATGAGAAGTAGAGATGTTACTAAATCTTTCCAATGTTCCTACATAAGAAAAAGAACAACAACCTTATTGAAAGGTTTGAAATCACTAGAAATCCTGCATTTAGAAATACTCTGTCTTTATTTTACAATGTTCAATAAAATATATCAATAATGTTTCTGCATGATTCTCAATGATATTTCACATGAACTTTTATCTATGTATATTAACCATTGACATTTTTGTCAGTTTATTATTGCTATCATTCATTAATAATACAATTTATATTAAAATATATACATATATAAAATACATATCAGGGGGCTGGAGAGATGGCTCAGTGGTTAAGAGCTCTGTTCTTCCAGAGGTCCTGAGTTCAATTCCCAGCAATTACATGGTGGCTCAAAACCATCTGTAGTGGGATCCGATGGCCTCTTCTGGTGTATCTGAAGACAGCTACAGTGTAGTCATATACATTAAATAAATAAATAAATAAATAAATAAATAAATAAAATCTTTAAAAAATACATATTAAATATATACTTTTAAAGATTTCTTTTATTTTTATTTGTGTGGTATTTATATGCATGTTAACTTCAAAGTGTGTATAGGTGTCTGGTGCAGAGGCCAAAGGTTGGCATTGGATGCCCTGAAGGTGAAGAGACAGGTGGTTGTGAGCCACCCAACACAGGTGCTGGGAATTTAACTGGGTCTTCTGCAAGAGCAAACATACAGTCTTAGCTGCTAATCCATATCTCCAACCCTGTGATAAACATTCCTTTAAGAAAGGAGTTTTCATGTAATCAAAAATATTTCAGAAAACTCAAAAAATGGAAGAAGTCTAGTTCAAAAACGTGGCTATCAGGAAAGCCACTCTGGGACTATAGCAGAAGATGTGAGGTTATCAATTCTAGCTACTCTGGTGGTAATATGTATCTCTCTGCCTTAGCCTTAACATGGATATTTAACTAGACAAAAGATAAGTTCGGTGTTTACAATACTTATTTACAATGCAAATCTATTGGGAATCATATCTTAACAGACTGGAATTGAACATCTGGTAAAAGAAGCTGGCTGTTTGTTTGTTTGCTTGTTTGTTTGTGACAGGGATTCTCTGTGGAAAAGAACCCTAGCTGTTCTAGACTTGATTTGTAGACCAGTCTGACTTCAAACACAAGAGATCTGTCTACCTCTGCCTCCCAAGTGCTGGGATGACCGATTTTTCACCACCATATGCAGCCAGAAGCTTTTATCAGGCAAGGGAGATGTGAGATAGTGCCACCTCGCATGACTTGGGTCCTGAAATCAGGCACTGAGCAACTGAGGAAAGGAAAAGTACTGGGATTGAGTGCACTGTGCTCAATCTTATGGAGGGCACCTGCTACCACTGCCAACCCTCAACCTCAGCATGTTTATGGAACACAGCATGGGCTCTGTTTTCGCTGATCTCTGCAGGCAAACAATCTTAGGGGGTAAACATCCAAGAGAAGAGACAAGCTGCAGGTTGTAGTCTGCATACACTAGTCATTCAGTCATACTCAGGAAAACGTTGCCATCCTCAAAGCACCTCCCAGGTATGACTATGTCACTTGGGTAGGGCTGAGGCACAGTGTTGAGGACTTAGACTCCCAGAAACTGGCACAACATAAGTTATTAACTTGTAGAAGGTCCTGAGTGACAGCAATGTTCTGCTGAGGTGTGACCCAACAGTACTGTCACCACCCTGTGTCCCAAGGGTGAAGGCCAAATATATTTAAAATATTTCAAAATGTTCTAAAGTATAGATTTATTTTTGTAATTTTCCAAAACTACCCATAATTCTTGAGTTAATTTCATTGGTATTGGTCATGGGCTAAGACCTTTGTAAATATTTAGATATTGTTCTCTAGCTAGGACTTCAAGCTTTGCATAAGCTTTCAACTTTGAGAACAAGTACTGTTGTTTAGTCCAGATTGATACTTGGTAGGACACAGCAGGAAGTTCAGTGTACTTCACAAGGCATACCTTAAATAACTATTTTTGAAATTTATTTTTGAATGGTCAACAGTATCTTTCTGATAAAATATGCTACATTATAAACCCAAGTAAAATGATTTAATGGGGCATTCACTTGCCCTCATTTAAACTAGTGGCTCCAATCTCTTGAGCCCAGAGAAATATAGTAAGCTACTCTCTGTGACTTGTTAGTAACATACAATTTAGGTTTAGCACAGATCTCCTGAACGGGAAACTCCAGGAGTTTGAACCCTACAATGTTAACAAGCCTTCCAGGTGACTCATTCATATTAAACCTGAGAGCAAGCTTTAAGCCACTCTTATCTGGTGACCTGTATTAAAAGGGCGAAGCAGGAAACCATTGATAAAATGGAAATTCTCATCAAAACACCTGCCAATGAGTTTTTAAGTCTTGACAGGTTAATCATACTCCCTGGCATATAAAAAGAAAAAAACTAACCAAAATAATTGCAAATTCAACAGCCTTTAAGCATTATATTATTTTTGATAAAAGAAGGCAAGTTTCCCTTTTCCAGGCAAAAGTTTTACAATAGTATCAGAATTATTTTCGTTCTGCCATTGAACGTTCTAATTATGACCGCCTCTGTAATCACAGCACTGAGAAATCATACTCCGGTAATGACTGAGCATGCATTTAATGAAGTCATCTAATTCAAGAATTTAAATTCAAAATTTAGGGCATGTTTTTTCTTCATGTAAAGAATCTTACATACTAATCCCCTCCCCACCCCCATCTTTGACCTTTTCTTTTTTCATAGTTTACTTATAGCCAATCAAGGTCTAAAATGTTTAACAGAAAAGTTCCAGAAGCAAGCAAGTTTTAAGCTGTGCATTTTTATAAAGAGTGCAGTCAAGCTCTCCTAACATCCATGGTCCAGCATACTCCTGCTATATTGACCACCTGCCTGGGAAACACTTGGTAGCTCTCTCCAAATCAACTCTGGTAGTAGCGTGATGCTTGCATCCCAGTAATCCTGGCTTCAGACACTATGCCTGCGCCTATGTAACACATCTCACTTCATCTCTCCATGTAGCCACTCCGGTAGCTCCAGTCATGAGAGGAAGAGTGAGACTATGACAAAATTCGTTGGAAGCCAAAAAAATGAAAAACATTCTCATAATTTTATTAAACTATCTTGCCTTAGTTATTCTATATTACTGTTAGTCATTATTGCTAATCTTCTACCATGACTATTTACAAATTAAAATTTACTGTAGGTGTGGAGGGATAAGGAAAACACAGTATGTGTAGAGTTCATTATCATACAAAATGTCAGCACCTACTAATGTCCACCATGAAGGATAACAGAACTAACTGGTGGACCATAGAATAAGCCAGAGAGTTATCTCTCATTTGTACTTTATCTTTCTCAATTCACTGTCTTTCCTAGGGGTGGAACTCCTGAGGACTTCAAGCCTGTGATAAATGCTAGTTAACATGAAAATCAATTATTATCTGTTTGATGGCCTCTTCCTCTGTTTCTTTTACCTATATATCTCTGCATGCTTCACAGACCCCCTCATTGGTCTATTAGAGTCCTTACAGGAAGTATTGTCCAATAATTAATGAAGCCAATTATAGAAGAAGAAACCAATTTAAATCATTGAGGACATTAACAGAACTTCTACACGATTTTCAAAATATGTGTTTAGATAGTTATAGGCCTAATCAAGCTTCCTGCAGACAAATGACCCATTTATTTTTTTAAAAAAGGCTCATTTAAATTACATTATTCTGAAGGCGGGTTTAAAGTATGCTGTCATTTATTAAAAAAATAAATTACTTCTTTGATTAGAAAGGAGAACAATATTGTAGATCAAGGCAGGAGGATATAGTTCCTTGAAAATAAGCCTGCATAACTGATATAAGAAGAAAAAAATTCAGTCCTATTTGTGGGATTAGCAAATATTATTGTGACATATTTATAGACCATGTAAGTACATAGAAAGTATCTGCCCTGTTTTCTGGCACAAAGTTCCTAAAATCCTCAGAATCATTGAAGTGCTGTGTCTTTGTGAATACTAATGAGATGGCTGATGGCTGTGGTCCTCTGGGTTAGCCTCAGGATGCAGGCTGGTTACCAGGGCAACCAACCATGTGAGTTGTGAGTTGGGACTTGCAGCCTCACCCCTCTCTCAGCCTCTGCAAAAAGAAGAACTGAAGGTTGAGCTGCTTAGAAATAGCTAATGATTTAATCATGCCTATATACGAAGACATTGCATCCCAAAGGATGGGTTCAGAGAGTTTCCTTTTAAAGACAGGATGCTGGGAAGGGAGCCTGCGAGCCCCCACTCCTTTCACCATACCTTACCCTATGCAACTCTTCCATCTGGCTGTTGCTGGGCTGTATCCATTTATGATAAAGTAATAAAAGTAAGAAATGTGTTTCTCTGTGCACTAGGAAATGTTCAAACCAAATGAGGGTTGGAGTACTGTCGTCTTTATGATCAAGTCAGCTCAAGAACACCAAATGTCCTGAACAGAAACTGTGGACAACTTGAACACCTATTGTTTATATGTGATTCCTAATGTGGGGCAGTCCTGTGACATGAACACTAACTTAGCTTGTTGTTAGCACAGAGTTGAATTGGAAGCTACTCAGGATTGGAGATTTCATGGACACATGAGAAACATCTGTGTATTTAGTGACTATAGTAAATTTTTAAGTGTTGTGCATGAGACTTCCAAGAGAAGGAAAAACCATGTGGATTTTCTTTATCCATTGTTCACTCATGAAATTTCTCCTTTAAATATTACAGATAGAATAATATGTTTTCTTTGATAAAACTTACTTTTCTTTAATACATATTCTCAGTTTTTACCTTTTTAAGGACAGTATATGAATTACAGCTTTTGAGAAAAATCTTAGATATTGTTAAACCTGAAAGATAAAACTTACATTTATATGAATTTTATTATTAATATAATCTAAATCTCACCTTAAGGTATTGTTATTAAAACTACAGATTATCAACCTGTTGGTTTATGAATATATATATATATATATATATATATATATATATATATATATATGCATTGCTGTTGGGCATCAGCCTTCAGAAATGGTGGATATGATGCTGTCTTTATAGTATCCAAGGATCAAGAAATAACCATTTTTGTCCTATTAGCCATCCTTGACTTCAGCAGAAATGGCATATGGATTCTATTAGAACACAGTTATATTGAATCCTTACTATTGTCCAGATTCTGGGGGTATAAAATATGAACAAATCACATTGTTACTTTCATGGAATTGACCTTCAATTTGGTGGAGCAAACCATACACAAATGTATAAAGTAAAGTGTTTGTTACAAGAGAGGGGGAAAGTGTGCTGAAATGAAAATAATGCTAATTAAGGAGCTAGAATGGACTGATAGGGTGGGACGTAAAGGTACAATGTGAGGATGAGGTGACTAGGTTAGGAGGGCACAAAGAAAAGCTAGAGAAAAAGCTCTAGAAATATAAGGTTGACTACAGGGGTGTGTGAGAGAGGAAGTTAAAGAAAGCAAAGTGGAGTAGAGCCCAAGTGATAACAGGTATCTTTGGACTTGAGTCTGGGTGACACAGAAAACAATGACATGCCCAGAACCCAGATGTAACAAAGGTTTCTAAGTGGCCATTCTAGCCCCTGTGTTAGCACCTGTGATATCAACTTGGAAATTTGGAGAACAGCCGAGCAAGTGAGGAATAAGGTCACAGAGTTAGAGGATCTGGAAATGAGTCATATTTGGGATACACTTAAAGCTTAATTCAAGTGAGTTTGTGAATCATGAACTAGATGACAGACGTGACAGAGTTGGGGGAGTCACAGATGGTTCAGGGTTTCAGAGTTGAGTTCTGGAAGGCTGAAATAAACAAAAGACCATAGCTGCTAAAGTAGGAACAAGAGAAAGCAATTTATTACCTAGTGCATATTGTAACTGAAGGACTTTGTCACATCAATTTCCCAAGATATTAATAGAAGAAAACAACTGACAACAGAATAATGACAGAGGGAGAGTCATATTTGTCATAGCAGCTTATCAAAGCATACATGAACAGGTCATCTGTGGGAGACAGACAGTTGCTGTGGGTACCTTCACATGGCATATGGCCTAGTGGACAACAAACTTAGGAAAATGGAGACTAAGAAAGGACCACTGAGCAACAACAGTTACCATTTGAAAGAGCAGAAGAGAGGTTAATGTAGACAAAGCAAGACCAAATAGTGTGTGCTTTGTCTCATAATACATGCATACATATAACAGGAAAGTACAAAATGGGGAAGATGAAGGGGACCAGGAAAAGTCAGGGGAAGAAGGATATGGTTGGGGGCAGAATATGAGTAAAGTATAACAGATGTGTGTGTGAATGAAATGTTGTAATAAAACCAATTATTTTGTATACTAACTTAGAAATTAACTTGAAAAGGGATGGGGCATAGATCTGTGGCTCACAGCCCTTTCTCTGCAAGCATGAGGACCTGAGTTTGAATCTGCAGCAGATATGTAAAACATTGGTCATAGTGTGCCTGTTACCCCCAGTAGTGAGATGGAGAGAGTAGGGGATGGAGAGAGATCCTCTGAGCCCAGTAGCCAGCAAAAATAGAAGCGTCCAGTTAAATGAGAGACATTTTCTTAAGGGGAAAAGCAGAGTCTTTTTCTGGACTGTGCATTTACTTGCTTGGGTACACACACCATGCCACACATGTGCATACCACACACATATAGACACACACACACACACACACAGGACCTCTCTGCAGGAATTCTTCAGAAATAACTGTGGGAAAGTTGGCAGGAGACCATGGATTTCTGTGGAAAAGAACCATTAAGAAAAAGGTTAAAATTAATTTAATGTTTATTTCATTTAAATGGAGTGTAGCTCACAGAGGACTGATAATATGTGTCACTGGTTTCAGAGATTTTTATAAGTGTGGGGAATTGCCTTGGGTGTTGTTTTCATTAATGGAATGCTTTGTTTTAAGATGGCATAAACTAACACTTAAACTGTCTAAAAACTTTTCCCTGTATGATTCCTTTAATAAATTATATAGATGTCATCAGTACATTTCAGTACTACTAGGAAATATTCATTTCTGTTTCATTTTAATGTTTTAAATATTTCTTATTTGAGCCTTTTGCTATACATTAAGATAGACTGTAGTCTCCTAACAGTCTCATTTGATGTAGGTATGGCCAAAGATATGCTTTATCTATGTGCATTCAGTACATATAGTGCCTTTTGTAAATGGTATCTTAAATCACTGCAAATAAGGTAGAGGGAAGATAAAAGGGTTTTCATATCATATCTCAGAATATAAACAACTCTTCTCTGAACATGTATTCTCAACTGCTAGTGAGAACTGATCGCTATTTACATAATAGAAAAGATACATTTGAGTTTCTGAGATGGAAATAGGCATCTGTCTCAATTAGCTACCACCAAAAGCTACCTTAGAGATAAGAAGCAAAGACTATTTTCTTCCAGGAACAAATCAGGACTTTCTTTGTTTCAGTATGTGACTTCTTTTTTTTTTTTTTCTTTCACAATTCTGAGAACCTTGTTGGTGTGGAACAGTTCTTTCCTAAAATCCCAGCTCTAAAGACACACATGGGGTTGAGTATTAGAGACTAAGACACATGAAAAGACAAATAATTCAAGAAGGGGAGAGTAGCATCCTATTTCAATATGGAAAACCAGCACTAAGGATGAATTATGACTGAACATTCTGGAGCAGGTGTAAGATAGCAAAGCTGAGCTTCCATGGCAATTCCCTTTGATAAGACCATGTGAACTCTGGATGCTATGAGCAAGAGGTTGGATGACATACTACAATGCCTTCTCCTGTAGAAGAACAATTAGGAATCATAGTCATTGTAAACAACTGCTTATGTGTTTATCCTGGATACGCTGGTGAGCTTGTCTTTATGAAAAGGAATAGAAAGAACTCAGGTTTGGGGGGTTTTGTTTTTGTTTTTTTTTAACCAAATCTATAATGAAGCCAAGAGACATTCCACTGGATGTATAGCTTAGCAAGGATTTGAGATGGATTTTCAAAGGGGATGAATGTAGCTATTACATTTTCATGAAGAACTCTCAAGGGCTGCAAGGGCTACGCAATAAGGATATTACTCTCCTTTCTGAGCTCTGGTACTGCTTCCAGGATGTGTGAGAATGTCAGTGAGAAGTTGCAAACACCTTGAGTGAAACTTGGGATGCCATCTTCATTAGAGTAGATACTTGTTGGACTCATGTGCTGGTCTAGCCATGCCATCCAGCACGTGGTCTGATCCTCAGTAGAAGCCTGATGAATGCTCCCAATATATAATTAAGTCTATTTAGGAAATCATATGTGTGGGTACAGCGAGTAAGGTCTATGATACTCTGAGTCCCTAGTGCATGGGAGTGAGCAGAAAGGAAAAACTAGCTGAAGTGTTGCAGGAACTCTCTCCAAGGTAAGTAAACAACTTCCCATGTTTCTATTGGGAATGCAAAATTACTAAGAGGAATGAGTATGAAGAATTTAAATCTCCAAATCTGTTGCATGTATCACTCATATTCCCTAGGATTTTTATCACCATAGTCCACTCCACAGCAACTAGCTACCAGCATCTTCTTTGCTAGAAGGCTTATCTGCTTAGTAAATCTAGATCTGGCTTCCTTGTTGGGCACTGTTATCAGTGTGGGATGCCCCATGCTTGGGGTATAATTGTCTGCAGTTGCTGTGTTGATATTCTTTATGTTTGTCGTTGAATTTGTATTCTGTAAATGAATTCCAATGGGACAGAAGAACATGCCAGAGACATGGTGCCTCCAGTTATTAATGTCCCCCTTTCAGGGTGTTTCCATGCTTCCTTCCTACGCCCATTCAATGATTTCTATTATTCTCTGTCACTAGAGGAGATCTGGGCACAAGTTGGGGAAAGAGTCAGGATCACGCATGTGTGCCTTGCTGTGGTATAGGGTGGTACATGGATCAACCAACCACACATGAGGACTTTGTATTTAGAACCAATTGTACTGGCCATTGAGTTAACAGTGAGGATGTCATTAGGTAACAAATAACACAAGGCATACATTGGAGGAATGAAAAGGAAAATGTGTGAAATGCTTTTCCACAGATCTCACTCTTGCTTTGCTACTGCTCTGGACCACATAAAGTTGATGTGGGTACTGTTTGTCTGTAGACAAAACAGATCAACACAACCAAATAAATTAATTCCCACCTCCTGTTCACTCATTCCTTTAATAATTAATAGATCTATTGGATGCTATTATTCTAAATCCTGATATTAAAGGCTCTCTCTTAGCAATTTTTTATACGTCAACACAGGATAAACAAAGCCAAGCTGGGGCTGCTAAGGAGAATCTAGATGATGTTCTAACTCATCATGTAACACCACCCCTTCCAGTGATAATATTGACTACTGGGGCTCAAAGTCTCATCTCTCTGCTCCAACTCACTCCTTGGTCCCTAATCAGCCTCTCTACTTATCCAACCGCTCTACTCACCCTTGTCCGGATAAAAAGTTCATTCACCTATTTGCTTACACTTCAAAAAAAAAAATGAATTGATCATGTATTTGGTCTACAATTCAAGTTCAAACATGGTTTGTGGAACAGCAGCGTCAGAAAAGCAGGAGCTGTTTGAAATATAAATCTCTAGTCCTTCCACACAGTAGCTGACTCAGAGTCCACGAGGGAAGCCACAGCAATCCTGTGCTAGCTTGTTGTGCAAGTGCGTTCACCTTGAGCTTGGGAACTGTGTGTCTGCCTCTAGGTCTGAGATGAGTCCCAGGAATTTGCATGTCTATCAAGTTTCCAGGTCATATGGCTGCAACTAGTCCAGAGAATGCAGAGAACCGCCTATCCAGACACTGAAGTTACTGTTGCTCTTACTCAACACAATCCTGAGGTCGGCTCTACAGAAACTGCTTTTCAGCTTTAACTCCTGCTTGTATGTTTTTTACTATTCAAGTATCCCTGACTCAAATTAGTGGCTCTTTGAAAGAGTCACTACTGTCCAGTTGATGTTATCCTTCATTATTTTCATCTTGGCTTCACATGGGTTACCAAATCCTGCTTTGATATGAGATTTTATGCCTAGACTTATTGCATCTTGTTATGCCATGTTGGGTTCAATAGCATGTAACATGAAGAAATATTATGAAATATGATCAATTCATTTAAGTTTTAAAAAAAATGTATGTCCTTCCAGAACACATTTTGGTGACATTTACATTTTGAGTTAATTTTATTATCAATATATTTTTCACTATTTTGATGACCTCTAGAAACTAAAAAACACTAATTTTCATTTGGCTTTAAAAATAAAGTTGTAAGCCGGGCAGTGGTGGCACATGCCCTTAATTCCAGCACTTGGGAGGCAGAGGCAGGCGGATTTATGAGGCCAGCCTGATCTACAAAGTGAGTTCCAGGACAGCCAGGGCTACACAGAAAAACCCTGTCTCAAAAAACCAAAAAAAAAATAAAAAATAAAAAATAAAAATAAATAAAGTTGTAAAAAACAAAACAACTACCAAGGACCTCACAGTGGGAGTTCTAAAGTATAGTTCTTCATGTTTCTTGCTATTTGATGTCAGACAGAAGTCATAATAAATGTACCTTAAATTTTCTTATTAAAAAAATAACTTCACCAATGACTAAATCCTTTTTTACAAGTATCTGAAATACCTTTATGAAGATCAACTAATAAAATTTAAAATGTGTGTATCAGGAAAGTAAAAATCACCACACATAAACTAAATTGCCTAGGCCAGTTTAAGAAAGGCTCATGCTATATTTAAGTATGCTGAACAGATTATAGCATAGCCAGCCTCCTCAAAAACATCATCTTAGCCGATGTGTAACTCCAACTTAGAAGAGAGTTTTTTGGGGAAAAGAAAACCTAGCAATCTTTGTATAAAAGGAATACATTTATATTCTTATTTGAGCCAAGTAGTACTAAAGTTCACATATGAATGTGAACTATTGTTTGCTTTATTCCCCCACCTTAGATTTGGTCCTCTAGAAATGACTTCTTTTTAATTGCACAACATTTTGCATGTATAGGTAATGTGCTTTAGAGGAATATTCTTGATTTCTTTAATGTTAATTTTTGTCCTCAAACAACAATGTAACTTAAAGCCATCACCACCCTTCTCTCATTCCTAAAAGTTTGTTAAATGACTTTTAGCTAAACACCCTATAGTACTCAGAATATTTTGAGTCAATTTAAATATCCTTCAAAGAGTCAAGTAGCTTGGACTGTCAATCAGATTGCTATGTTGGGGTTATGTTTCCTCTCTTGTCTGCATAGTATTATTCTTAGAATTTCTAATTCTTTTATTGTCCCAGTTTATTTTTAACCAACCTTACTTATTTTCCCAGTCACTCATATCAGACATTTATAAAATGAGTGTTCCTCTCATCTCCTCTGTCCTCCACACAACCCCAGGAACTTTCTGATTCATTTGCAGCTGCCGTTCTGGATGGCTGTCCTCAGCTGCTCCTGTCTACTCTGGTGGTACCCACTGCTTCTCTCAGCTCCCTGATTGTACTCCCAGTGTTTGACAGAAAATAGTTTTTCTTCTCTCGAGTCTCTCATGTGAGGTACTTGTCACGGTGTCTACTCTTTCTCAATACTCACAGAATTGGCTTCCTTACTGCCTCTCCTTTATTCATTTGTTTAAAACAAAGTTTCTGCATAACAAGTTCAGAAATTTAGAAGTCAAGGTTAAGAAGTCCTTTCCCACCAGAATTTTGAAGGTATCTCTTTGTTTTCTTCCAAAGGCAATCAATGGCTGTGAGTAAACTTGAAGTAAGTGTTACTTGTGCCTGCCGGGTGTGTTCAGCATTCCTCCATAAAATGTAAACAACTTAACAATGAGAAAATCAAAGAAAAGTACAAGTCACGTGAAACAGAGCTAATTTTAGATGAGGCTAGCTCTGTGATGGTCAAAGTCTCCATAAAGTGAAAACATGGAGTTCTGCATTAGTAAGTTACAAAGAATATCAGCATTCTGACAGTAGAGTACTTAGCTTAACTACTTAATACTTAGAAGTACATAGGCCTTAGTGATAAGGCCACTTAATACAGCCACATCATCACCAACTTATAGTTTCAGTCTCTTAGGAAATAAATGCTGATCTCTAATGTGATACTAATTACATGGTGCCCACTTGGGTTGTTATAGCCAGAGTAATTTGATCAATCTAGGCAGAATGACCTTTCCCTATAACGTAATCACATTTTCACACACTAAACAAGAAGATGTCCTTGTCACTGGTATTTGCTCTTGTCTGACTGACCCTCTAAGAACTGGCCTCCTTACCTGCTCTTACTCTCCAGTCTTCTTTTATTTGTTTGAAACAAAGTTGCTTCATAACAAGGACATGACTGAGAACTATCCAGACCCAAGCTTGTTATGCTGTGAATTTAGGATACTGGAGAGTTAGAAGTTCAAGGTGTAGACTAATCATCATTCAGAAGGTCCCAACTGGGAATCTTGTGCCCACTCAACCCATCTCAGAGAGTCACTGCTACAACTCAAATTCTTCAAGATGAAGAGATTAAAGCCCAAAGAGAAGTCTTCCATGATACGTTCTAGACTTGAACCCACTCCGGCCATTCTGTAAAATCTCCCTGCCACATCTGGCTTCTTAGGTCAGCTATTGTAGTTCCGAATACCTTTGGCCTATATTAACAAACATACACACACACACACTATAAGGTAGAATCCTCTACAGATTCTAAAATTCTATTGTCAGTCACTGAATCTGTGTGTACATGTGGGAGTGGATGGGAAGGGAAGTGAGCAGTGGTAATATTTGGCTTTAGCCATCCTTCCTTCCCCATAACTGTAAAGTAAATAAGAAAACAGAACTTATCTGATGTAGACTGTGCATGGGAATTAGTTTGCAGCTGGTAGGAAAACTAGCTTCTGTAATCAGTCTGAATGTCGCTGTGAGCTTCAGGAGCTCATACGTTCTGAGGATTTACAAAAAGGTAGACTCACCTCAACCTTTCATCTTCACCCGATATCCTCCAGGCATTTCAACTTACAAATGCACACATGACCATAAATACTACTCTGAAAGTTTTGGTTGTTTGTATTGTACTCAAGTTGTATGTGGCTCCCCACTGATAGTCCTCCCCCTTGACTGTAGCTTTTAGACAAGTTAAATAATCTTCTTTGTACAGTTGAAATAACCTCTTTATAGGTGTTTTATCTTGTTCAGTTGGGATAATAGAACCTCATCTTCCTCTTGGCCTTGGTAGGTCTGAAAGAAGTTTTAAAAGTCTGGTAAAGCATTCAATCTTTTGAACCTGCCTCAGCTGCCATGACTTATCTTCCTCTTCATCCAAGAGAAACTCCTTTTCAATACCTTTCCAATTTGGACAAAAACAAAATGCCAATAGCCAAATTGCTGCCCTGTGGTCCATAGACAATTACTGGAATCAGGATCTAACTAGAATCTCATGTACCTCTATATCAAGAGAAAGAAAAGCAAGGTAAGTCACTATTGGTTGTTTGGCCTTGTGACAGTCTTTGCATACATGTATAGCCTACTTATTCTTTAGTGGAAAGAATATAGAAGTGATTCTTATGAGCAACATATTCCTCAAATGCCAAGTATTATACTTGCTCTGTAGAGCATAATAGGAAATACAGTGTCTCTGAAAGCATAACAATAGAGGTCTTATCGTTCACTCCTGAGAAATAATTTTTTTTAAATAGTACCAAAAGAGTCACCCTAGGTTATGGCTTATATTGGTAAATATTAAGCTTTTTTAAAAATATGAACTTGCTTTTTAATTAACCATCGTCAATGCAGAAGCAAAAGTTCAGGGAGGGAGGGAGGGAGGGAGGGAGGGGAAGAGAGAGAGAGAGAGAGAGAGAGAGAGAGAGAGAGAGAGAGAGAGAGAGAGAGA
>NW_021620876.1:7414523-7432185 GCF_004785775.1 Grammomys surdaster
AGAGAGAGAGAGAGAGAGAGAGAGAGAGAGAGAGAGAGAGAGAGAGAATGCTTTAGATACATACGTCAAGATAATGGCCCTGGGACTGGGAAGCTACGGGAGCATCAGTCATTTTTGCAGTCAGTAGCGTCTGCTTTCTTTGGGGAGCACTTTGCTTGAGGTAGAATGTGCCCTTGTCCTCACCAGGGCAGACAGTGGAAGTTCAACCGACTGGCTTGATCTGTGGGGGAGGGGAATGAAGTGCAGAATTGGACTGCCTGGCTCCACCACCCTCTCCAGTTTGCCTTCTTTGCCATTTTCTTATCAGACTTCTGCATAAATCGGCCAAAAGTTACCTCTAATCTTTTTCAAAAACACTGGACAGTTAAACTGGATTTTCACGAACATCGTGACACTATTTCCTCTAGACTGGATTTTCAAGTTTGACATCTGAAACTTGAAAAGTAGAAGAAAACCTTAAGGCAGTAATCCTTTAAAATGACTCTTTTATCTCCTCTCTTTTCCTCCATTGTGCTTTATGGAAGAAGAAAATATGTGAGTTAATATAGAATATCTTCATAGACACTATGTCTGTTTTGCTCTTATCAGTTGTTCATTTAACAAATATCCACCAAATGCAGCTGTGTGTTAGGTAAAGATTGTCTTACATGTATAGTATACATTCTTTGTGTGTGTGTGTGTGTGTGTGTGTGTGTGTTTCCCTCCTTCCCCCTCTGTGTTTGTAAGAATAAATAACTTTCTTAATTGACAGCGCCGGCACTGTACCGAGCTCGGGCGTAGGCCTGGGGGATTAAAGGAATACTCAGACTCGGGTCATCCATTGTGAGAGAATGCCAATGCCTTTACTGAGCAGGTTCAATAAATACACCAAGCCAGGGAAGGAAAAATATAAACTCAGGAAAAAACAGAAACTCAACTCAGGGGCAATAGGATGTCAAGAGTAAATTACCTTCCTGGGGCACCATGCCTTAGTCAGGATGTTTTGATCCTAGAGGAACTGCAGAATGTTACTTAGTAGACAGCAGTGTACCGAAAGGCTCAGCCAGGGCATAGCAGCCTTTTGGGGTCCTACACTTAATGAAGCCTATACTCTTGTGAGTTAGCCACTAATTCAAACAAACTTTGCTATGGTAAGAAATATTCAGGGTTCCATAGTTTAGAAATGAGAGCCACAGAAGGCTTCTCTTTGGGAATAACACATATAAATGTCTAAAAAAAAAATAATTGAATATTAGTTGAGATATTCTAACTAAACTTCCCCAAGTTTCCTGATCTAAAACAAGTTCTGGGTCTATTTACATGGATGAAACATAAATGTTGTAGGGAAGTATGAACATTTGCCAGTGGGAAAATTACTTTTTCTAAGCTTAAAAGCAATTGCATCCAGCAAAGTCGTATCCTCTAGCATTAGGAGAGAAGTCCCTGAGTAAATGGTTTATTATTTGATGCCAACAGGGCTCAGTAGACTGATAGAGTAGGGAGAATACCAGTGGGAAGTTCCAGCTTCCCCTAGATAAGGGAAAGACATTGAAAATTGCAGTACGAATAAGAAAGCAGGGCTGGCTCTAACTATAAACATACTCAAACTCTGTCCTGATCACACTGTTGTTATTAAAAGCAATGCTCAGGAGACACAAAAGAATAGGGGTATGAATTGTAGACAATGTCTTGCTTAGAGTTTAGACTTCTGTTGGAAAACCATGCCATAGACACAGATTCTCACCTTCAGAGTCAAAAGGAAAATAATGCTTACCATTTAGCTAGGTTTCCTTGCACTTTGTAACTAGTTCCTGTGCCAGCAAACTTTGACTGAGGTGAGCCCACAGTCTTGGAGGGGTACTCCCACAGTTGAGTATTCGTCATGAAGAAGAATGCAAAGGAAAGAAAGGGAGGCCTGGGATGGTAAGAGCTTGCTAATGACACCTTGGCATCTATGAAAAGAACAGAAGAAGATTCCTCTTTCTCTTGCCCCTTTTCCCCAAAGCAGACCATAAAAGATCATCTGGTCTTCTGCTAGCATAGATCATAAAGACTTATGATTGGGGGTGGGAGTAAAGAGCAGGGAGATGGACAAATGTAAACCTTAGCTGGGAACTCTTGGGGGCAGAGAAGAATGTGGTCTGATGATTTCTCCAATTCCCTCAGTTACAGTTCCACCATATCCTCCCTGTCCAGTCACAGTTGCAAGTGACCCCCATGTTGGGTGAAGCTGAGCATCAATAACACAGAAACTCACTCATTTCTCTGTCTCTATCTTTCCTATGACAGTCCCTGTGTGACACAAAA
Organism: Grammomys surdaster; assembly: GCF_004785775.1. NCBI lineage: Eukaryota > Metazoa > Chordata > Mammalia > Rodentia > Muridae > Grammomys > Grammomys surdaster. Next base: position 7,416,810 of record NW_021620876.1, read on the forward strand.
TTCGTATTAAATCAGTTTATGTGATTTTTATCTTAATCTGTCATTTGTCACAGGAGCCTCAACCATAAACTTACTAATATGAGTGAAGGAAGCCTGAATCTCCTTGTGTATAAAGTAGGAAAATACTAAATTCTTTCAGATCGAAAATTTCTCTCATCTAAAAGGTATGTAGCCCTTCTTCTGTTCAGAAACAAAGAAACCTACTTTTCAGCTTCGTTTGTATTTTAAATTGTACAAATAGTATTAGCTGTGTAGTGTTCGTGGGGGCAGGAAACAATATATATTTAAAGCATACCTTCTCTTATTTATTTACTGCATAAATGGTTATATACTTTTAGTACAGAATACTTGTGTTTCACGATTCTTTGTTATGAGCCCTTCTCAATGCAATGGGGACTTTTCCATTGTTACTCATGTAAAAGTAACCAAATAATTTTTGCTGCTATAAGAAAGTACAATTTAAATTTCTCCATACAAACGCATATAAAGCTATTGTCCCATCACTGAAGAATATCTATTTGAAGAGAACTAAAACTTAATTACAAAAGGCCTGTCAATCAAGTCTTTACTCTCAGCCCAGCACAAGGAAAACACCTTTTCCAATGACAATTCTGAAGACAAAGCTCTTTAATGTTACTATTTAAAGATCTCCATGGGGAGCAATTCTTGGGCCCTGACATGAACTACCTCTAAAGTCAGAAGCACGAACCAGAGCCCTTGCAAAGTATTTGTTAAGTAGATTTGCAACAGACTTTCAGGAAATGAATATTATTTTATTTTCAATAGGAGTATATACTGTCATAATAAAAATGAGCAGCTGTGTCTTCTCCTATACTTTTCCTATACTAGGAAGGTCACAGCTATGTTTGAATATTAAATTTTATTGAAAATACATTTATTTCCAATCTTAAAAATTAGGATTTTTATAAAGTAGTTCTGGTGAGCAGAGTGTAAGTGCTATTCTTGAAGTAAAAAAGCTTAAAGATAATGCTGTAGTAATATACATATTTCAAGTTTTTAATGGTTAATGTATCATGAATAGCTGATATATACCATTCTATTGTTAGCATTTTAATAACAGCAAATAACATAATACAGGAACATGGTCCTACTTTTACATTTAGATTAAACGGTAGAATTCTTAGTAAAAAAGATATTTGCTATACTGTATTTAAAGATACTCCTTTAAAGATCTTTAACAGACACATTATGTCAAATTTAACATGAATGTCACCTTAAAAAGGATTTTACTAAGTGACAAATCTGACAGCTTCTGTGTAGTTTTATAGACAGATGTTGAACGCTTTCTGAGTATCTAACACAACTTCAGAGAACTTAAGAGGATGAGATAGAATTTGTCTTTGTTATGAGGAGGCAAATCCCGATCAGCTTGTTTTTCCCTCACTGACAGATGATAGCCTGCTACAGTAGCATTGTCTGCTATTTGTATTTAAGAAATACACAGGGAAGCAGAATGCACAGGATCATACCAACTAACTACTAACTACTTTATCCTTATCAATAATGTGGGATAAATTACGAATTTCTCAGATTTTAACCTGAACTTACTGATGGATAGTTGAGCGTATCTCTAAACTATCATAACTAGCAGTGCATTGCTATCCTTATGCTTGATTTTGCATATGTAAACACTCACTCCATGTCATTGGTTCTCAACCTTCCTAAGGCTCCAACCCTTTACTATACTTCCTAATGTTGTGGTGACTCCCAACTACGAAATTATGTTAATTGCTACTTCATAACTGTAATTTTGCTAATTATGAATCATAATGTAAATACCCACAGGTCGAGAACCACTTATCTATGGGTTAAGTAAGTTCTTATGGCAGGGTTATGAACATATATGATATGCAAATATAATTTTGACAAATGTTTCTGAACGATCTTCTCAACAGACTATAAGAGCATGACATTATACATCCAATGAAAACTTCGGCTAAATTTCTCAGAACTTCATCATTTCACTTTCAAGATGGATCATTTTCAAATGTTTTGGATGGATTCCATGTGCTCTCTTTAATCTTAGGCTTTTCCTATTTTCTCATATTCTCTTTTCCTTTCCGTACTCTGAATTCAACCATCCCCAAGTCCTATCAGTGTATTGTCTAAAGATTAATTTTTGGAAGTTATTCATATGGAAGAATAGCTTCTGCAATATACATTGTAATTTTGTGGGCCATGCAGAAAATAGCTTAGCACATGGCTTTTAACTTTCCAGTTTTGGCTTCTTGTTCTTTTTGATGTACTTAGAAAGCTACCTACCCCACATCCCCCACACCACTATATCATGATGATAAACGAAGACCGGGTTTTCTTCTACCTCTTTGATAATTTGTTTTAATTTGTAAAATCTATTTATTTTTGTATACTAGTTTTGCAGTCAGTCTCTGAATTCTCTGGTGGGTTTTTAATTAATTGTCTTGAGATTTTCCCAAGTGCAATTGCATTATCTCCAAGTCTTAACGTCTTAACCTCTTCCTATTTCGTATTTAAACCTGAACATTCTTTTTCACTTGTTGTATTTAACATCCTCACAGGTGGCAGAGGTGAGGGGGTTGTCAGACAATCACATACAGGTAAGTATTGGTGCCTCTTACTGAGGGAGTCTTACGTTTTAGATTACCTTCTGATTTCTAGTATCATCCGTCTCTTCCTGTTCACTAGGACCTTCTAACTTCAGAGACCCTTTGCAATAGCACACATCCCCCATTTACTGCTCTGAGATAACAGGCATCATCCATCTGTTTGTTCTCTCCAAGCTAGCTGGTCTTCTTCTTCCAGTATTTTCCTTTCTGGTTTTGTTCACGTTTACTTTCCTCCCAGCTTCTGTTCCCACCAGAGGCTTGTGAGCTGCCATGGCAGAAGGAAGTGGGAGGGGTGGTGACTAAGGTACCACCCAAGCTTTCCTGGTGCCAGGTGCGGCCACTCATGCTCACTGTTTGCATGGAGAGTGACCTCTGGGTATTCCTGCACAGCTTGATTTCGAGCCCTGGCCCTGACTGTGGGGCTGGTTTGCTGCTGCTCCCAGAGGTTAATCTTCTCACTTAGTGTCTTTTTTTTATTAGCCATTCTTGGTTTTGCTCATGAGGTTATCAATGGTCTCATTTAATCACACCAGTCTATCTAATTGATCATTCTTCCTAAAAGCATTCATATATTTACATTTATATAATGTCACATTTTCATTTTTTATTTCATTTTTCTTTCTTTTCCCTCTTTCTTTCCCCTCTTTCTTTCTTTCTCTTCGTTTTTTCTTTTTCTTTTTTTCTAGTGTTAAGACCTTCTCTTTTTTCTTTAATTTTTTCCCATAGGCTTTTATACCATTTTAATTACATGCAAGTATTAAGGTCAGTTCTGGGTTGAGGAACTAGCAATACAATAGATGCAAATACTCAAGGAACAAGCAAGACAATAAACACAAATAGTCAAAGAACAAGCAAGACAATAAACAAAGTATCGTGATCATTCCTGTGATCATTCCCGTGATCACTGTGTCTAAGGGCTTATCAGAATGACTAAAATACCTGAATATCTGAGCCTACTTCCCAGTCCTAGCCCAAATCTCTTTCTTTTTCTTTTCCCATGCCCTAGTTTTTTTTGTTTTTGTTTTTGTTTGGTTTGGTTTTCTAATACTGCTTCCCTTCCATACACAATAAAATATATCATGCACTCAAGGTAAAACTTAATCTTCCTATGGCATGCTCATAAGTGATCTGATATACTTACATGTTAGAAGTTTTAGGATTATCTTCCAACGTCTAAATTCAACGAATGCCAAGTCCTACCAGGTCCTCTTCAGACTTGTTTTTATAACTGTATCTAACTACTATTGCTTCTGGCTTCAATTCTTATATTCACTTAACTGACTGAATTCAGTTAATTCAATTCATGTATACACTTAACTGATCCCTGAATTTAGTTAATTCAGTTCCCAGAGGGAACTCCTACACTCAGTGCTCATGTTCTCGATAGTAGTCAAATTGCTTTTATAAATGGAAAATTGATGATGTTATTGCTCAGCTGAGAATTCTTTAAATGGTTGCTCCCTATTATTGATGGCTAAAATCCGAAATGTTTATTATGACCTTTAAGAATTTCTTCTAGCTAGATCCTTTCTACCTTCCTTGGATTTCAGTATGCTTTTTGAAAATTTACTAATTCATTTTACAACGCACTATCACCCCTTTCTCACCTCGGTAAACCCTCAGGAAGTCCTGCCATTCCACCTCCCACTTCTCTTTTGAGTAGAGGAAGCCCTCTTCTGGGTGGCACCTCCCCCAATAACACACCTCCCCCTACACCTCCCTAACACACATCAAGTCACTGTGGGACTAGATACATCCTCTTCCACTGAGGGCAGACAAGTCAGTCTATTTGGGGGCTCGGGATCCACAAGCAGGCAGACAACAGGCACAACAGGGACAACCCCTGCTTGAGTTGTTGGGAGGCCCACATGAAGACCAGTCATCTACTATATATGTGCAGGGTGTCTAGATCCAGCCCATGCTTACTCTTTGGCTGGTGATTTAGTCTCTGGGAGCCCCCAAGGATTGAGGTTAGTTGATTCTGTTGGTCTTCCTGTGGAGTCCGTGTCCATCAATCTTTCTCCCAATTTTTCCATAAGACTCCCCGAACTCCATCTAATGTTTGGATGTGAGTCTGCATCTCTTTCCATTGGGTGCTGAGTCGGACAACTCAGAGCACAGTTGTGCTAGGTTCCTGTCTGCAAGCATAACAGAGTACAACTAATACAAGAATTGGTTCTTGCTCATGGGATGGGTCTCAAGTTGGGGCAGTCATTGGTTGGCCATTCCCTCCATCTCTGCTGTAGCTTTGTCCCTGCGCATCTTGTAGGCAGGACACATTTTGGATCAAAGGTTTTGTTGGTGGGTTGTTTGAGCTTATCCCTCCACTCGGAGTCCTGCCTGGCTACATGAAGTGGCCATCATAGGAATCTCAGCTAGCGTTGGCCCCATAGACCCTTTGGAGCCACGCCCCATCCCGGGTCTCTGGCATGTCCTAGAGATTGCTGTTCCCACCACCGATCACCTTTCTCTCCCCTCTGCTCTCCCTACATATGATCTTCTTCCCTCATCCTGCTCTTCTCCCCACCCCTCTTCAACCCAGTGCTCTCCTTCAATCGATCTCCAGTGTCTGTTTTGTTTCTGCTTCTGAGAGGGATTCGGCTGTTCCCCCTTGGGACCTCCTTGTTATTTGGCTTCTTCGGGTCTATTGATTATAGCTGGTTATCCTGCAATTTATAGCTAATATCCACTTATAAATAAATAGGTACTATGCATGCATGTCCTTTTGAGTCTGGGTTACCTCACTCAGGATGATATTTTCTAGTTCCATTCATTTGCCTGAAAAATTCATGATGTCTTTGTTTTTTAAAGGCTGAGTATTATGCCATTGTATAAATGAATTTTCTTTATTAATTCTTCACTTGAGGGTCATCTAGGTTGTTTCTAGTTTCTGGCTATTACAAATAAAGCTTATAGTGTCTTTGTGGAATGGTAGAGCATCTTTTCGGTATATGTCTAGGAGTGGTTTAGCTAGGTCTTGAGGTAGAACTATTCCCAGTCTGAGAAAATATCAAGTAGATTTCCAGAGTAGTCATATAAGTTTGCACTCCCACCAGGGGTGGAGGAGTGTCCCCTTGCTCCACAACCTCAAGAGCACATGCTGTCCTTTAAGTTTTTTTTTTTATCTTAATCATTCTTAAGGGTATTAGGTGGAATCTCAGAGTCATTTTAATTTGCATTTCCCTGATTACTGTAAGTGGTGAACATATCTTTAGGTGCATCTTCCCATATTGAATTCTTTTGCTGAGAATTCTCTGTTTAGCTCTGTATCTTATATTTTAATTGGGTTATTTGGATTGTTAGTGTCTAACTTCTTGAGTTCTTTATACATTTTGGATATTAGCCCTCTGTCAGATGTAGGGTTAATGAAGATCTTTTTTTTCAATCTGTAGGTTGTTGTTCTGTCCTAATGACAGTGTCCTTTGACTTACAGAAGTGTTTCAGTTTCATCTAGGTCCCATTTGTTAATTCTTGACCCTAGTGCCTGAGCCATTGATGTTCTGTTCAGGACACTGAATGTTCTGTACCAACAAGTTCAAGGCTATTCCCAACTTTCTGTTTTTAGTGCTATGAGCTTTCTTCCCAGCACTGCTTTTATGATGTCCCATGAGTTTGGGTGTTGGGCCCTCATTTTCATTGACATCTAGAAAGTCTTTCATTTCTTTCTTTCTTCCATGACCCAGTGATCACTGAGTAGAGAGTTGTTCAGTTTCTATGAATATTCACATTTTCTGTTGTGTCTGTGGTTGTTGAAGTCCAGCTTTAATCCATGGTGATCTGATAAGACGCATAAGGTTATTTCAATCATCTTGTATCTGTTCTGTTGCAGCTTTCTTTGTGACCAATAGTATGGTCAATTTTGGAAAGGGTTCTGTGAGGTGCTGAGAAGAAGGTATATTCTTTTGTGTATGGGTGAGAGGTTCTATAGATGTCTATTAGGCCCATTTGAATCATAACCTCTGTTAGTTTTGTTATTTCTCTGTTCAGTTTCTGGCTCAGTGACCTGTCCATTGCTGAGAATGGAAGGTTGAGGTTTCCTACTATTGTTGTATAGGGTTCTATGTGTGATTTAAGCTTTAGTTATGTTTCTTTTACTCCTTGAGTAAATGGCAGTAGAAGACTGATTTAAAAGAGGAGTTCATTCTCTACATTCATGGAGTCACTGGTGAGTTTCTCACACTTCAGTGCAGAGCTTTCCTCACTCATGCTCATGAGAAACCCTACTTAAACCAAGTGAGCCACAAAGCAAAAGTGAATAAGTAGAATAAGTGTGAAATGAGATTGGCACTTTTGGGAGGCCAGATTGGCAGGGATGGGAGGAAGATAGGAGAGCAGAAAGTGTGACCAAAACGTATTAAATATGTCCAGGAGATTGTCAAAGGAAAAATCAATAGAAATAAGATATTGTATGCTGGATAGTCATTGTAGAGCAAGAAAACCAATATCCAAGGACTATTTTGTCAAGTGAGATACCATCTGAACCAGGAAGCTGCTTTCCTCCTTGGACTGGTGCTCATAGCTTTCACTTCTCTTTCATAGACCAGAGATGCTGTCTGCTTTGCCTCTGCTGGAGCTAAGTAAGTGCCTGCCTTTCTATAGAGGATGTTAGAAAGCTCTATTGACCATGCTATGTCTTGTGCTGCTACTAAAGGCTCCCCAAGAAACAGGAAAATAAATGGCCTTTTACTTTCTAATGGCCACTGCCAGTGTTGCTCAGTGACATACGTGAATAGAAAAATTGTTGACCAAAGAATCTGTGAGTTTCAGTTTGTACAGTTCCAGTCCCTGTGATTCAGATGAGACCACAGTCAAGAAGAGAGCTGGGGGGGCATATGTTGCCACTCTTAACTTTCCAAAGAATCACATGCCTAGATTTATATTAACCTTATCATGATATGCACATATGCAGCAAGTTGTTGTTGAAAGTTAATGCCAATGTATCATAAGGGTCTTCATAGAAATAACAGTTCATCAGTAAAGCCATTTTAGGCCCACATTAATCTGTATTCCTCAATAGATATCCTCTGCCATCATGTGTCTTTCCTGATAACATTAGTAAGACTGAGACTAAGTAATGAATTACATAATTATTCATTTAATATCTGCCTCCCATGCTAACCTGGAAAGTCACTGAAGGAAGGATCTATATGTCTTATTCATGACTACCGAATGAAGCATGTACAGTCTAGATTAAATACTGTTGGATACATAAAGTATCTCTTTTATCATAGAATTTGAAAAAGTAGTTCTCTCATCCATTGCCAATGATCCTTCTAGGGACAAAACATTTACTAGTTTGGAACAGTTACTTATCATTAGGCAAAGGGGTCAGTTCCTTAAGGGTTTCTCTCATGTTATTAATTCAGAGATAGAAAGAACATATTAGTTTTTCTGGGAATGTTGTATTGAAGTTAAAGTAACATGTCTCTGTATTTGTCAGGAACCTAAACTCCATTATAGTAATTTAAGTCACTGTGAAAATGGGGACAAATTGTGGTGGCAAATTCAAGGAGTTAGATGACATGACTTTGAAAGAGCTGATGAGGAGGAGGTCTGGTGAAACAAAGGACATTTGAGGACAAAAACAAATCCTGAGACTCCCACACTGTGATTTATTGATCATAGTAATGATGAAAGTTGTTTGCTTACCAAAATATTTACATACATTTCATGCCAAAGTGATGTTTTGCCACACCAAATGGCAACAGCTAACTATGAAGTTACTGTTTTATGAAATGAATAGCACTGATGTCTAAGAGAAGGTGTCAGGTAGCTTCTCTGATTTGTTCTATTCCATAGGCCAGCTGCTTTGGCTTTATGTTCCAGCAAGAAAGACCTGTGTGCAGCATTTGAATGACCATTAGTCTGTTATTTTTGAATCTGGGTTCCAGGCTCTGAGTTATATTTTAAAAACTGTAAATGATTTAAAAATTCTAATATTCCAACAATTGGTTTATGTTTTTAAGAAGTGAATTGTACTGATGCTTTTCATTCCTCCTCAGCTGCAGAGACAATAATTATCCATAGGTTTGACTTGTTGGGGAGGTGGGGAATGATGTTCCCAGCAGTGAATGTTTCAATTACTTTAGAGAAGTAAGGGTTGCCAGTTAAATTAGAAGGTGACTGCTAGATCATCCAGAAGCATCTCAATATTTTTTCAAGGAATTTGGAGAAAAAAAGAGATCTGAGGGAGTACATGCAGGATTGAGAGGAAGAGAATTAAAAACTGGGCTGTTGCAGTAAAGGTCTCAATTATATCAACAATAGATTTGTTGCATAGCTTTGAGAAACTGAAGTGGAAGCTTTCAAAAAAAAAATTTCAGGAATTAAACCTGGCATACTGTTGAGATTTTTATCAAACAACTTGACCTAGGGCAGGAATGTTGAGTGCCATTAGTGAGGGACAGCAAATCACACAGGCATCGCTGAGTGCGTTTTTTGAAAAATTTGCTATGATGTCCATTCCAGATAGGAAGGCAGAGAAGCTAGAATGGGAGGAATGAACTGGGAGATGTGTTAGAATACAAGGCCTGGGAAATAGAGAGTTATTTGACATTGGTAATTTATAAGAAACAAGGAACTAAGTTAGAATAAGGTCTTAAATCAGACATTTTTTTACTATGACCGAAGGTTCACGTGGTAAAAAAAAAAGCATTGAAGCCCTAAAACTAAGTAGTTGAAGTAGAAGCAGAATAAGAGAGTGTACACAGCATTCTAGCAGCAGCAGAGTTGTCGAAGGCAGACTACAGAACAGTGGTCTAGGAAGAGGCAGACTCAGGAAGAATGAGTTGAACAAAGTGGAAACCAAACCAAACCAAACCAAACCAAACCAAACCAAACCAGAAGCTTCTTTGAGGACAGGAGACACAGATCTTAAATTTTTGAGACACTAATTCATGCTTCATTTCATTTTGAAGGGGAGGAATAGTAAAGTCCAAGATATGAAGATGTTTGTTCCTAGTGGCATGGTGGCCCCAAAGGGATCAAAGTGAAGATTAGGAATACAGGTGTCACAGAATTTGCACATAGGTAGGTGTGGTTAGAAATAAACTGAGCTGACAATTACTACTGATACAATGACTTTCAACAATGGAATATAGTTTTGCAAATTAGTTTAACAGGGTTTTTATGTGGTTGAAATCAAGGTGGGCAGGACTGTCTTGCCTTCCTCCTCTTTTAGACAGTGCTCTATTCCTCTCTTTGTTTCCTTCGTCTTCAAAGCCAGGACACAGCCTCCCTCTGAACATTCTAATGCACCATCTTCTGACTCTTGTCTCTGTCTTTCTTGACTTTTAAGAATCACTGTGATTACATAGTATTCACCTTAAAAATTCAGGGGACCCTCACCATTTATGAAGTCATCCTGCAGTAAACTGAATTTCATCCACAGACCTTTTGCCTTTGCCATTGAACCCAATGTGTACCTGGATTTGGAAGATTGCCATGGGAATGTCTATGAACTACCAGAAGTGAACTTATGAGGTTTGTATGTCATAAAGAAAAATGTGTACACTGTTACTAGTAATAAGTGGATAGAGTTTAACAGGACAAGTCTCAAGACCTTAATAGCATCATTGAGAACCAAAACCTGACCATAACTGCTCTCAGTTTGGTGTGATGAACAAGAAATCACTGAGTTTTTGTATAAAATACTTCAGTGGCTAATAATAAATCAATCACAGTCAGAGCTCTTGGGTTTTGTTTCAGACCAGTTCTTAAGTGTTACATAAATTAAGGTAGCCTTAACACTCTGAGGACTCAATAGTCATTTTCCTTACCTTCAATGAGGAAACTAAACAGAATTAGTAATTTACCAAAGATTGCAAAACAGGAAGCTATGAATTGAGACCGTGGGAGAAATGGGCTTTTAACATCAATCACAACTTATGTACCTGTATGTGCATATTTCTGGGTTGGTGAACATAGAGTCACTGCTGAATCTCACCATGGATTACATATCAAAGGATGATTTAAAAACGATGCTTTACCTTGGGCAGGAACTACTGGAGCCTCATAGAGAGCAAAGGAGATTTTCATTACATAGTCTATCCGTTATGGATCCATTGTTACGGATGCTAACAGTGGGCTCTCTTAGTTCAGTGGGGCCGAAACACAATAGCAAAAGCGCCTCCAGGTCTAGTCCCTCTCCTTTTCCGTTCCATTAAGAAAACACCTATAGATTATTGGCAGTTGAAAAGCAATTAGGCAATATATGAGCGGGCTAATTAATTAAGACTTAGAAGACCCTGAAATTGCCTAATAATGTAGAAAACTATCAACTACATGATGGAAGCCCTTGTAGTTTGTTCTTCTCCATGAGGTGGTCGCTGGCCTTTAACCAGCCACCACCTTTACACTGCTTTCCAGTGCTTCTCCTTTCCTTCTCATCCCGCATCCTTTTATCCCATTGCTTGTCTCTCTCCACCATCTATAGCAGGACTTCTTAACCTGTCGGCTGCAACCCCTTTCATAGGAGTAGCCTGTCAGATATCCTGCATATCAGATATTTACATGACAACTCATAACAGTAGCAAAATTACAGTTACGCAGTTGCATCCCCAGGGTTGGAGTCAACCTGACATGCAGAACTATATTAAAGGATGACAGCATTAGGAAGGCTGAGAACCAGTGGTCTATAATATTATCTATCTTCTTATATCATATTTAGCCCTATACATATGGAGATAGAATATTTTGTTTTAAGACACTAAAATTTTCCCCAATAACTTTTTTTTTTGAGATGCGCTTTCTCCCTCCCTCCCTCGCCCCACCCCCCATACCCTCCTCAACTACTGTGGCTTCAAATTTATAAAGGTCCACCTGCCTCTGCTTCCCAAGTGTTGGGATTAAAAGCCTAGAGTCCCACACCCGTCTTAATTAAACTGCTCTTTGTTTCATGAGTTTCGCCCATTCATTTGCTGCTCTGTGATGTTTAAGCAGTTTTATGTAGAGAAACCACGTAGTCCCTCACTAAATGCCCATTTCAATTTCACCACATTGTTGTGACATCAATACCACCTTCACCTTCTCATTTTTCTGACTTAATTAGCAAAATATCTTCTCATTCTCTTACTTCAAACTCTTCAGTTATTCTCATGTGTGTATATATATATATATATATATATATATATATATGTATATATATATATTATAATTATATAATATAGCTATAGTATATTATATAATTATAATATATATTATATATATTGTATATATATATTACAAAATTTAGAAAATCTTAACTTATGCCTACAGTACCATCATTTGTGTGTAGGATTATAACTTTATTTTTTTCTCAAATCCTTTTTTTAATGATGGTTTTTAAACTCTTTACTCTCCCTTTTAGCCCACTACCCAGGATGCAGAAGAAGTGGACTTGTTTAGAAAGGTTCTTTGGAGCAACTCCTGTCTGTGTTGTCTGGAAATCGGCAGTTCAGTTCACAGGTTAGCACCAGCAGTTTGATCCACTTGTAAACACCTCAAGGATACACCAATAGTCCATTTTGGTAGAGTCGAGATAACAAACTCGAATCACTGGCAGTGGCACCACCTAGCAGAGACAGCCAGGCCTCAGCCTCCACAGGCGTCAGCAGGAGGGCCCCAGAGGAAAGCCAAAAGAAGTTCTTGGTCATGCCTCTCTCAGGAAAGTGAAGATCAGTGAAGATGTGAGATCCACCACAAGCATTGCACAGCTAGCCAAATAAACAAGATTAGCTCAACTTCTGACACTGTCTCTTGAGTCCTAGTTATACCCTCCAAACAATCACATCTTCCATGTATCTTACCTCAGCATGTATCTTATCTTGTCTCAGGTGACATCACTATCTCAATCAGCCCTGTGTGACAAGAAACTGCAGCACACCACCGGAAATTTTTTGGTACATTTCTCTCTATGGAGTCCCAACAAATGCAGCTCAACTACACAATGTAAATGTACCAATATATGTGTGTTGTTAGCAAAAAAAAAAAAATCCTTCATCATGTGTCCTTTCACATGCTTGCTTTAGCAGAACATCCTTTCACCTGTCTCTGCTTCAGCTAAACGTTCCTTCAGGAGTCTGCCTTAGTCTTTCACCTGTGTTCACTTTAGCTAATCATTCTTTCATGTGCTTGCTCCAGCAAAACACCCTCCAAGCAACTTTCCAAAGAACCCTTAAGTTTCTACTTTATAAGATGGCAAGACTGTGTACCCAGTCTCAAAAACCACATGCCAAACCAATCCAACAGCCCAAACAGAAATCTCTGCTATCTTTGGGTTTTATTGCTGTGAGGAGACACCATGATCAGCCAACTCTTACAAGGCAAACATTTAATTGGGGCCAGCTTACAGTATCAGAGGTTCAGTCCATTATCATCATGGCAGGAAGTATGCAGGGAGACATGGTGCTGGAGAAAGAGCTGAGAGCTGTATAACTTGCTCTGAAGGCAACCAGGAGACTCTCTTCTGCACTGGATGGAGCTTGAGCACTAGGAGACCAAAAAGCCTGCCTACAATGGTATACTTCCTCCAACAAGGTCAGCCGAATTCCAGCAAAGCCACTTCCCATAGTCTAAGCATATTGAAACCACCACATCTGCCAACCTGAATTCGTTTTAATCTTTGGTCTTATATCCCTTGTTTATCCTCATATATCTGCTACCCTCTAGCAGCACAAAAATGCTTGTGGTTTCCAGAGCATATAGTGACATGTCATGTGCTTGGAACTTCCAATTGTCATTCCTCTGTTTCTTTTTTTCTTCTGGAAAACTCCTGGCCACACTTTAAGATTGTCCAATGTTGTTTTTACTTTGAATCTTTCCCAGTCTTCTTAAGGTAGAACTTTGCCCTCCTTCTCTGTTCCCTTTACAGTAAGCGTCTTCAAATGGATACTATCACTAGTATCAGAGCTAGTTCAATTATATCTGTTAATTCAACCCACTTTGTTATTTAACAACTCAGTCATGTAGCACAGTTCTTCTTTGTGCTTGAATATGCTTCTTTGGAAACTATATTCTTTGGAATGCTGGCATTACTACAGAAGGGTAGGGAGGTAAACTATATTTTACCAATAGTCAGATGTATGACATGCACATGCTGTCCCTGTTGGCTTGAGGAGTCCGACTCTTTTCCAAATAATCTATTAATTCCATAATGTCTCATAAGTTCAGTCAACATGTATACATGAAATAAATCACCAAGCCACATAAAATGAGAAGTTTGTATTTGGTTTCTAACATATCTGGATTAAAAAGAAAAAAAAAACAACAACAACCAAGACCTATGTGTATATTACTAAAGTAACAACATCATTTCACTGCTCTCAAGATCACCTCTGCTAAATGTTGTGTTCTGCCAAGGAAATAGAAAAATTTGCTCTTCGACTTGTGACTTTTATTTACATTTATTGATGGATTAATGTTGGCTCTGTGATGTTTTACCTAGAGAAAAACAACTTCTATAAGGTAAGATGTAAAGAAATAATCATAGAGAAACTGAGCATCACTTGGGGTCTGGTGATGGTGGCCCAAACTCTTTACCTGAAAGAGATTCACAGAGGAGAGTGTTGCCAAGGGGTTGGAAGGAGTCTCTAAGTCAAGAGGGGTGAGGGGGGATGAAATCTCCTAGAGATAGCACTTTATCTGGCAGGAAGGAAGTTGTTGCCTCTAAGAGTCCTGGAAACAAAGGGGAAAGTTTGGATTACCCAAACTCAGAAGTTCAGAGAAGAGATGCTGAGCTCAGGAATGCTCCTCTGAGGAATGAATGAGAAGAGCTTCTCTGGGACGGGTAGCTTTTAAAGGCTGTGAATAGTCTGATATGTATAGTGTAAAACTGAAAGTCTGGAAGCAAGTCCTAAAGACAAGAGTGATGGTGTAGAATCACTGGATGGGGGTGGAGGTGCTGTTGGGAGTATCAGATGGAACAAGCCCTGGAATCCAGTGACTTATAGATAGAACTTATCAGGAAGCCAGTCTGTAGACTGCAGAATCACAACCCTTGCATTAGGAAACCAGCAAGCAGAATTCTGGGAGATACAGCTGAAAGACAATAGTTGAAAACACAGCACCATAGCTGGCTCAATCAGTGAAGTGCTTGCTGAGCGTACAGGAGGAACTGAGTTTAGATCTCTGCTGGCCTGGCCTATTTGCCAGCCTTGTGGAATTAGCTTCGATCTTGATTTTGCTCTGGCTCACTCTGCTCTATGGGTGTCCTCAGCGCTGTTCTCTCTTTGTGAATCTTCCTGGATCTTCTACTCCTAGTCCATCTTCTCTTCTCCCTACCCCCTTTTTTCTTTCATCAGACCCTGATTGGGGGTCTAAGTCCCTCCTTATTTTCTCTTTTGCCAAGCTAATTGGCTGCTCAGCTCTTTATTAACGAATCAGAGGTGATGGAAAACAATCTTTACACATCTTAGAGATAGGAGATGCTGCAAATAGCATGACAATGCCAATGTCTGGACTGCAACCAGATCTCTGGCCACAGCAATCAGCATCTGAATACATAGGGCATGAAACAATCCCCAAACATCAAAGAGCGAAGAACTAAAGCTGTTTTCCCAGTACAAGAGCTGCAGACACAGAAAGATCTCTAGATCTCCCTGATTTAGGAATGTTTAGCTTATTTGATGAGTTTCAGTTTAGTGAGAGGGCCTGTCTAGTAAAAGTAAGTATTGAGGAAGATATCCAATATTGATTCCTGCCTTCACATGCATGTGCACACAGGGACATATGCATCCCCCAAGTAAAACACACACACACACACACACACACACACACACACACACACACACACA
>NW_021620876.1:7432195-7468602 GCF_004785775.1 Grammomys surdaster
ACACACACACACACACACACACACACACACACACACACACACACACACAAATAAAGTATCATTAATGGCAATTAAATCAAAGTCTTAAGCAATTGTCAGAATCATTTTCTATCTCAAATATGCAACATGAGATAAAGCCTTGAAAATTTTAATGTACTTCTATTGAATTTTTTAAATCATTAGACAAGAATTTGTGTATGTTATGCCATGTTGCTACAATGGTTACTTAATCAGCTAATCTGGAGTCTGTATGATTCTCTTCCAAGTGCTTCCATATTAGTAGGGAAAAAATAGGGAGGCACCTGTGAGCTCTTCTTGTAGAACTTTCACTTCTGGGGATACAACAACAGACATTATGTACTACACCTGTGGAGAAGATGAACTTAAGAGGACAGAATGTATGGAGGTGGATCTTGCAGTTTATCCTTGCCAATCTCAATGATAAAGTGAAAGTTGAGCAAACACCTAAGGAAATGGAGGTGGCACAAAATAATGATCTTTTCAATAAGAAGAATTGCATTTGATAATGAGGTTGAAACTTCTCAAAGTGGTGAATAGTACTTGTGAATTTGTACCTCGGCTTGTAGTCAATTGCACAATTCTTTTTCAGAATCCTGGCAGTCTAAGTGGCTATCACCTATAGTGTCTACATGGTACCAAAGTTCAAACATTCTATAAACCATTGTTCACCTCGTCCACTAGGGAAAAGGAATGCTTCTTTAATGTGGTTACTGATGATAGGGACAATGGTTGACAGTGTCCAACCTGTTTCACAAAGGACTTGTTTTGTCAAAGGATTTTACTAGTCTCAAATTTTTGAACCAACTTAAAATCTCCAGCACTCTACATAATTACTTCACTGTGAATAGAAAGTCTGTTTTTTAGTTAAGAGTTAATGAACTCTGATAATTGGCAAACAGTCTTTAGAACTAAACTGGGACTGAGCCCCATCAATGCCTAACCTGAAATAATGAAACTCTGGTTGGCATTAGGCTTGAGTTACTTTTTCTTCAGATGTTTTTCCTAACATGAAAATATGTATTTCCATATGCAATGGGATCAAAACATTTTCATGAATTAGTTATAATTATTTCTTCAACCATATTCTTAATGGGAATTTATCTGTAAAGCTAGACAACTGAAATTTGTATGAAGTCCAATAATGTTCTCATGTTAAAGGCTTAAAAAATCAATAATTCTAGTCTTTGGGGAAAAAAAGTTTTACCATGATATAGAAAATCTTTTTGTTGTATGCGGAGTAATAATTTCCATCAGGAAAAGTGGAGCTTAGTAAGGAGAATGTGATCTCAGACTAGACATTTGGAAAGCAGAAAATCATATTGCCTAAGTAAAGTTTTTACTTAAAAAGAAATCCCCAGGGCTCAGTGGTGTCCACAGGAAGGCAAGAAGAAAATTCTGGTAGAAAAAAAAAAAGCCAGAGACAAACAACTGCACATGGCAGGCAGGGTTGGCAGAGCACTTAACCTCTGTGCCTAGGTTCCTCCAACTGTCAAGTAGGGATAATAGTAATTACCACCTTTCCTGTGACACGAACATGTGCTTTGACATCTCTGGCTGAAGATGCCATATCAACACAAATTATTATTATTAGCACATAATGCATGTATTCACACAAAACACAAGCGCATTGCTCTTTTATTCATTATATCACGTCTGTAAGTACGTTCTCCTCGCTTTCCCTTCATTTATGTGAGAGAATATAATCATAGCAAGCTACTATCCACTGTTTCCATACATTGAGGATTGTTTTAAAAAGCTCCATATCAGCCTTTTGAGATATCCTCTACCTTTTAATTCTTTATTCTTCATGGCAGATTGCACAGTAGCCCCCAAATTAAGCCTTTGGCACCTTTAAAAATGTTAGCTAAATTATTTTTTTCTGGAATCTGGAACCATCAGGGGAAGACTTGGGGAAAATGAAATTGGCTAACAATATTAAAATTTTGGTTAACATTTAACTGAATCGCAGCAACGTGTTAAAGTGCTATCTAAACAGATAATTAGCTGGTAGTTGCAGCAGTGGGCTCTGTCTAAATTTAGCAATGAAATTAGATTTAGGGAATGTGAAAAGAGGGGAAGAAGTGTTCTCAAGGGAAACAGTGGTATCAGCACAGCTGAGGGATGTCACAATAGCTACATTTTGTCAATTATGAGCATCATCCGGGGGATCTCCCCAGCAATGCAGGGCAAGGCTTATTCATAGCTGGATCTTCTGGATAGGTGGATAGGCGATAGAAAGCAGGGATTGAAGGACGACTGGGGCAGGCAGATGGAGGGAGAAAGAGGAAGGGGTGGTGGTGGAAGTAATGAACAGAAGTAGCCCCAGTGCTGGGAGCAAGATATAAAAGAAGAAACTATGGCTAGGATGCCATGGAGGTGAGTAAAAACATCATAAATCAGTGTGTTAAGATAAGGAGATCCCGGTGGTTCAGTCTTGAGCACAGTGTTGTTTTGGGCACCAGGCAAGCTTTACTTTAGCTACCACAGGCTGCTCTCTGGGTGGCTGATGTTATTCTTGTTGGAGCACATCTTTAGCTATCTGGTGGAGATGGTAGGACCAACATAAGATTAATGGTGTCCGGCCTTAGGAAGGTGTCCTCCGCTTTCACCGCCCCCGCAGATAGCCCAAACTGTTCATCCATCTCCTTCCCCCTACGGTAACTGGGGCTTCAAGGTCAAGCCACGCCGGCTGTGCGTGGCGGGTAGATGAGGAGGGCAGAGCAGACACACTTTGGGGAGTTGAGGGAAGGTTATGGTTAATTACAGACGCTCCTCTTAAGGGTACATGTTTAATACTTCCCGAGATCACTTTTCTGAGAATAACTCAAAGAGAAACACAAGCGAGAAAATAAAATCTACACGTGCGAACATGCGAACGATCAAAGAGAAAACAAGACCACACTCGAAGCTCTCGCATGGGAGAAATCCATGGCCTCCTGTTGCCGGTCGCCTGGCACAGAAAGTGGACAACCGGGCAGCCCAAGAGAAGCAAGAGCTAGAGAGCAAACCTTCCGGGGCCCCTCCTGTCCTCCGGCAGCTCCGCTGACCCTTTCAACAAGCATCCCTCCCAGAGAAACAAGGTTAAACGCTTGGGCCAACGCGGGGCCGGGACAGACGAGAGCCAGGATGCCCCCGAGGAGGAGGGAGGAGTGGAGAGTCTCCTTTCAGTCCACACGGCAGGGTGAGGAAGGAGGAGGCTGGTCCAGCCCGGCGGCACCCAGCTTCCCAAATTAGGCACCTCCCGTTCCGACCAGCGGAGAGCTGGTACCCGCATCTTGCCTTCCCCGGACCCTCTCCCCGTCTGGTTGTCCCTGGTCCCACTGGGGAACCGCGCCACTGGGTAGGAGAGAAAGGCAGGACAGGGAGTCCCGCAGCCCTCCGCCTCCGAGCGCCTCAGTGTGCCCCGGCCGCCCCGGCCCCGCGAGGGGCGGAGTGGGCGAGACCATCTCAGGCGCTGGCGAAGGGGGGAGACGAGGCGGGGCCGAGGGGCGGGGCGCCTTTTCTGGTCCAGATTGCTTAGCCTCGGGAGAAGCCTGGTTTTCCAAGTGGATGAAGTTCTTTTTTTTTTTTTTTGAAGTGGGAGGAGCATGTGGGGAGAGAGGGTGGGAGGAGACTCGGCAGGCGGCTAGGCGTCCAGGCAGCCGGGCGGCGGGGAGGGCGGGCTCGTCCCGGTAGTGAGGGTCGGCGGCTCCCCCTCCCGCAGGGCGGGGTGGTGCGTTCCGAGTTCCCAGGAGTTCGCGGCGGGCGGGGACCGCGGGGAGGGGAGTGGCGGCGGCGGCGGCGGCGGGCGGCTCCCGCTTCAGCCTCGGCAGTGGCGTCGGCGACGGCGGAGTCGAGGCAGCCGCGAGCGCTCGGCCGAGTGGCGGCGGGCGGCGACGGCGCAGGAGCCGGGGGTTGAGGACACGCGCGCTGGCCCTTCCGCGCCGCCGCCGCCGCCGCCACCCAGAGCCTGAGGCGCCGGGGCGCGGGCGAGCGGGTGGGCCGGGGCAAGGCGGGCATGGCGCGGACCCCGGGCCCGGCCCCGTTGTGTCCAGGAGGCGGCAAAGCACAACTTTCCTCGGCGTCTCCTCCCGCGGTCGGACTGCTGCTGCCGGCCCCGACGCCGCCGCCGCTGCTGCTGCTGCTCATTCCCCTGCTTCTCTTCTCCCGGCTCTGTGGTAGGTGAAGCGGGCGAGCGAGGGTTAGAGCGGGGCGGGCGCGGGCGGCTCGTCCGGGCGGCGAGGCTAGGCGAGGCGGTTGTGCTGGGCGGTTGGCTGCGCGAGCGGCTGCCACGGACTTTGCCTGGAAACTTTTCGCCGCGCCCCGGGCGAGGCCCAGGAAGGGCAGGGAGAGCGAACAGGGCGCCGACCGCTGGCTTCCCGCCCCCGAGGCCTCGCGGGTTGTCGCGCTGGGCCCCCAGGGCTGGCGGTGGAGCTCGGTGCGCGGAGCCCCGCGTGCATAGGGAACCGTTACTTCCGAGCTGATGCGCCGAAGCGGAGAGCGCGGACTTGTGGGCTGAGGTTAGGATGCCGGGATGCATGTTGCCGCCTCCTCCTTTCTCCCCGATGAAACTTGAGCTGCAAGTCCGGAAACCCTGCGGACACTAGCCGGGCGCTCTGTAGCCTTCGGGTCCACGCCTCCTGGCCTCCGGGAGAAGGCACCATCTTAAAAACCCACCCTGCGCTAGCATCCCCTTCCAGCCCGATTTGTGCCTTGGCAACCTTTGGATCTTTGGGTTGATCCCAGATGGTACCCGCACGCCGCCTTCCAGTTGTTGGACGTCCTTCACGCGGCCCCTGATTATTTTAGAAGAAAACCTTGTTCTCGGGGGCTCAAGATTTACCTTTTGAATACATATTGCATCTACTGTCCCCTGGCTGTTGAAACAAGTAGCCCCGGGTTTCTCCGGTGTGCCTTTTTTATTCCAGATTTTTTGAGCTAATCTCTTTGTAAGTTCTGTTCCCCGAATCGGAGACTAGTTTAGAGACCTACTTTTTAAAGGGAGATTTAAAAAAAAATGATAAATTTACTTTTCATGCCAGAGAAGTGGAGGTGATAATCAGTGGACGGCATTGATTTGGTAAAATAAAGCTACCAGTCTTAGGAGATTGAATGTCTGGGTAATACCAAAATGCCGCAAGGTGTTGTTCATTTAAGGATTGCTGACGGGAAAGATGGAGGAATAAAACTTAGATTGTTCAGACACTGGTTCTCAGTGCATATGAAACCTTAAAGCTGATGTTCTACCAGTATTTATTATAAGGGAGAGATGTGTACAAATTTCCTTAGTGCTATGATGCAGAAGAAAGAAATCTGCTACTGGAAGGTGAGTCAGGGTAGTTGGTTCAGAGGGAGAAGAAATTATGTTGAGATTGAGTGCCACTTACAGACTGAGAATTTTAGTACATTTTCAGAGCTGTAAGGCAAGTTTTTGATTTACATGGAGTACTTTGTCATAAACGACATGCTATCTAGTCCAGTTTCCATATCTCCACTCCTCAAATGTTTGGTCCTGAGTTTTTAGCCCTTTAAGTTTTAAGTTTTAAGGTAATATTAAATTCTAGATTGAATTTGTATGCTGTTCTTAACAGCCGTTAAGGAGGCTCCAGGATAGTCCTTGTGATTTCAGTTCCAGGATACTTCGAAGTGGGAGCTGGTACAAGCATTTTACTGTGGTGACTTAGTTTGTGGTAAGTCCTGAAGGAATCTTTGTAGGACTAGAGAGCTTTTTGTCTAGACAAAACCCAACAGGAGACTGAAATGATGCAAAAGTTGATACAGGAAATAGAGTTTACATTGGTAATGTCATCGTGGCCGTGGCGGTGAGTTGTTGATTACTCCTGGGAGCAAACATTAGTTTTTACATAGAAGAAAATACATTTTAAGGAGATCCTTTATCGTGATCTAGAGGAGAAGGGTGATCAGTTATTTTAGAGCCCAATAAACCAAGCAGTGTGGGGAAGCACACTGATTTAGAAGAGGTCTGTATGGGAGTTTTTAGAGTCAACTCTACTTGCTGTCGTAGATACAGATAGTAGCCATGTCCCAGTGTCCCCACTCATTTAAAGGGCTGCCTTTTTGGGCTTGTGTTATAACACCCTAATTTGCAAGTGCCGATGACACTTTTTTTTTTTTTAAACCAGCCTCTATTTTAGAAAGTAGTCTTTGAATAGGACACAGTTGTCTTGACTTAGTAAGTATAGAAACAGAATTTTCATGTCAGCTTTTTTATTTCCCTTGCTAACAACTTGTCGCTATATGAACGATAGTAATATTAATGTCCCATAGTACTAACACGACTCATGCCTGCTGTTTGAATGACTCCATTTGAATGAATGAGTGGACTCAGTTATAGAGTTGTTTTTTAGACTTTAAAAAGATTACCCTACCTGATTGCTAATCAGAATGTCCTTTTATCATTTGCAGTTTTAAATTTTTTTTTGATAAATTGTTTAAGTTTAGCATTGCATTAGTTGTTGTGGCTCACATCATCATGTTAATTTGAGTACTAAAAATATCCCTCATCACTGGTATACCTTATATTTTGAAAAAAAAAATGTAAATGCTGTAGTTGATATGTGTTTGGGACTGTATATATTCTCATTTAAACAGCTAAACTTTTCTCCTGTGGGTTGGGGACAGGGTCTCACTGTTTAGTTGACATTGGCCTGAAATTTCAGATCCACCTGTTACCCTCCTAAATTCTGGGGTTATGTAAGTATGCAACCATATTTATGCTTTGAGAGCTGAAGTTTTTAAATAAGAGCTTCAGCAGTGGAGAAACACATTGCCAGTGTTTTAAAGTCTAAGACATTTCTAGTTATAAGGTCTAAGGGACCAAATTTCTGTGACATCTGCCTCAAACCTAATTTGTTTAAGTCTGAAATTCCATATTCCTTTGTGATCATAATTATCAATTGATAGATTATTGTGTCTCATTCTTTCTTCCTACATTTTTCCTGGGAGGTTGAGGACATTGTTACAGCAGGAATGTGACACTGAAGAGTTAGAAGGTTCAATTTTGCCCCTTCTAGGGGCTTTTGTCTCTGGGATTCTGTCTCCATGACTCTGCCTTTTGACCAACGATTTGTCTCAGGATAGGTATTTAGAAGCTGGTGGCAAATAAGCTATCATATACTAGCAAATCTTTAAAAACACTTTGCATATTTTTAGGGACTTTCTAAGCACTTGGGAATGCATAGTTGGTTGTGTGTTGCCCACGGCATGCTTGCAGTGTTCCCATAGACAGAAAAGGAGCAGATTGCAGGAAAGATTAGAGTTTCTGTAGAGGAAGTGTATATGAGATCCTCGAGTTAGTCAGTGAGTCTGGTCTAAAGGAGACAGGAGAACATTAGGTAAACAGACCTAGATGAGGGCAAAACTCATTTTGTTGTTATATGTATGTGTGGATGTGTGTATATTTCTCTAGGGATGGAGTCCTGGGAATTGCATATTCTAAGTATGTTTACAACCAAACTACATCACTTTTAAAAATCACTTTTAAAAATCAGTTGAGTCAGATCTTGTTGAAATTAGACAGTTTAGTGACAATATCAGTCTGTTTCTCCTTCACATTGCCTTTGCTCACACTCTTCCTGGAATTTAGGATATAGTCACTAAAAAGACAATCTGATTCTGAATGAAGACTGCCGCTTATTAAAAATTAATTATTGGCTGGTTACGTATAGTGTCTTATTAGTACGGTTCTTAGGATATTAAAAGAAACAATTAACTAAAACAATACATGGGTACGGTAGTTCATCTATACTTTTATTACATTGTATATTATAAATTGTCAGTCCTGGATTAGGTGACTCTTAATCCCAAATAGAGTTTTCTAATTAATTGATACTTTGCATGTTTTGACTGTATAACATAATCAGAAATATTTATTAGATATGCTTTATATATATAAAGAGGTAGCTGTTTCAGAAAACTTGAATATAGTCAAATTAAATGTGTATTAGTATGGAAATACTTGAATCCTCCCTCAGCTATGCTGAATGTGTTTTAAGATTTGGCAAATTTCTATAGGGTCTCTTAGAAAATTAGCGATTACGTTGAACATGTGGGATGGAGAAGGGAAGAGAGACACAATTTGGACACCACTGTGTATCTGTGACATCAGGTTAGGGTCTCTATGAGTTATTGGAATGGCAACCAAATTTAAAAGCAAATAAAGCCTTCTTTCTACAGCATCAGAAAGAGACATAGCATATGCAGGTGCTTTTATAATGTATATTTATTGGCACACCTGATTTATGCCAGCCTTTTTATGTCATAAGACTCTCTTTGAAATGCTTGAGAGTGGGTATGTTTCAGATTTAAAATAAAAAAAAAAAACTAGAATTTTTTATTTTTTATGAAAATGACTTGTTTGCTTGACATGAATCTCACATGTGCCAGTGCTCATGGAGGTCAGAAGAGGGAATCAGACGCTCTGGAACTGGAGGTGAGAATTGTTGTGGGTGCTGGGAACTGAACTTAGATCCCCCTACAGGAGCAACAGATGCCCTTTACTGATGAGCCATCTCTCTTGCCCTGAGTCTTGAGCATTGGGATAGACATATAGGTGATATGGATAGATAGATATGAGGATAGGACTGATGTAAATTGTACCAAGTTTCTTATATTCCTTATACACGTAACTTTAAGGTAATCTCATATAATGTTTTTAGTAACTTTGTGCATAGTATGGTATTTTCTACTTGTAGCATCAAGTGCAAAAGTTTTTATTTGGGAGCATTTTGAATTTCAGCTTTTGAGATAATGGATGTTCAACCTACTCACATATTTACATATACATACATACATACATATATATATTAGTAGCTTACAGATTTTGATAATGCATCTTACGTCTGTGTAGTTGAAGAAATAAAACTTTCTTTTTTTAAAAAAAGATATATTTTATGTATGTAACTACACTGTCTTCGGACACACCAGAAGAGGGCATCCAATCTCATTAAGGAATGGTTGTGGGCCACCATGTGGTTGCTGGGAATTGAACTCAGGACCTCTGGAAGAGTAGTCAATGCTCTTAAACCACTGAGCCATCTCTCCAGCCTGAAATAAAACTTTCTAGTTATTGCTAGTCATTAAAAACTAACTGAAGAGAAGCTACCTACAATAGTCTTATTAAAAACACAATTTTAGCTGGGCAGTGGTGGCACACGCCTTTAATCCTAGCACATGGGAGGCAGAGGCAGGCGGACTTCTGAGTTCAAGGCCAGCCTGGTCTACAGAGTGAGTTCCAGGACAGCCAGAGCTATACATAGAAACCCTGTCTCAAACAAACAAACAAACAAACAAACAGTCGCCACAATTTTGACATTCTGTAATTTACATATTAAAAGTTGTAAGTGTATATTTATAGATTATCATGTTAACTCTTCGTCTTCATAAAGATTGACAGTAAGAGCTATGTGAATTTCAAAATATAAGACATTTAATTAATAATTACTATTAGTCTGTAAATTGGAGTAAAATAATCCTTAAGATGATAAGAAGATATGAAAAATCACACACCTAGAAACATTTATGTCATAAGGAAATAGAACACCTGGGCAGTGGTAGCACACGCCTTTATCCCAGCACTTGGGAGGCAGAGGCAGGCAGATTTCTGAGTTCACTCTGGTCTACAGAGTGAGTTCCAGGACAGCCAGGGCTATACAGAGAAACCCTGTTTCGAAAAACCAAAAACAAAACAAAAAAAGGTGATAATGGAATTTTAAATATTATGTGTGCCTGTGCCAAGCATTCAGAATACTCAAACACCATTAATTTGTCATACTTTTGGCTTTTACATGTATTTTTGGTTAAAATTGCCCTTTAATTCTTAAACACATGTGAATTTCATTAAACTCATCTTAATTTTTAAAAGTTACTTACTTTTAAAAATTTGTGTCTAAAACACAAAGTCTCACTATGTAGATATGTCTAGCTTGGAACTCACTATGTAGACCAGGTTGGCCTCGAACGCAAGAGTTCCAGTGTATCCCTACCCTCCAAATGCGGGGATTAAAAGCATTTGTCACCACACCCAGCTTATATATTTATTTTGTGTGTGTGCATGTTCATATGTGTGTAGGTGCATGTATGTGGGTGTGTGCATGGAGGCCTGAGGTAGAGATTGACAGTCTTTCTTTGTCTACTCTCTACTTTATTCATCGAGGCAAGGTCCCTCAGCTGAATGCAGAGCTGGAAGACAGGGCTGGTCTGGCTAGCCTGGAGATCTCCTTGCCTATTCCTCCCAAGGTTGCAATTACAACCTCCAGCATTTATGTGGGTTCTGGGGATCTGAACCCCAGTACTCTTTCTCACTTGCGTGGAAAGCACTTTAATGACTGAGCCTTCTCCCTTACTTGTACGATTTTATTACTTTTTGGTAGAGTCTGACAGTTCATTCATTTAGGTTTGTTGAAAACATTTTTAGGGGTGGACTTGAGGTTTTGTTTTGTTTTTTTTTTTCCTAAATGACTCACTTATAGGCCATCAACTTAAAATTTCTGTGAGGATTGCCTCATATTTGTCTTGATACTTCTCTACTGCATATTTTATGGTTACCTTAGAAAGGATAATTTATGCTTGTGTTAAGATGGATTTCGTGTGTTTACTTTAAACTACTGTAGGCTTATTTTCTTGTACTAATCGTATAAGTAGGGAAGAGAAGTGCTGGTGTATTGCGTGTTGGAGAGCCTGGAGTTCCAAGGTGGTTTGAGAGACACTTTTATAATCTTCCCCCAGATGATTCTACTAGTTGCAACCTTTTTATTCACAGC
The DNA here is from genome assembly GCF_004785775.1 of Grammomys surdaster. Classification (NCBI taxonomy): domain Eukaryota; kingdom Metazoa; phylum Chordata; class Mammalia; order Rodentia; family Muridae; genus Grammomys; species Grammomys surdaster. The sequence continues at coordinate 7,442,977 of NW_021620876.1, forward strand.
CTGACCAGGTGAGCAGACTCTGAAAGAGACACACTGCACCATCTTCTTCACCTTTCTGTATTTGCATGTGCTTGTCATGGGGTTGCCGGGGTGGGGGTCGGGCACTCAACTTTCCTTACTTCAAGAATTTAGCAACAAAATCAAGTTTAGTCTTAATTGCACATGTATACAATATATTGTATTAGGACCTACATAATTTGTTTTCCTAACATTATATTTAAAGGTTTAAAAAGTAAACATGGCATGAGATAATCAAAAACCATTTCAGCATATAAATGATATTAAAATTGTAGATGTTTATTTTTATGTTACAATTTTTGAAGTCTTGTTGACATTTTACACTTACAGATAGATTCAATTTGGATAAACTACCCTGAATGCGCTTAATAGTGAGATATATTGTAGCTGATGGCTTCCACTTCAGACACTGAAGCAGTAAACTATAAATTGTCTCTGAAGTACATTATCCTTTTTGGGTCTAAAATCACATTGTTCTACCAACTTACACCCTAAAGTACTTGCTGTAAGAATGGCTTTCCTCATTAAGGCGGCCCTAACAACTGCTTATATACAGTGAGAATGTAAATTCATTTTCCTGTGGTTTTATGTTCAGAATAGTGTTGGTAGGAGTTTTTCATGGAACATTTGTCTTAGGAAGAAAATACCATGATTAATATATTTGGGAATTTGAAAAGGTATATATACTTCACAAAAAAGTTCACAGTGTGCATTAGATTATTAGTGGTCTAAGAACTTGCTTCATGAAGCAATCTATTTTAACTTCTTTTTATGAAATGCTTATGTTGTGAGAGCTATACTATACAAAATATGCTAAGGGAGATATGAACTGTTGAGATGTATTTTAAATTTGAGGTGCAAACTAGGGAAGATTAATAGGCCAAGCTTTGTTACCTGCAGTACTTTGCCATTGTGGTTTGTTTTGTTTTATCTGTTGGTTTCTCATTGCTATACCCATTTTGAATTAGAAGAGGTTCACAATTGCCCTTTTGAAGGAATGTAAATTTTCTTCAGTGGTATTGTAAAATCAGCTATGAATTATTTAAGTAGTATGGATGTAGTTTAAACAGCTTCCAGCGGGGGCATATCTTTATGATGTGCATGAAGTGAGTAAACTTATGATTGGTGGCATGCTATCTTATAATGCAAATATTCCAGAGCTGCTGTTGGAGAAGACATGAAAGTACCAAGTAGAAAACCTAAAAATAGGTTGTGTACAGAGCTAGCCCTTCAAGTCGGTAACTGAGAACATTACAATTAAGAATGAACTGCACTCTTTAGAGAACAAAAGTATAATGAATGAGCGCTGGAAAACTGTGACAAGATTAGCTTTAAACAAATTATTCTGTGAATTGGGCACGATAGAAATGATTGTCTTTACAAAATATTTTGGATCATTTGTTTTGAAGACTTAGAATAAAATTTCTTAAGTATAGCTACACTGAATTAGGTTAAAATTAATTTTATAATGGTTAAAATTCATTTCATAATGGTATTGTCATTGTGGATTCAATTTGATTTAAATTAGAGATAATTGTTTATGGCTCTAAGTTCAACTTAATGCTAAAGCAGTCGAAAAAATGATTTTTAACTTCTTTAGAAATTTGTTAGGTTGTTTACTTAGAAAAAAAATTTTTTTAAATGCCTTTTATTTGTTTTTGAAGAGATTATGACTGACAGTCGGGTGGGTAATGCACACAGAGAACACTTGAACCTTGGTTTACGTGTGCAAGGCTACAACATCAGCCGCAGCATTTTCTCACTGACTTGGAAGTGTGCTTATGTTAATAGCTGACATAGCTACTCTGAATTCTTGCAATTCTTGTAAAACTTGAAAGAGATAAACAAATAACTAGCACAATACTCTAAAACATGCCAGTAATACATTCACATTGAATATTCATTTTTTATATTAGCTTCTTCATTCACAAGCAACATTTAAACAGAATAAAATTTAACATAAAATATCAATAAAGAGTTGCAGCTTTCTTTTGTTTATTTTATATTAGTGCAATGTCCAAAGGTTCTCTTTTTCTTTTTAAATTGCTGTAGACCCTATACATGACTGGTTTTGAAATGAAAAAGGAAGGTATATAAAGTCTAGGGTTAGCAATAGTAATGAACACGTATGTCTTAGAAAAATATGGCTGCCTGGTTAAAGTATGATATTTTATTTCTTTATCTAAGAAGGTAGTTCAAAAGTAAAAATAGATTATTTTCATAGTTTTAGTGAGAAAACCTTTTCAATTTAAGACTGGAAGTAATTAGTAATCATGGTGCCTATTTTGAAGGGATGCATTGTTTATTAACTATTTGTTTATATATAAAACACTTAAATACATGGATAATGTTCATATGTGTGTGTGTATATACATACATACATATACACACACACACATATATGTATGTACATATATATATACACACATGTTCTGAAAATTTTTTTATAACATTCCACAAACCTCTTGTCCTCCAAAGCTTTAATGTTGTTGATGTGTTTTAAGATCAAGGTTTTCTCTGAGGATACTTGTGTTGCTTTGCTGCCCTCTACTGTCGTCTGGAGTAGTGCCTCTGTTTGTATTAATAGCTGCTTTTCCTATCAGACGGTTAGAGTACTTGTTGATTTGTGAAGTTTAAGTTTAAAGAGTGGATTGAATAATATTTATAGTGTAAAAAAAAGCTTTATGTAATTATAACATTCGATCTTGTTATATAGAAATTAAAGGACTTAGAAATCGGATCTGGAGAGACATGCTGGTCATTGACTACTAATCAGACCATGATACTAGAGTATGTGCCATGGTACTTTGAGGAATGATGATCGGGAAGGCCTAGAAGAGACACAAGTAGAGTTCACCTGAGTAAAATCGTTATTTCAAATAGGAAGGAGAGTTTTCCATCTTTTATTAAAAAAAGAGCATCCCTTTGGAATACTGGACTTTAAACATGTACAGTTTATTTATTTATTTTTTTACAGTGCTAGGGACCAAACTTTAGGCCTTGAACATGTTAGGCAAACACTCTCCCACTAAGCTATATAGATGTGTCAGGCGATCTGCATTGAAGATGTGTGTGTGTGTGTGTGTGTGTGTGTGTGTGTATGTGTATGTGTGTCTGAGAGACACATACACACGGGGGTTGGGGGGAGGAAGAAAGAGAGGGAAAGAGAATTTAATTACTTTCTACCTCTAAATGATACTTCTAAGTTGTACTCTAGTTATAAAACAAAGAAAGTGTAAAATGTTGTGGAATAGGACCTGGTGGTGCAGGTCTGTGGTCTCAGCTACTTACAGGGCTGAGACAGAAGGATATCAGTCGAAAGTTTAAGAACATGAGCCTATCAGTACAGTGAGACCTTGTCTTAAAGTGAAGAGTAATGAGATTTGAGCATATAGCTCAGTGGTAGAGTACAAATCTATCTTGCATGAGACCTTGTTTTCTGTCTCCAGTACCATAAAAGTAAATGAAAGTTGTTTGTAGGATTATAGGAAGAATTATCTTTTACTACTGATGGAGAAAGACTTGAGGAGGAATTAACATTTTGGGGTGAACTGTGAACGAAGCATTTACATTTACCATTATGAGATAATCTAATGAAATAGGAGGTAGTGTGTTGAAAAGACCACCGGGGTTAGGATTTTAGGAGGAATTACTATTTCTGAGGCATTCAGATAGGAACTTTGTGGAGGCAAGTGATTGTTTTTCTTAGCTAAGATTAGATTGGTTAACAGGAGCTGTGGTGGTTTGAATGAGAAATGTCCCCTGTGAGCTTATGTATTTGAACACATGGTCGTCAGTAGGTGTTATGTGGGGAAATTATGGCAGTGTTGGGAGTTGGGGCCTAACTGGAGGAAATGTGTCAGTTCCTACACCCTCTCTCCACTTTCTGTGTGGATGGGAATGGCCATGTTCAGTTCCTACTCTTGCTTCCATGCCGTTCCTTCCCTGCTATTATAGACTTTCTTCTGGAGCCAGCGCCCAAATAAACAAATTTCTTAAGTTGCTTTTTAACAGCAAAAGAGGAGTGCCTACTAAAAGTAAATGGAGCATTGCTGTGAAGAACCTGGGCACGTTGGTTTTTGAAGGAACATGGAGAGCTTGGAAGTTTGGACTAGCAAAGCTGAATGCTTTAAACAACTCAACTAGGCATTGTTACAGGAACCCTCAGGACAGTATTTCTGGGAATAATGTGTACAGGGGAGATCTGGCTTGTGAAATTTCAGAGGTAGAATAAAAAGATAGCAGTTGGACCACAGGCCATTTGTGTGATATTTTGTCAAATAATCTGATTGCATTATGTCCTTGTCCCACGAACTTTCCTAAAGCTAAATCAAATAAGTAATTTCTTTTTAAAGTTTTATTTATTTTATGTATATGAGTACACTGCAGCTGTCTTCAGACACACCAGAAGAGGGCACCAGATCCCATTACAGATGTTTGTGAGCTACCATGTGGTTGTTGGGAACTGAACTCAGGACCTCTAGAAAAGCAGTCAGTGCTCTTAACCAAGGAGCCATCTCCAGCCCCAAGTAATTTCTTTAGTAGAGAAGATTTGATGATAATTGATATTGGCATAATAGTTTGATAATAATGATAGTTTGATAATGAGTCTGTTGGCATGGTTATTAATGAATTCTTTGGGGGGAAGTCTACATTTGAAAAAGCAAAGCAGGGCAAAAACAAAGGAGAAGAAAAGATGGCTGGGAAAAACGTGGATAAATGTGGTCCAGGTGGGCCAGGGCCCATCTCAAGCTGGCAGCAGAACTGAACTGTCATCCACATCCTTCTGAAACAAGAAAGATAAAAGACTAAGAGGGTAGTAGATTCTTCCTCTGCAGTTTCAGAGAGCCACTGAATCCAACCAATGTATGACATGGTTGATATTCTCAAAAGAAGAGCCTGTGAATCTATGAAGGTGAAGCCTGGATTGAGGTGGACACCCCAAGATGTTAGAGATACCAGGGCAGTGAGGTATCTCTGAATGAGAGCTTTATTCAGGAAGCAGAGAAGCCCAAGAGAAAGTTTGTTGTATGTTTCAGACGACAAAGCTGGAGGGAATACTGAAGCCCAAAATCCTGGATTTGTAGTTACAGAGATCCAGTGTTTGCCCTGTTAGGACTCCAGGCTTGTTTTGGTCCAGCCTTTTTCTTTTTTGGAATAATGATGTGTATTCTTCACCATTGTGTGTTGAGTATGTAATTTATTTTTGATTTAATGGGGTCATGAGTAAGAGATTGCCCTAAGTCTCAAAAGAGACTTTGACATTGGACTTCTGAGCAGTATTGAGAAGACTATGGGGACTTTTGAAGTTTGATTAAGTGCATTTGCCATTATGATATGGTCATGACCCTGTGAGCAGGGGCGCAGGGGCTTAATGTGGTGACTTTGATGAGAAATGTGCCCTACCCTGACTCATGTATTTGAACAGTTGTCCCAAGCTAGTGTTGCTGTTGGGGTGGCTCTGGGACCTTCCTTGCTGAAGGAAGTAAATGGTGGGTGGGGTTTGAGGGTTTGTTTACTCTTCTCTCCTGTCTCTTCTCTCTGACTCTAGTGTATGATGGAAATGTGATCAGATTGTTTCTCCCTGCTGCTGCCATGTCATGCCTTCTGGGCCTTTTAGACTCTGAAACTTTAAGCCTCTTCTTCCTTAACTTGTTTTGGTTAGATCATTTTATCACAGTGATGGAAAAGTAACTAATTCAAAGGCTTTAGAAAGAAGGTAGCTATAGACTCAACTCTGTGATTGAATGTACATTAGTAGATTGTATCACTGCTACATCAATGCTACTCTAGGCAGAAGTAGTCCTTGGGAAGATAGGATTCCAAGAGAAATGACGATATGTTAGAAAGACTTGAAGGGAAGAATGAATCTGAGAAGTAGAAGTACTTGGGTATCATTATGACTCAGGAAGGAGTTAGGTAATAACTTGAATTTCTCCTTGACATGACCAGGAAAGGGTAGTGATGGTATTGAATAATGAGTTCATTAATTATGGTACCTATGGTGTATATTCTTTAGATGTACTTGGAAATGACATTTATGAAGTAGGATGCGATGTTGGGAATTGTTAGGATTAAGATCTACTTTTATTTGGAGCTATTTTAGAGATTGTATGACACAGTAGAAGAAAGTGGGATTGAGAGGAAAAGCAGAAAGGGAACCAAGAAAGGGAAACTGTAAAGATCAAAGTATTTTGATTAGATAAGCTGTCAGAAAGAGGGAGGAAGAGAGGAAAGGGTAATTTGGAGGGGCAGGATGCCATTCTTACTGACTGCTTGTGGGTTGGTAAAAGGTGAAGAGATAAACCACTCTGGAGATGGTTTCATGGAACAGTGTCTACTTTATTGCATGTGAGCAACCTCTTATATAGTGGACGCTTTCCGACTGTGAATGGGTAGCAAGCACATTACCTTGGATTGGATCGTGAACACTAATACCATGAGAAAGAAACACATTAAAGGTGATGGGAAGAGTGCAGACTTGTCCACAGGCCAGCTACTGGTTTGTTATACTACCTTGGAATTCAGTGTTCTGACTTCGGGATCATGACATGCCATTCCTCTTATTTAAAAGTGAAGTGTGCCAGGCCATGCCTATATTTTCTGTTATAGCTGGAGATACAGTTTAGCTTGTACAATGTTTGCTTAGCATACATGAGCCCTGGTTCTGATTCCCAGCATCACACAAACCACATATTGTGACTCACACCCAGAATCCTTGAGGAGGGTGAGGTCAGGAGGATCAGAAGCTCAGAGCCATTCTTTGAGGCCATTTGGAATGAGACTCTGACTCAGGACATAGAGGAAGAAAGGGGGAAAAAGATTTTAATAAGTTCGCAAGTAGATTACTAGTCAGGAAGAAAAACATTGAAGCATCAATTTTATTAACGTGTGTGTGTGTGCGTGTATGTGTGTGTATGTGTATGTATGTGTGTGCGCGCGCACGCGTGCTGTAAGAGGGCATAAGATCCCTGTGAATATCCTGGAGCAGGAATTAAAGGTGGTTGTAAGCTGCTCTAAATATGAATGCTAGGAACCAAATTCATGACCTTTCTAGGAGCAATGAGGGCTCTTAACCATAGAGCCATCTCTCTAAGTTCCAGGACTCAATAATTTTAGAGATGGGGGAAATGCCAAATCCTAATGAATTAGCTGGTGAGGGTCTAGTGGAGATATAGGCTAGGGACTACTCTTGTGAAAGATAAAATGGAGAGTGAGGAATGCGTCAGCTCATTAGGAACTGAATGTATGTGTCTCACCTCGAATCTCCACTCTGGTAGTGTTAATTGGTAAGTACTTCGGATGACTGAGTTTGCATAGGTCGGAAGGATAGTACATTAAGAAAATAATAATCTGCAAGACAGGAAGATCTGTTGGCAGGAACTGGACCATGCTAGCACCCTTATCGCAGATTTTGGCCCTTCAGTGTTTAAGGCAATACTTTGTTTAGGCCACCAGCCTGATATTGTCATAGCAGCCCAAGCTAAGACATTAAGATTGAGAGTTCTCACCTAAGGAGTCCCCAGAACTTGACTCCAGCAAAAGTAAATGACTGAAGGATATTGAGGGTTGCAGATATGGAAATGAAGAGCTGAAGGGAGCTACTTGTGTGTCCAGAACTAAGACCAGATACCATTGAAGAGGCAAGTGCCCAGGACTTTACTTGCTGCCTCTTAAAAGCACTGCATAGTTTAGTTTTGCCTCTGACACTGACTTTGATGAAATTGTATATTAGGTTTTGTAGCATAGGCCTGTAAAACCAGCTACTTGGGAGGCTAAGGCAGGAAGAGCATGCATTTCAAGGGCTTCTAGGGAAGACTTAGGCTTTAAATAAAAGTCCAAAGAAGTCTAGAGATAGGGATTAATAGTAGAGTATGTGAGTAACATACACTGTAGCTCAGGAAAATTCATTGCCTGAAGTTGTCCATGTATAGACAATGAAAGAGAAGCTTGTTCTTGTCCACTTCAATTTTATGACCTCTAAATCTGGGTGGAAGGCATGGGAGATGCATATGGAAAATGGGGAATAGCAAGGTTCAGGAACAGAAAACAGATAAGAGAGTGTGGTCTTTAAGGAAGGAGTCTTTGTAGTTAAAGAACCTTCTAAGCTAAGGGAAATAAAATCATAGGGAGAGAGGAAAGTTATAGATAGGGAAGGATTTGATCTTTCATGATTTTGAAGATAAATCAATGTAAATGATAGCTGGAAGAAATGAAGTAAAAATAGTGAAGAATAAATTATGAATGAGCTTTGAAGGCACAAGTTGACAGAAGTTGAACTTGTGAAATGCAAATGATGGGTAATAGTTAATTTTATGTTGATGGATACAGATATCTAATTAAGTACTGAGTCTCCCAGAGATTATTTTAGGTACCTTGAAAAAAAAAAAGCTAAGAAGGAATAAAAGAAATTGATGGATTATTTATTACTATATTTATTAAAGGATGTAGGATAGTGCCCAAATACTGCATACCTTTTGATTATAATGTAATGGAATGTCTGTCAGTTTAGAATGCAAGAAATTATACAGAGAGCGTAATATATAACAGTTTGACTAGAGAGAAATTATGTAAGGAACGTAATATGATTTATCATAAAAAGTATGTTCTGGGTTAGAACATTAGTGGTGAAAATGGAAGTGAAAGGTTTAAAATAAGAGATTATTAGAAGAAAAGAAGTCTTAATGATCTTAAAATGCACAGAAATAAGAGGATTTGGGGTTTTGTATTGAATACATTAAGAGAGTAATATAGCGCTTGCTGAATGAATGGGAGGCCGAGGTAAGAATCAGAAATTATATAGAAGGATGTATTAGCTTCCTATGTGTGCCATGTAAGCACCATATACTGAGTTACTTAAACCATAGACATGTGTCTTAGAATCAAGTCAGAACCCATGTTCTTAGAATAGAATCTTTCCTTGAAAACTAGTTCCTGTGGCTGTTTGTTGTCAGACTTTTTTTTTTTTAAGCTATATCAGAAGATTAACTGCCTCTGTCATTATGTTACTCTTTCTGTACATATGTCATAGACATTTTGGACAACAATTCTATTGTACTAAAGCATACCCTACTTTAATATGACCACATCTTAAGTTATGTGTTAATTACATGTGCACATAATCCTATTTTCAAATAAAGTTACATTTACAGGTATCAGGGTTTTGGCCTTCAACACATCTTTTTCTGTAACATAATTGAATTCCTGACAAAAGTGTGATGCTTTTTGTTTTGATAGTATGAACTACTGTTTAAGGCTTGGTTCAAATGAAAGTGGTAGATAAATACAGCATTTGGAAGATGCTAAGTGTGAGCTGGCCTGGACAGAAGTTCAGACAGATTAATGCAGTGCTAAAATTTACATATGTAAGTGTGCTGTTGAATCACTATAGAAGTGATATATGCAGGAAACTACAACTCAGGCCAGGAACTAAATCATTAGCAACATGTCAGACGTCCTTCTAACTTTCCTTTTCAATTGTAAGTCTCCAGAAATAACCACAATTCTGTCTGTCAGAACTAAATTTTTCATCTTTTCTGATACTAGTAGGTTGAACCACATTATTATACATAGCAGCCTTTTACAACTACTGTATAGTATTTTTCGTTCTGACTATTGCAAAATTTATTAGGGTTCTGATATCACCTTGAGTTGCCTTCATCTTTGAAGCCTTCATGAATAGGACTGGTAATGAGCATCCATAGCACCTGTCTTGGCAGTATCTGGGCACACATAACCATGTCTTGCTTTGAAATAACTTGTAACAGTTTATGTATACTCTTACCAGTGGAGTATAAGAGCTTCCTCTTTAATAGCAGATCTTTCTTTTAGTCATTCCAACTGTTGAGCAATACTAAAACATTAGCTCAGTGTGTATTTCTCTAATGGCTGGGGTTTCAGGATTGTGGACCATATGACTACTTGTTTAGTGAAATGTGTGTTCATTTTCTTCCTGTTTTTAATATATTTGGGTTGTCTTTATTTAGAGATTGTAGGAGTCTTTTATGAGTGCTAGATTTGAACTCTTGTATGTATCTTATTGCAGATCTAGTCTAGGCTTTTTCACTTATTGATGTGTTTCTGAGTAGAAGTACTTTAATGTTTGCTCAGGTCATCAAAGCCAATGTTTTTCTCTGATACATTATCTTACATGTGGAGTTACTTCTGTGATGATATGTACTAGGTTCCATGTTTATTTTCTGTTGGCTATTCATTGTCACTGTCGCCCCGTTATGTGATGATCAGTCTACTTGTCCTGGATATGTATATTTTTTTACTATTTTATTAGACAAGTAAACAGTTGTGATATTTTATTATCACTGCACACATGTACATATGTGTATATGAACTTAAACTTAGTAAGTTTTACTTTTATACTTTTGTGAATTTATGTAGAACGAAATTCAAGATAAACATGTTTAAGATTTTCCTCTTACTTCTTCATATTGTGTCTTTTTGTTATATTTGTCTGTACACACCATGGGTTTTATTTCAATGCTCTAAAGAATTCTTTGATGCTTTAATTTTTTGAGTATATTTTAGTTTTGATGCATTTCCCCATTTCCTTTTTTCTTTCCCACCATGTACCTTTCTCTTCAAATTCATGCCGCCTTTTTTTTTTTTTTTTTTTTTTTTTTTTTTTTTTTTTTTTTTTTTTTATATATTTTACACACACACACACACACACACACACACACACACACACATTTCTAAATACATATTATATCCCCTAAATAAATACAACCTGTTTGGCTTGTATGATGTTACTTGCATGTATATGTTTTCAGGCCCAGGGAAGAACACCCCAATTAATACTTTCTGTTTTTTTTTTTTAACTAATTAATTTGTGTTACATCCCAATATCAGCGCCCCCCTCCTCCCAGTTACCCCTCACATAGATCCTCCTTCTATTCCCCACTTCCCTTCTCCCCAATTTCCCCTCCCCCCCTTAGGGGAACTGTATCCATAGGTGGGCAACAGATAACACTTTGAGGGACAGTCCTCCCTCCAGTTGTTGGGTGACCTACAGAAAGACCAAGTTGCACTTAATGCTACATATGTTCAGAGGGCCTAGGTCCAGCCCATGTTTGCTCTTTGGTTGGTGGTTCAGTCTCTTGAGAGCCCTCAAGGGTCCAGGTTAGTTGACTCTGTTGGTCTTCCTGTGGAGTCCTTGTCCATTTGGTTCCCTCAGTCCTTCCCCCAATTCTTCCACAAGATTCCCCAAGCTTCTTTAATGTTTGCCTGTGGGTCTCTGGATTTGTTTCCATTGGCTGCTGGGTAGAACCTCTAAGAGGACAGTTATGCTAGGTTCTTGTCTGCAAGCATAACAGAGTATTATTAATAGTGTCAGGGATTGGTTCTTGCCCATGGGATGGGTCTCAGTTTGGGGCAGTCATTGGTTGGCTATTCCCTCCATCTCTGCTCTTTGTCCCTGCACATCTTGTAGGCAAGACACATTTTGGATCAAAGATTTTGAGGGTGGATTGCTTTCCTTATGCCTCCACTGGGAGTCCTGCCTGGCTATAGGGATTGGCCACTTCAGGATCCATATTCCTCACTGCTAGAACTCTCAAATAGAGTCATCTTCGTAGACATCCTGGAACTCCCCACCCCTCTGCCCACGACCAAATGCTTGCTTTCTTAAAAGGTATGTTAGGTTTTTCAGGAATTTTTTACGACTCAGCATACTTTCAGTCTTAAGGCTGTAAGTTGTTATAGCGAGACAGTACAAACATTATTATTAGCAAGGGGTCATAAGGCAGTTTGGGGAAAACCAGGCACAAGCTTCCAGAGTACTTTCCCATAGTCCCACAGGATGCACTTAATTGTCCCAGGAAAAGCTGTGATGGCAAATATGAAATGTCACTAACCACTGAAGCTTGTTTGAAACTCAAGTGCACGGCAGTGAATCCTGGCATGCTTCCTTGCTTAATAGATGCCCACTTTCCAGGCTCAAAAGGAAAGCAGATTGGTACACTGGAGAATCCACCTAGTTTTTTATCTGAACCTCAAATTTACTAACTCTTCTTGGTGCTTAGTTAGTACTCATTCTTGTGTTTGTTTTAAATTTTGTTGTGGCTTTGTTAGGTGGTGACATTGACATCTTTTAAGTGGTAACATAGACCTATGTACCCAATGTGTTGCTAAGGATAATTTAGAGAATTTGTGTATTCTTGAATACAGTGTTGTTTGGCTCAAACTCTTACCTATACTTTAAACATTTTATATTTGTTTATGGAGGGGAGAACAGATGTGTGTGGCGTATGCATGTGTGTACCCTTCTTATAAAACAGACATGTGTGGAAGTCAGAAGAAAACTCTGTGAAAGTGGTTCTCTTTTCTACTAAGTGACCTCTGAAGTCCAGCTCAGACCATTAGGCAAGTACCTTTACCCACTAGGGCTCACCTTGCTGATCCCTATACATAGTTTTATATCTCAATTTTGTATCTGAAAAGTAGACCACTGAACTGTGAGCTCTGTGTACTTCTGTGGAGATTCTGTCCTTATCCATGTTAACTTGTATATAATAGTTTGCGTTTAATCAACATAAAAACTTGATATAAGACTTAAAAATAGGTTAATGTTTTGAAAGCACTAGTTCTTTCGGTCTGGTGCTTATGCGATGGTTATTGTCTATTAGTGCATTCCTGTTTCCTTTTATCCACCGTACACTTAAGATCAGAAGTACAGGACCAAAAGGAAGAAGTCAGAAGTGGATTCCACACAAAAGTGTAGTTAAAAATTTTTCATTTGGTTGAAAACTGCTTAGTGATTATAATTATCAAAATACAATTTTTTTATGGGTAAAACTAATTTTATAATTTAAGAATATAGCTTAAGGAAAGAAACACTTGCTTTGGCTCTAAGTCCTGGGTACAGACCATCATAGGGAACTCATGGCAGCAGGGCCTCAGGAAAGCTTGTCATACTGCAGTCAGAAAGCAGAGATGATGCTGTTCTCAGCTACTGTCTCCTTGCACAGTTGGAACCATGGGCCATCCAATGGAATGGTACCATGACATTAGGGTGAGTCTTCCCACTTCAACTGACCGAATCTAGATGATCACTCATAGACATGCCTATAAACTTGTTTCCATGGTGAGTCTACAGCCTGTCAAACTGATAGTACTAACCATCTCAGGCATCAGAAGGGAAAAGTCTTGGTAATGACTATAAAAATCCTAGGCCATTTGCCTTTGCTACATGTAATGCTGACTTGTGAACCATAACATTTCTCTACCTTGGTGTTTGGAAGTCACCAAAGTTTGGAAAGACAGGACAAATAATCCAGTTTTTCTTTCTGCAAAACTTTCAAAGCTTTCTTGTATATAGTGTTCACAACATGAGAAGGACAGGAAAAATGTCCTTTTAAATCTAGGAAGCTGCTTTCTGTGCCTTTGTTATAAACTGGCCATATGGAAAAAACCCCTTACTCTACTGAAAAAAAAGTTAGATCAGATACCCTGGAAAATTCCTTCCTGATATTTGCAGTTTGCCTTTTTTTAGAAACTGAAATTTATTTAGGCATATCATGAACTGTTCTAAATTTTGTGACTAATCAAGTGCTTAAGTAGTAGGAAAATTCAGAAACGTTGTTAGAGGTAAATGAGGAGCCTTTCTTCAGTTCAAAAGCATAAGGTGAAATAATGTCAATAGTTTAAACACTTTTGGTAACTGCTTTTCAATTTTCCAATTAGCGTTAATGAAGTAGAAGCCTTAAGTGTTAGCTTATGACCAAACATTTGTACTGAAGGGTTTATAATTTAGAAATGAAAGACTTAAAGTCTAGGTTTTATACTTTTATTTTGCTAATTAATATACCATAGTAAGGAATTGATTTCATTTTATAAGTAAATGTTTTTACCATTTATTCTTTTTAAAAAGAAATTTATTTATTTTATGTATAAGATTACACTGCAGCTGTCTTCAGACACACCAGAAGAGGGCATCAGATCCCCATTAGAGATGGTTGTGAGCTTCCATGTAGTTGGTGAGAATTGAACTCAGAACCACTGGAAGAGCAGTCAGTGCTCTTAACCACTGAGCCATCTCTCCAGCCCCTGCAACTTGTTCTCATACAGTTCTCTTCCTCAGCCATCCTTCCCTCTCTCATTGGTTCTTTTCCTTTCTCTCTTAGTCTCCTTGTCTGTCATGTCACAACTTATCACATGGCTGTCTCTTATTTCCTCTTTATTTAAATCTTTTACTTTCCAGTCAGTCTCCAGTCTCCTTTCTGCTTTCCTGGTGTGTGTGTGTGTGTGTGTGTGTGTGTGCGCGCGCACATGCGTGGTGTAAGATTATAGGTGTGTGAGCTTATTTGTGAGTCCTTTGCTCTACCCCTTTGGTCTAACTCATGTGCTGCTCTCATGCCCTTGTTTGTTAGTATGGGTCTGTGAGATGGTCTGATGTCAGATACTCTGATGCCTCTAGGGTTGCTCTTGTTGCTTAGGATTGTTTAGCCTATTTGATGTCTTTATTTTTTAATGGGATTTTAAAAATTGTTTTTGCAGTTGTGTACAAATATCACTCGAATTTTGGTAGAGAAAGCTTTGAAGATAGTTTTCATTTTAATAACAGCCATTTTCTAAAATTAATTCTGCCAGTCCATGAGCTTGGGAATCTTTACAATTTAAATATGTAAGTTTCTTCTTTGTTTAGAAATTTTCATTGTAAAGGTCCTTCATTCTTTGTTCTAGGTGTTTTATGGTTTGGAATCAGTCTTTGCTAAATGTTTTGCCTTTGTAACTGAACTGACAATTTTCTCTTCGCATAGATGCTTTTGGACTTTTTCACTACACTGTTGTAGAGTGGCTCTTCTGTGCTCATGTCTATTTGTGGTTTTTTTTTTGGGGGGAGGGATGTTATCAGTTTAAATTTGGGAAATTTTCATTTAATAGAATCTGTGTCTCTATGTTTTATATCAACACTTCTACCCACGTATTCTTAGGTTTGGTTTCTTGTTAGGTTTGATCTTGTTTTGGTTGTTGTTGTTTGTTTGTAAATGCCTGACTAATACTGTCTTGACTTTATTCTTTATACTTTTTTCTTATAATTAGTCTTGGGTTGATGTGTTCACTGTGTTTATTATTTTCTTTTTTTTCTCAGCATCTCATTGCCCTTGCTGACATTTTTTCTACATAGTTTTAAATTTCTCCTAATATTGTTGATCTTTTCATCTAGTTTGCTAATTTTCTTCACTAGGCAGTGGATTTATTATTTTCATCTACTTCAGTCCTCTTTGTGGTCATTGATCTTTTTTATGATTGTTAATTAAATTTGGGTTTTTTTTGGCAGTTTCATGCACACAAGCACGCACACGCACAGACACACACACACACACACACACACACACACACACACACACTTGTGCATATGTACACAGTGCAGTCTGATTACTCATCCTACCACCCTCCCTCTCCTATCAAACTCACAGTAGTCACTTTCCAAGATTCATGTCTTTTTGTTTTGTTAGCCACTGAGTGTAACTAGGGCCACATGTGTGTTCTTGGGCATGGGCTTTTCTCAGTAGCTCCACAGCTGAAGAGAGTGACTCTATTTCTCCCAGAATCTCTCAGTACCCAGTATTTCAGCAATTAGAGGAATAAGGCCTGCTCATGCTTGATTGTTCAGTGGCTAATTCTTGGGTATGCCCAGAGAAGATAGCTCTTTGTTGTTATTGAGTTCATGATTACAGTGGCTGTGACATGCCATGAAGATGGTATTTTTCAGCCCGTTTCACTCCCTTTGACTCTCATATTTTTTCCAGCCTCTCTTCAACAGTATTAACCTAAACATTTAAGAGAGTGGTACATGTTTTCTGCTTAGGGCTGAGCACTCAGCTGCTACTTAACTCTCAACACTTCAAGCACCCATGAGTTTCTACATTCACTGCCATTCACTGGAAATAGAGGCTATCTGATAAAGGCTTATAGTAGCAATTGATAAGTGTATAAACTTATCCAAAAAAGTGTAAGAAGACAGTTTAATGCTATGCTAGTTTAGCTAAACAATAGCAGAAAGTGGCCCCCACCTACCAGAGACCTGTGATTTTCCAGACATGAGTTTTTGACCAGCTAATTGTGCTATGTATTGATTTCCTTTTGTGGAACAGATGTTCAATCCACTCAGAGTTACAGGATATTCCCAACCATGCCTTTGCTGCACAAGGAGGCTCATCCAGTCTGGATAGTGGGCATTACGTTTATAGGATTCATAGCCTCATATGACCATTGGTGCCTTTTCTCTACCACCAGCCTGTATGACATCTTGCAACATTATGAAAGCTGGCCAGAAAGAAAGAAGTACTGAATGCTGATCTTGTTTAGTTTCTTTGTATCTTACATCCAAGGTATGTTGTGTTATCAGCTGTAGGATTCTATCATCTAGTTTTGGTGGGCAACCAAGGGAAATGCCAACCTGTGTTGTTTCAGGTACATGCAGGGTTTCTCTGAACTACAGTTGTCTCATATAGGTATGCCACATTTGTCAGTATTAACTAAAAGGAACAGAATTTTCAAGCTATGCAATTTCTTCTTTCAAATTCTTTTGTTAAAATTGTATTCTTTTTTTTTTTAAACATGTAGAATCTGTTTTCTAAGGTGTGAAATAAATCATGGAAGTAAATGGATGGGGAGGTAGAGAAGAGCTGCGGAAGCTGGGAAAGGGGAAACAAGATCAGATGTACTCTTATGAAGAAAAATTATTTTCAGTAACAATTGGAACATTTACATGCACACCTCAAAAATGAAATGTTCATATAAGAATCTAATAAGCTTTCATGTACAAAACTCACATGCAGAAAATATTAAAGTCCTGATAAAAGCAAAGAACTAAATAAATGAAGTGATTTCTTACATTCACGGATAGGAAAACATGATATTGTTAAGATGTTCATTCTTCACAAATTGACGTATATATGCGATGCAACTCCAGTGAAAACTTTGATTTCTTAGATACTGACTAGTGATGTCCACGTTTATATAGTTTTGTTTTGTAGATTGCAATTTTTGAGTTGAAGTTCCTGCTTATTAATAACTGAGAGGGACATTCCTCTTTTATTGTGAAGTAATACTTTACTGTATAATGTAGTACAAGTTGTTTATTCGTTGATGGTCAATGGGACTATTTCCACTTTGGGTCTGTTTGCATTAAGTTACTGCATACATTTAGTCGGTGGCTTGTCCAAGGATGTCTTAAGGAGCAGAAATTTATTGTCGAAGTTTACTGAATAATCTTGTGGTGACATAGCCAAGAGATTATTACCTAGCTAAAATCACTTTTGCAATTCCATTTGAATTTTATAAACATCTTGTCCATTCCTCCTAAAATCCCAGTAAGATTTTTGGTTGCATTAAGTGTACAAATCAATTTAGAGTGATATAATGCCTTGTTATCCAGTCTCTGATGCATGGATAGAGTCCATCTCTATATTTAGACCTTTACATTCCTCTTAGTGTTTGTTTTTAGTTTCAGTTATGCAGAGCTTTCACACTTTTGCTCAGAGTTTTCCTCATTTCTTCTTTTGATCCTACCACTAGTATTTTAATACCAGTAATAATTTAAAATGTTTATTTTCTGACTTTACATTGTTAGTGTGTAGAAATTCAGTCAGTTATGTATATTGTTACTTATGAAATAGGCACCTCAAACTTAAGAAGTCTAAAACTGCATTTTGGAATGCTGACTTCTAGCCCTTCAAAGAATTACACTTGCTAGTTCTCATTCATAGATAGACCTCCTGTTATTCTGAATGTGCTGAGCAGAAGTCATGGGGTAACTTTGCCTTATTTGCTTCTTTTACACTCTTGCTCATCTCTGCTAGAAATGCCCACCCCATGGTGTCCCATCTCACTCAAGACATAAGCCTGTAGCTCAGGTCCCTGCTCCCTTGTGGCTTCTGTCATCTCCTGTCACCCTGTACTCACTGTACCCCAGTGAGTATGAATTGTTCTTGGAAGTCCTTGCCAAGTCTCATGGTAAGGAGGCCTCTGTTTATCACTCTTGTATCTGTCACACTGCCTACAGGGAAGCTCCTTGCCCTGCTTTCTTTTCCTCCATGTATGTGTTGAATGTTATTTCCATAATTATGTCTGCATCAGGATAGACTCATTAAAGGCTGACATCTCTCTGCTCTAGCAGAGTTCCTACCACCTAGAAATGTGCCAGGCATAAGATACACGTTTCACACATATTGATGAACGAAAGAATGCTCAGTTCTCTCAATTTTTATGTGACACTGTTTCTCCTAAGAATATAGAATACAACCTCAGAGTCCATCCTTTCTAGTGATGGCATGAGAAAAAGAGATTTGAAGAATATTTGAATTTATAGTATATAAGTAGTGATTTATTTCACGTTACTGTTCTAATATTTCTGTTTAAGTAGTTGAGGATCTTAAAAAGCCTTTTTTTCTCCTTAGGTTTTTGAATTTGATATGACATATTTATCATTTTAAAAGAATTTGGAGTATTCATTCAAAATTTGTTTCTTGGAGTCTGGAGTTGATACTGCATGCAAATTTCAGAAAAGCTCTAAAATTATTCTAAATTCTTGGATTCTTAGTAGACTATTCTTTTTTTTTGATATCATAGTTTGCTTTTATTTTTTTAATACAACATTTTATTTATTTACATTTCAAATGTTATCCCCTTTCCTCATCCCCCCCATTAACCCGCATCCCAGCCCTCCTCCTCCTTTTTTGCTTTTATAAGATTTCAATTACATGCAAGTATTAAGGTCAGTTCTAGGTTGAGGAACTAGCAATACAATAGATGCAAATAGTCAAGGAACAAACAAGACAATAAACCCAGATAATCAAACAGCACTCAGGACAATAAACAGAGTCCAGTGATCACTATTTCTAAGGGCTTATTAGGAAGACCAAACTATCTGAGCCTACTTCCCTGTCCTAGCCCAAAGTCATTTTCATGCTTGAAGCCTACTACTTTGTTCTAGCTTAATATTTAGATTTTAGATTCCTCCCTGTAATTACTTCTTTGTTCTAGCCTAGGATTTAGATTTCTGCCTGAAGTTACTTCTTTGTTCTAGCCTAATGTCAGATTCCTGCCTGCAGTCCATTTCCTTGTTGGCCTATGTCAGATTCCTTCCAAGCAGCCCAGTCATTTCCTTGTCTCTGTCCAATGTCAGATTCCTGTCAGGCAGCCCCAAAAGCTCTCCACATACATAAACAAGACTGAGCCTATCTTAGGTTGTTCTGACAAGATGCATTCTCAAAAGCAATGCATTTATGTCTTAGGTAGGTAAGGGTCTGTGCAGAATCTTACCCGTTCTTGGTTTGCCAGCCTGTTAAATTAATAGCTCCGTCTGGGGGTCCATTTTTAGTTTCAAGTTGTGTACTTTGGCTGCCAACCTCTTGATGTAGTTAGAGACAAGCTTTAACATGATGAGCAGGAATAAAAGTATTCCCAGAACAAAAGAGGCTAGCCTGATTAAGCTATATATGCCATTCCTGAAGTTTGACCATAATGGAAATACTGACCTTAAGCCATGGATAATTTTATCAGCATTATCTGCAACATCATAGCTCAACAGAGCACTTTATTCTTGTTGACATTTAGAGTTATTTAATTTGGACATAGACTAAAACATTTTATTTATAGACTATTTTTAAATAGTTTATAAATATCGATACTTAAAAGAAATTGGGACCTGAAATGTGTAAATTAGTAGTAGGTAAGAAGTAAAAAAAAAAAAAGAGAGAGAGAAATGATACATGATAGTATTTAAGTAGATATAATCAAGTTTGTGAAAAATTCCTTTACTTGTCAAGGCAAAGAGTAAAGAACAAGAGAACCGCTGTCTGTGCGTGCTTCCACCTGGCACCATAGTCTAATCCTCAGCATATGCTTTTGAAGAACTAATCCATACTGTCATGCTATGTGGTATTTCATTTTCTCTTCAGCTGTAGATTCCCTTGTCTCCTGGGGACAGTGAGTACTGACTGCATGACTGGAAGGTGCCAGAGTTAGTTTTTTGTGGTTGTAGTAGTGCTTTTATAAATTAACAGGTTCTCTCCTGTTGAGGTGGTAATACATTCAAGATAGTTAAGTAGATAATGGTACAAAGCTTAATTGGTGACCCATGTAGAGATACAGTGCAGAAACAGCATGTTTTAGCATGGGTTTCCTGCCAGAAGTGCCTAGGATAAAGTTAGTGTTCTTGGTAGGAAAAATTGATTGTTCACTGTTTCTTAGACTATTCAAATTCTAAACTTAATGTAATGGTAAATTTTAAGCAGTTGAGGTATCTTATAGTAAGCATTTGTGCATATCAAGGACTCCTTTGACTTTTAGTTAAGTTTGGGCTTGCTGGGTAGCAGGGGACACCTCAGGAAATAGAGTCTCTGAAAAGGAGTTTGGCTTAAGAATTGTAACAGAAAATCTGTTTGTCTACAGTTTCCAGGTTCCAAATGGGAAAATCTTACTCAGAAGTGGTTTATAACCTGTGGTTTTAATCCAGAAATGGAAACATACTTAAGTCTTATTTGGAAGGAAGCAAAAACTCTCTTCACGAAGCAAAAGTTCTATAATTTTAAACCCACTGAGTGTGAGGACAGCTGAAGCATTGTTGTTTGATAGGTTGTGCAAAGCCTTAAGAGGTTAAGGTTTTAAACAAAGAAACACCAAAATTAGTCTTTATATTTGCGCCCCTATTCATTTTCTCAAGGGAGTCAAATTATATTTTCTCCTGTGTTTGTAGTTTGTAATGTGTGTGACTTCTTGGCCAGTGAACCACTAACAAAACTGATACAAGTAGAAGTTTAGAATTGCATTTGCTTGAGGATTAATTTTACTTATCAAGTATTTTACAGTATATCAGACTTCTTCATCTCTTTTTTATCTTTATTGTCAAACTGAGAGTTGTTTAAATATGTTGACTTTTAAAAGCACATTTTGAATGAGTGGATTACTTGTTTTCTCTCTACTTTCTACATTCCTCTTTCCTAGCTTAGTACAAACACTCTTTTAGTAATGGTGACCAATCAGGCTTTAGTTCTTGTGGGTCATTAGGATATACAGTCAGTAGTAGCTTGCCAAGTTTATTTTGATACTATCTGTGTTGGTCAGCTTCAGCTGCTGTAACGTACAAGATACACCAAGTAGATTAAATAGCATAGGGATTATTTCTCACTGTTAAAAGACTGGGAAGTCCCAAGATACAAGTGCTAGAACACTGCTGTGTATGTAAGTTAGTCAGGTTTATAACCTCATCTATTTTATTAATTGATTTATTGGCTAGTAAGTCTAACATTTCCCACACCAAAATTATACAAGTTGTATCAATCATCACGCATAGCTATGATTTATCTGTTTCGTTATATGAGCAACTAAGATTATTTGTTCTCCTGCTCCGTCCCTTTGTCGTCTTGATTTTTTTCAAGTGATAGGATATTCACACGGTAAGTCTGCTTTATAAATAATTGTCTTCGGTTTCCCTTTTCCTGACTTACTGTACTGGTTTGAATTTACAGTTCATTTTACATGGGGACAGTGATGGCAGACCATCTTTAAGGACTTCACTTCTTTTTATAATTTCAGTGTGATAATGGAGACTACTTTACAAAGTCAATATTATTATTGAGAGGCCTTGATTCCTTATATGCTAGCCTTTTCTTTGATAAAAGACAGATTGAAAGAGTTAATTGCTACTAAATTCTGTTTTTGGTATCAAATGAGGGAATTGTTCAGATTTTATTATTAATCAAAGTATCTATATTCTTGAAATAATTCAGTGCGGTATAGCATAATGTGTAAAATGTAGAGCTTAAAGCAGCTTAAATGGAAAACTGGGTTTTATGCTATAATAATTTGTGCATTTTATTGCAAAACAACTTACTGAAAATGATTTACTCTTATTGAAAGTCAGTATATTCTGATTATGATTTTCCTATCCCCATCTTCTCCCAGATCCTCCCTCACCCACCCAGTCCCACACTCTTTCTTTCTCTCAATAGGATGAAACAGGCATCTAAAAACAAATGGTAAAATTAGATAAAATCAAACAAACCAGTGTAGTACAAAACAAACCAAAGAAAAAGAGCTAAAGGAAAAGCTTAGGAAACACACATAGACTTACAGACACAGGTTCACACACACAGAAATCCCTAAAAACATAAAATCAGAACCCATAATAGATACGAAATGGGCCTGTAAAGAAAAGTGAACAAAAACCAAAAACCAAAAAAACCAAAAATCCCTGACAAAGCATTATGAGATAAAGAACCTTCAAAAGTCCGAGTTCCTTTTGTGTTGGCCATGTACTGCTGGGTTTGGGGCCTGGTCTTAGAGTAGGTTGTTTACCCAGTAAGAGACTATTGGTAAAGAACAAGTTTTCATTTGTGAATAGTTATCAATTGGTGATAGCTTCTGGGTTAAGGATGGGGGCTTGTATCCACTTCCTCTTCAATGTTGGGACGACACTAAGCAAACCCAAACCTATGCAGGTCCTGTGCATGCTGACAGTCTCTGAGTTCATATATATTTACTCACGCTGATTTTAGAAGGCCTTGTTTCCTTAGCACCCCATTTCCTCTGACTCTTAGAGTGTTTTAATCTTCCTTAGGGTTCTCTGAGCCTTGAGGGGAAGGAATTGAAGGAAACCCATTTAGCACTGAATGTTCCAATGTTTCTTACTCTATATTCACTCTGTCCAGTTGTAGTTGTTGGTATTTGTTCCAATCTGTTATAAAAGGAAACTTCTCTGATGTTAGCTGACAAGACCCTTATCTATGAGTATAGTACAATGTCCTTAGGAGTCATTATATTGCTATGTTCCTTTAGCAGAACAGTTGTATTTGGTTTTACCCTAGGTCCCTGGCCTATCTAGTATCAAGTTCATGGCCATCTGAGGTGTGTTAGGGATAGATTCTATCTCATACAGTGGGCATTAAATAGAATCAGATATTGGTTGGTTAGTTCTACTATTACACTAGTGCATCTTGCAGCCAGGACATCTTTGTAGATCAAAGGTTTTGTAGTTGAGTTGGTGTTTACCTTGCTCCTTTGGTAGCTTGCACAGTGCCTTCCAGTACCATGAATGTTAGTCCATAGAGGTGAAGGCTCTAATGTACCAACTCTACTTCTTTGTTCACTGAGTTGTGTAGCTGTGATCTTCAGCAGTGGAGCCTTATCATCAGGCCAGTAACTCCATTAGATATAACCTATTCCCAGAATTGGAAACTTTGTTTGGTGATGAGGAATTTCTAGTTGGGGCTATGTCTCCCCATTATTTAGCAATTCTATTTAGATCACCTTCAGTTATTTCTATCTATATTTTAGGAAGCGTCTGCTGCATTAGACTTATACAAAACTCCTTGAATGACCTACCCGACTCCTCGAATGGCCCTTAGTTTTAGCTAGTCCTCACTGTTCTCCTTCCCTCATTGTTTTCTGCCTTCCTTCTCTCATCTGAACTTCCTGCCCTGTCCTCCAATAAAAATCATGACATTTTTTCATTAGTTTGTCCATAATTTGTGGCTTAATGCCGGACTCTACCCCTCTTCGGGCTAAAATGTCTTAGAATACTGCACATCATACAGCTTGAGTTAGTTATATCAACATTTGGGATTAATAATGGATCATGATAAATTCAGGGACTTGATAATGAACAATGGTGTAAAGAACACCAAACATTTTCTTTCAAGGCTGCTACATAAAGTGTTATAAATGATCAATATCTTCTTATTAGTCATCTGTGAGAAGGTACATTTTTCCATCGAATTTTTTTCAATATTATCCCTACTGTTTAAAATTGTCTAGGACTGTTTGAAGAATGCTAGATGTGGTGGAATCAACCTGTAAATCAGCCATGTGGGGCTGTGAGAGGAGAGTCAGGAGGTTGAAGGCCCACTTTTATATATAACCAGACTCTGTCAAACAAAACAAAAAGAAGAAAAAACAGTTTGAATAAAATGGAATGCATTTAAAAATTATTTTCATTCTACATACACACACACACACACGAACACACACACACTCATTTTAAAATTTTAGACATAAAATTAAGTTTTAAAGACGTTTTTACAAGTTATGTCTTCATATTTTTTGTCAGGTCACATGTGTTGTGAGCATTCTAAAGTCTGCTTGTCTGTGTCGTAAAGCATTTACTGAGTACTGTGATTAGTATTGGTCTCCTTCAGAATGATCATGATTGTCTATGGATTTTAGGAAAGAAAAAATGGACAAGTTTGGTATCATTTCATTTTAAACTTGATTGTGGAAGTTTTCTTCACTGAGCTGAAAAAAATCAAGTTTATAGTCATATAACAATATCTCTCTGAGTTCCCTGAGGAACAGGCCTGACTGCATAGGGGTTGATGTCAAAAGTATTCCCTCTCCAGGAAAAAGACATCGGGACAGGTATGGCCCTCATGCCTCACTGGACAACGACAGGGGTCCAGAGCCATTACAATGTCCCCTTACTGGAGGTCAGGCCTCTATCCCGGGCTTCGCAAGATTAGATTCGCCACAGCCCTTGTATACTTAGAGAAGGGAGGAGATATCAGGGGGAGCCCTGCTTTTATACACTGAAGGCCTAAAATTAGCCATAGGCCTAAAATCAGCAATAGGCTTGTCATACATGTATACTAACACCAAGTCTTGGGTCTCTGTGGATAAACACTGAAACAGATGGCTATAAGCTATTGTAAACAGGCAGTTTTTGTGACAATTTACCAGCCTGAGTAGTCATAGACCTTGTAATTAGGTAGCCTTGGCAGATATTACCAACTTAGATAAGGACAAGTGAATCATAGGCAGAGTCATAGTGACCTGTCCCCTGAACCTTCACCCAGCCAATACCCTGTTCTGAAAGATATCTGTATTCCCCATGAACATCTATGCTCCAGTGTCATCCCCTTCCCCATGTCCTGCCCTTTTGTGTTTATAAGCCCTGTGTGAATGAGTATAAATTACAATTTAAAAAAAATTATATATATATATATATATATATATATCAAACATTTCTTCATCAGTGTTTTCTGGAAGTCAGTCTATCTTGAAAGATTGTTTCTTTTCTTTAATAGAGAATTTTAATATGGAAGTGTTCCACAAGAATGTACTTGAATCATATATTTGACTTTAAAGATCTTACACAAATAAGTCTTTAATAAATACCTTAAAACTTGGTAACTTTGAAATAACAGTCTCTTACGGTAGGTTCTGTGGGCAAGGGTATCTAGCCATGGTTCAACAGTGTCTTGCTTTAGCTTCTCATAATGCTGCAGTCAAGGTGACTGCTAGGTCTGAAATCCTGTGGAGTCTTGATGGTGGCGGATCTGTTCCAGGCTTGCTTCTGGTGTAGTTCACTTACTACAGAGTTCATTGATGAGTGATTTGAGAGTCACTTTGGATGTGACTTTTAACTGAATCCAGATCTCGTCTCTTTTCAGTCTCTTATTGGTCAGTGGTGTGTGTGGGTGGTTGGGTAGGTGGGTGGGATATGTGAATGTGTGTAAAGAAAGAGGGAGAATGACTATATGTTAACATAAATTTTTCATGGTCAAAACTCTGTGTGTGTTGTTTTCCCTGTAGGTGCCCTAGCTGGATCAATTATTGTGGAGCCACATGTCACAGCAGTGTGGGGAAAGA
>NW_021620877.1:0-1345 GCF_004785775.1 Grammomys surdaster
TTATTTATTTTTCATATCTCATGAACTATGACTGATGACTATTGATTTTTTATGTTAATTTATATCTGATTTACTATTATCCACGAAAGGTGAATATTGATTATTCATGTTCATTTATTTCTTATTTACTATTATCCAGGAATGGTGAATATTGATTATTCGTGTTAATTTATTTCTGACTTACTCTTATCTATGATTGATGACTATTGATATTTCAGCTTTATTTATTTCTGATTTCCCATGAACTTTGACTGATGACTTTTGATTATTCATGTTCAATTATTTCTGATTTACTATTATCCACTAATGCTGAATATTCATTATTCATGTTCATTTATTTCTGACTTACTATTATCTATTACTGATGACTATTGATATTTCAGCTTTATTTATTTCTGATTTCCTATTAAATATGAATGATGACCATTGGCTATTCATGATCATTTATTTCTGCTTTACTATTATCCACGAGTCGTGAATATTGATTATTCCTGTTCATTTATTTCTGATTTACCATTATCTATGACTGATTACTATTGATACTTGAGCTCTAATTGTTTCTGATTTCCCATGCATTTTGACTGATAACTATTGATTAATCATGTTTTTATTTCTGATTTACTATTATCCAAGAATGGTCAATATTGATTATTCATGTTCATTTATTTCGGATTTACTCTTCTCTATGACTGATGACAATTGATATTTCAGCTTTATATGTTGCTGATTTACTATGAACTATGACTGATGATATCGATTATTAATGTTCATTTACTTCTGATTTACCATTATCCACGAATGGTGAATATTGGTTTTTCATGTTCATTTATTTCTGATTTCCTATTATCCACGAATGCTGAATATTCCGTATTCATCTTCATTTATTTCCGAATTACTATTATCTATAATTGATGACTATTGATATTTAAGCTTTATTTTTTTCTGGTTTACAATTAACTATGATTGATGACTATTGATTATACATGTTCATTTATATCTGACGTACTATTATCCACGCTCGTGAATATTGATTATTCCTGTTCATTTATTTCTGACTTACTATTATCTATGAATGATGACTATTGATATTTCAGCTTTATTTACTTCTGATTTCCTATTTATTATGACTGACAACTATTGATTATTCATGTTCATTTTTTTCCGATTTACCATTATCCACAAATGGTGAACATTGATTATTCATGTTCATTTATTTCTGATTTACTATTTTCCATGAATGCTGAACATTGATTATTCATGTTCATTTACTTCTGACTTAATGTTATCTATGACTGATGACTATTGATATTTCATCTTTAATTTTTTCTGGTTTACAATTTACTAT
>NW_021620878.1:0-7919 GCF_004785775.1 Grammomys surdaster
AATATAACGAGGATGTAAGTCAATCTTTCATCATTGTCTTTCTGCTGCTTTTCCACATAAAACTATGGTTCACAGGGGTTGCAATTTATCCATCCCATATGCAATGGCAAAATTTTTACAACAGATACCCTCTCTAAAATGGAGGAACCAAACTCAATCAATGAATGTTTAATTCTTCAAAACAGAAATCTAAATGTGTAAAATAATAGGCATAAGAAATGTACTAGAGAAATAGAGGGGGGGGGAAATACAAAGAAAATAAATTTACTTTAGCTTGGGACATTTATAAAAGGCACTGTGAACTCAGCTAACATAGAAAGCCTCCTCATGTGTTCTGAAAGGTAAGAACACAGTACTACACAAAATAGAAACACCATCAGCTAATGAATGATGGATCTAACCCTATTAAAAATAGGATATAGAGCTAAACAAAGAATTCTCAACTGAGGAAACTTGAATGGCCGTGAAGCACCTAAAGAAATGTTCAACATCCTTAGTTGTTGGGAGCCGCGGCAGGTGCTGACAAAGTCCGCCATCGCTAGGTGGCACTGTCAGCCATAATTCTTCCTAGTAAACAAATAAACTGCGCATGTGCCATGGTAAAAGCCCGCCAAAGCTAAGCCCATCCCACGGCGTTTGGCGCGCTACGAGTAAGCAGCCAATGAGAGGTGATTACACCGCTCTAGGGTATAAAACAGTGCCTTTCTCCATCTTTTTCGTCTTCTACCACCATTTTGGTTTATGGGAATAAACGTGTTTCTACGGAAGGATTCTGGTGTGTGTGTGTGTGTGTGTGTATGTTTTGCCGGCGAGACGACTACACGCGCGCGCCCCTCACATTTGGTGCCGAAAACCCCGGGAGAATTTACCATCGCTGGCACTGTTTCAGAAGACCCCCCGCTCGCCATCCACGCGTGGAATGAATCCAGAACCGTAGAACGAGGTGATGCTCTCTGAGAGATATGTCTGGTCTTGATTTTTTTCGTCTCCCTCCCCAGGCAGTGCTGGTACTCTTCCTTCTGGTTTTACAGGATGAGAAAAGCCGCTCGGCGGGCTGGGGAGAGGTAGACAAATTACAGGCCCACATATCAGAAACAGAGACAGGAAGGAAGCGCTGGGAAATTCAGAAAGGAAAAGAGAAAAGAAACGTATTTAAGAAATCAGGCCTCCCCGAGAACCAATTCACGGGGATGAGAGATGAGAGAAAAAACGCTCTTGGGAGAGACGGGAGAAAAGGAAGCCTCAGAAAGAAAGCTCTGTATCTGGTAAAGGAGCCGGGGTTTTTACGGCGTGATAGCTCGGAGTCGGAGGGGCTAACTTCCGAGTCAGAGGACTCAGATGAAGAGAGGGATGGGGAGGATAGATGCCAGCCGAATAGACGGCCGCCACCACGAGATCGAGTGCTTGCGTTAGTGACGGTTAATTAGAGGCTGTGTTTGCAAGAAGAGTGGTTTGGGGGAGACAGTCTAGGTGAATGAGATATTGGCCCAGTGCCGATTTTGCCTAGGAGGTGACAGCGAAACATAGGTCAAGAGAATTCTAAATTGCCTGCAGCCTAAAAGCCGCTTCAGGCGGGAAGAGCAGGGTTAAAAGGACTTAGAAAGAAGGGTATTGAAGTGTTAAATTAGCTGCATCTCCAATGAACGAGATGAAAAGTTACATTTTAGATATGAGAGAGAGAGAAAGAGTTTTAAAAAATTCAGGTGCCCTCTCTCTGAGCTGTGTCAACAAAAAAGAATGAAAAGGCTATTTCAGAGTTCATCTAGAAGCAGAGAATTCGGGAGACGTCCTAAAATTCTCTGTAGTTCTTAGAGGTCCTTCCTTGTTGCTTGTCCTTGGCGCGCCAATGTCCACGTGTTTGTGTTTGCCTTTTGTTTCATTGTCTAAATGTTCTGTGTTTGTTACGTGTTCAAAAAGAAAGATGGTTAAAACTGCTTGATCCAACCTTTGGGAGCTAAAAAAGTCTTTTCAGGAATTGAGGTTGACATAAGCTGCTTTTAAAAGAGACCAGCAGCATTTTGGGTTTTATAAGGAAGCTAAGAGTCGTTTTGTCCTAGAAAAACCTCTGTGACAAGGTGCTTTTCTCTTGAAATTACAGCTAGAAAGACAAGAAATTTTGTTTGGTCTAAAAATAAGATATATAGCCATTTCATTGTTGTTTCGGATTGGTTTTAAAAGTATAAAAATGTTCTACATGTCTTGGTTATAGACTATTGGCTTAAATTATTGGGTGTAATTAAAAATTTACAACTTTGATAACGAAAGGTGGTGTGGAACTAGCTCAGTGTTGGAGTCGTTCAGAAACCAGGTATATAGAAAGTAAGATTTTAGACCAATGTCTCTTCAATGAGATTAAAAGTTGCTTCATGCATTCATGTGTAGAGAATTGGCGACGAAACTTTGTAGCATAAGAGTAGTCTACTTGGTGTTGATTTTAAAAAAGGTAGATTGTTTAAATTGGTTTTGCTTTTGCTTCTCAAAATTAATGGTTACACTCTAATGCTACAAAAGATATTTAAAAGTTTAGTTAAACTGCCAGTATTCCATTGGCTACAGTTGGCAGTTGTAATCTTGAGTTTAAAAATTTTTTTGATTCGCCCATGTTATGGAAAGGGGGACAGCAGGTAGAGTTAAATATAAATATTTATAACAAGTTGTGATACAGTGCTGGCCTGCTAGAGATTAAGAACGTTTACATTTAAATTAAGACACGCAGACTGAGATCTTAACGTGCTTGTAAGACAAGGTCAGTGTGATATTAATCAGGTTGAACTGCCCACACAGCCCTCAGAACATACAAGCAAAGACAGACTTAGATACTTGTCTTTGCAATGAAATTGCACCCTCATACAATCAGGGTCTGGCCATAACTGCACAGAGCCATAGAGATGGGGAGTGTTTTAAATGTGGAAATTTAGATAGTTTTTAGAGTGACTGTCCCAGGAACAGAGGCTTAAACAACAGTCAAGTGACCAAGGTTACTTGACAAACCTGTCCTTGGTGCAAGAAGGATAATCCTTGGGCCAGGCCTCAGGATATAGGCCAAGATTAAAACATTTACATTTAAATTAAGGCTGTAACAGAGTAGTTGAGACAGGAGCTTAGATTTCAGACATTCCTTTTGTCCTGTCCCGCCTCAAAAAGGGTGTTCTCTAAAATTTGTTTATTGCCTTGCTTGTTCCTTAGGGAGGTGTCAGCCTCAGACTCAAAAGAAATTCAAAACAGCTTTTGGGCCAGGCCAAAATTGTTGAGTGTAATAGGAGACAAAATGGCTTTGGTTCCTCTGATGTGTATTAGGTCTTATCAGTAACTAAAAACCTAATCTTAAATTAATAATTAAAAGAAAAAAGGTTTTAAAAGATTGATAGATACTGGGGCTAATTAACAATTATTAGAGGATAAGATTGCCTTCAGCTTGGCTTTATTTGATACTTCACTCAGCTAAAAAGAGTTGGTTATTCAATTAATTCAAAACACTAGAGCCTGGCAGTGGTGGCACACGCCTTTAATCCCAGCACTTGGGAGGCAGAGCCAGGAGGATTTCTGAGTTCAAGGCAAGCCTGGTCCACAGAGTGAGTTCCAAGACAGCCAGGGCTACACAGAGAAAGTTCAAATTTAAGATTTATAAGACTAATGGGACACTACAGCCTGACTTGCCTACTCCAGCTGCCATTCAAGTAAATGCATATAAAAAATTATTATAGATTTAAAAGATTGTTCTATACAGTTCCTTTACCTCCTGGTAAAGGTGAGAGGTTTGCATTAAGTGAAATTGCTTGTGATTTTTGAGAGCCCATGAAGCCATTCATAAAAAAAAAAAAACTTGCCTCAAAGAATAATTAATGGCCTTAAAAAATTTGTTGTTGCTTTAATACAAAAGGTTAAAGCGTTTAAATATCTCAATATATATTATTATTCATTGTATATTTTATTGGCTGATCTCTCTAAAAGAGTTTTTCTACAAGCCCTTGCTCTAGTACAATGAGCTTTAAGATTTTAGAGTACTTGTTGCTCCAGAAAAGTGATTTTCAAAAGTTGTTAACAGATATTAATTGGCTAAAACCTCATTTTCAGCTTACCATAAAAGAACGTAAACCTCTGTTGGATATTCTCAAGGGAGATACAAGTCCTGATTCCCCTTGACAATTAACTGATGAGGAGTAGATAAACATTTTTACCCTCAATATTTTAAACCTGGACAGTCAGGGCCACTCCGCTGCTGACCGTCACTGTTTAGAGCCTGAGAGGCCGAAAGAGATGGTGAAATGGAAGGATATTTTGACCGGACAATGGAAGGGCCCAGATATTGTTTTATTAAGAGCCAGGGGAGCGGTCTGTGTGTTTCCACAGGAAGAAGACAATCCGTTTTGGCTACCAGAGCGGCTGACGAGGCGACTCGCGATACTGGAAGGTGACATCCAGACAGACCCTCCGGGCTCTGATGATAGCCCTTGTACTGATCCAAGGGATACAGGTTCCTAGTATTTTTGTTTATTTTATCAAATTCCATCTTTAAGAATTGTACCAATAAAACCTGCTAGATGTCCCAGTGTTGGAATTCTAAAAGATTCACTCACGCTATGGTTGCCAGAGTCACGAGATGGGTTCCCATCCCCGTGGAGACTCCTTCCACTCTGTCATTATTTAGACAAAAAAGAGATTTGGTATAACTGCAGCCATAGTGATGACGATATTAATTAGTGCCGTTACCGCCACTGCCACTGAGATTGCTATGTCAACTTCTGTTCAGGTGGGCACTACCCCCAATTGTCAGCCACGGTGGCAGAGACTGTTAACCTTCAAAACCTCCGCCAGTACCCAACTAAAAGGCGGGCTAATGATCCTTAATCAACGCCTTGATTTAGTGAGAGAGAGATTGGATATCCTCTTTCAACTAGCCCAATTGAGATGTGAGAGAAAACTGGATACACTTTACATCACCAGTGTACAGTATAAAAACTTTACTCGTGTAACTAATCTGTCCAGAAAATTGTTTCAGTATCTTACAGGAAACTGCTCAGAAAACTTCAGTGAGACACTCAGAAAATTGAGAGCAGCTGTGGTGAACATCAACTCGACGCGCGTGGATCTGTCCCTGACTGAGGGACTGTCCTCCTGAAATTCTTCAGCTTTCTTCTTTTCTTTTCCTTTTCTTCCCTTTTTTAAGTGGGTGGGAGTAGGCCTGTTTGGTATACCCTAAGTTGTGGATTAGTATTCATCTTTGGTTGGTTGCAAACTCAGAGCTCAACAAAATCTTGACAAGGCTATTTTTGCACAGGCGCTTCCAAAGTACTAGGGGCTTCCCCTGCAGTGTGGTTATCACTGCCTCAATTATAAGCAGTCTCCCCCTCACGAGTGGTGGTGCTAAATGTTAGGCCATCAGCGTTGCACCCCAGAGGATTCGCCCTTTACACTGGGTCAGTGAGGAGTCTTGGCCTGGTTGATCCTTGTCTGTGTAGCTGTGGTACCTGAATTTTGAGACAAACAGCCCTTGCACCCCTAGGAGATGACTCCATTGCACAGGGATGGGTGTTTGCATCTCTTTCTGTTCCCCTTAGCCCTTGCACCCAGAGGACTTGTTTCCATTGCACCTGGTAGGGTAAGGGAGACTGCCTTAAACTGTTGGTTCTTGAACGCTTATTCCCCCAAGATGGAATTCGCTCGATCGGCCATGGGTTTGAGTCATAACCGGTACCACACTGGACAGGCCAAGAACAGCCAGATAGACAGCTCCATCTTTTTGTCTCCAGGACAGCTGCCATTGGTCCCAATGATGGGAATTAGGCTGACGCCACATGCCAGATTTACACCATGAAGACAACTGAGGAATTGATGACAAGCCAACCCCATGACGGGATTAGCAAGTGGCAATGACCCGGGCGCGGGTATATCCCTCGCAGCCTAAGACAGGGTGGCTTGCTTTTCCTTGGTGTTAGCCCTATTGATGCTGGGCGTAGAATAATGTCAGTCAGCCTAGACACGGGACATTGACAAGTGCCTGTTTAACAAATCAAAAAATAAATGGCCAGTAGACAGATTCCTCAGCCGCTGCACCCTAGGGCTTCTGGTAAGGCACCCTGTAAAGCCTCAAACATTTGAGCACCACCCTCTGAGAGACCCAGACCCGCCGTGAGACCCCCAAATATGGGAGTTACATAACCTTCCCAGGGACCTCTACCACCCTCTGTTTTTTAAAACAAAAAAGGGACAGATGTTGGGAGCTGCGGCAGGTGCTGACAAAGTCCGCCATCGCTAGGTGGCGCTGTCAGCCATAATTCTTCCTAGTAAACAAATAAACTGCGCATGTGCCATGGTAAAAGCCCGCCAAAGCTAAGCCCATCCCACAGCGTTTGGCGCGCTACGAGTAAGCAGCCAATGAGAGGTGATTACACCTCTCTAGGGTATAAAACAGTGCCTTTCTCCATCTTTTTCGTCTTCTACCACCATTTTGGTTTATGGGAATAAACGTGTTTCTACGGAAGGATTCTGGTGTGTGTGTGTGTATGTTTTGCCGGCGAGACGACTACACGGGCGCCCCTCACACTTAGTCATCAGGGAAATGCAAATCAAAACAACCCTGAGATTCCACCTCACACCAGTCAGAATGGCTAAGATCAAAAACTCAGGTGATAGTGGATGCTGGTGAGGATATGGAGAAAGAGGAACACTCCTCCATTGCTGGTGAGATTGCAAGCTGATACAACCACTCTGGAAATCAGTCTGGAGGTTCCTCAGGAAATTGGACATAGTACTACCTGAGGACTCAGCTATACCACTCCTGGGCATATACACAGAAGATGCTCTGACGTATAACAAGGATACATGCTCCAGTACGTTCATAGCAACCTTATTTATAATAGCCAGAAGCTAGGAAAGAATCCAGATGTCCTTCAACAGAGGAATGGATACAGAAAATGTTGTACATTTACATATGGAGTAAGACTCAGCTATTAAAAACAATGAATAGATGAAATTGTTAGGCAAATGGATGGAACTAGAAAATATCATCCTGAGTGAGGTAACCCAATCACAAAAAACATACATAGTATGCACTCACTGATAAATGGATATTAGTCGAAAAAGCTCGAAATACCCAAGATACAACTCACAGACCACATGAAGCTCATGAAGAAGGAAAACCAAGTGGAGGCGCTTCAGTCCTTCTTAGGAGGAGTAACAAAATACTCAAGGGAGCAAATATGGAGCAAAGTGTGGGACAGAAACTGAAGGAGGGGCTGTCTGGAGACCATTCCACCTGGGTATCCATCCCATGTGCACTCACCAAATGTAGACGTTGATGTGAATGTCAGGAAGTGCATGCTGACAGGAACCTGATACAGCTGTCTACTTAGAGGTCTGCCAGAGCTTGACAAATACAGAGGCGGATGCTCACAGCTAACCATTGATCTGATCAAGGGGTCCCCAATGGAGGAGTGAGAGAGAAGAATGAAGAAGCTGAAAGGGTTTATGGCCCCATGAGGAGAGCAACAATATCAACCAACCAGAGCTCTCAGGGTCTAAACCACCACCCAGGAGCATATAGGGAGGGACCCGTGACTCCAGCTCTATATGTAGGGGAGGATGGGCCTGTTGGGCATAGGTGGGAGAGGAAGTCCTTGGTCACATGAAGGCTGGATGCCCCAGTGTGGGGGAATTTGAAGGTGGGGAGGTGGAGTGGGTTGGTGTGGGTGGGCATACCCTCACAGAAGCAGGAGGAGGGGGGATGGGGGCTTCTGGGGGGGAGGGAATGGGGAAATGGGATAACATCTGAATTGTAAATAAATAAAATAACGAATAAAAAATTTACAAGGAAAATGGAGGAGAAAAATAAAAAAATAAATAAATTTACTTTAGTTTGGAACATTTATGAAAGCACTGTGAACTCAGCTAATATAGAAAGCTTCCCCATGTGTTCTGAA
>NW_021620879.1:0-78436 GCF_004785775.1 Grammomys surdaster
AACAGATGCACTCATGCCCTGGGCGATGGCAATTCAAGCAGTAACAAATCCCCAAAGTGACAACAAAAACAAACAGTAGGATGACTGCAACAATCACTGGATGAACTCCTAGAACCAGCATGTCTTTTTTCTTTGTCAGGGGCTTACCGGTATCGCCGTTCCCGTGCGATCAGTTCTGAATCCTCCCATAGCTAAGTCGGGGGTCTTCGCTGGTGCCTTGTGATGTAAATCTTCCCGGGTTTCGGCACCACTTGTCGTGCCTGGCTCGCCAGCAAGGATGACGCAACAATAGGATCCTTCCTCAAGCACTTTATTGGGGAACACACCATTGATTGTAAAGCGAAAGACTCCAAGCCCGAAATGGGTGCTGCTTAAATAGTTATCACGACTGTGTATAAGTGTCTAATTGGTGCTTCTTGCAGAACTTCATTTACATACTGCTTGGGAGGGTGAGGAGCTGCGTCTGAAAGATACGCAGGCTCACAGCAGGTGTTTACGACCCTGAATGCAGTTGTTTTCCACCTCAAACATCGGTGACAAGCACCATCTTCTAATGGCGGCTCCTTACAAGCCACATCTGACAGAAGTTTGGCCAAACAGGATGTGCCTCATACATCCTACATCTCATACATAGACACACTCAAGTGCGCGCACGCACACACACACACACACACCACACCACATGCACCATACAAATACACAGCAAACACACACACACCACACACCATACACACACACTATACAAACATATACCACACACAAACCATACACAAACATTATACACACACCCTATATATATATATATACACCACTCATGTATAACACACATACTATCACATATATTTCATATACACACAGCAAACATAAACACACTACACAAACCATACACATACTAAACACACACATACACATAAACACACACACCACTCACACATGTGAACCTACACATATGTGAGTAAGAACACACATGCATGCATACACACATACAATCAGGCAAGAACACACATGCACTGGAAAGAAGAAAGAAATTATAAAGCTGAGACAGAGTAGCTGCAAAGTAGAGGGAAACAGAAAAGACAACACAGGGAGAAGCCAAGCCACACAGAGCACCATCACCGCACACTAGTTGTGGGAGAGGAGCCAGGTGAACCATCAAACAGGTAAACCAGGTAGCCATGGTAAAACTTGACTTGTGGTCCTAGCCTCAGAACAAACCTGTGGTTCTCCCAAGCCTGGAACCCACACATGGGGATAGGTGAGACAATCTCTTCTGACAGGTCATCCATGAAGAGGAATTCCATCTGGTCACTCACAAGTTTCTGGAGACTTTGGCTGGGTACCACCCTCAGCAGGAATCTATTGCTTTAGAACAAGCCAAACAACAAGAGATCATCACAATCACATGGCCTGGAGTTAGCCTGACACAGCCACAGAGCAGGAGCCAGATGCAGGAGGAAGTGAGGAACCCTGGATGTAGATGTGTTAAGTAGTTCAGGTGTAGGGAAGCTCCTCTTTGGCAGTGAAGAGCACAGGGTACACTAGGTACTACCATACCCTTGGGGTTGAGGAGAAGAACATGCATTAGATTCAAAACACTGCAGTGTAAAACAATCTGAAGAGCTCTAGAGACAGTGAGCACACCATAAGGATGATCATGCCAGACAGCTTGGCATAAACTCCGTATCCAGGACAATGGAGAATGGTGCACATGCCAGTCCAGATTACTATACCCAGCAAAATTATCTTATTAATTGGCGGAGAAACAGGCATTTGAAGAGAAACACTGTGGGCTAAAAATTTGGCTGCAGTTGCTCTTCTAGAGGACTGAAGTTTGGTTTCCAAAACTCAGATATCTACTCACAACCATCTGTAACTCCAGTCCCAGGAAAAACTACAGTATTTTCTGGACACCACAGGAATGACATACATATTACGTACAGATGGACAGATGAACAGACAGACAGACCAACTGACCGACAGAACATCCAGCAGTATGTCTCCAATACAGCCTAGCTATCCTACCAGAGCAGACCCTGGATATTTGAGCATAGATCAAGCATAAGAAAGTATCTTAAAACAGCCTACATAAAAATGAGAGAGGTCCTTAAAGGGGGAATGAATAAATCCCTGAAGAAAGACAAGACAAGAAAAAAGCAGTTAAAGGAGATGAATAAAATCATTCAAGACCTAAAAATAGAAGTAGAAGCCATAAAGAAAACACAAATTGGGAGAGCTGTTGTAAGGAAAAATTGAAGAATGTGAACAGGAACTACAGAGGTGAGCTCCACCAACAGGACATGGGAGATGGAAGAGAGAGTCTCAGACAGTGAAGATACAACAGCAACAACAAACCTTGATCCGTCTGTCAAAGAAAATGTTAGATCAAAACAAAAAAAAAATCCTGACACAAACATCCAGGAAATCTGGGGCACTATGAAAAGACCAGGCCTCAGAATAAAAGGAATAGAGGAAGAAATAGAATCCCAGCCAAAAGAAAATATTTTTAACAAAATCATAGAAGAAAATTTGCCTAGTCTAGAGAAGGAGATGCCTATAAATGTACAATAAGCTTACAGAATACTAAATAGGTTGGACCAGAAAAGAAGTCATCTCACCAGATAAAAATCAAAACACTAAACATAGAGAACAAAGAAAGAATATCAAAAGTCTCAAGATAAAAAGAGCAAGTAACATACTAAGGCCGATCCATTAGAATTACATATGACTTCCCAATAATGATTTGAAAAGCCAGAGAACCCCAGACAGATGTCTTGCAGAACATAAGAGATCACAGATGCTAGGACCAGATTCTATACCCAGCAAAACAATCAGCAGAGATGGAGAAAACAAGATATTCCATATTAAGGCCAAATTTAAGCAATATCTATCCACAAAACCAGCCCTACAAATGGTGTTAGAAGGAAAGCTCCAGCCCAAAGAGGTAAACTACACCTATGAAAATACAGGATGTAAGTAATCTCCAATCAGTAAAATCAAAAGAAGGAAGGACATCAGGAACACCAGCAGCAGCAGCACCACCACCACCACCACCATCACCACTACCACCACCACTACCACAATCACCAATACCACCAACAACAACCATAACAAAATAAACAGGAATTGACAATCACTAGTCATTGGTATCTCTAAATATGAATTGGTCTCAATCCCCCAATTAAAAAGACATAGACTAACAGAGTTGTTCTTACAAAGAGTATCTTTCCTTTCAGTGCATATGAGAAATATACCTTAACATCAAAGATCAACATTACCTCAGGGTAAAGAATTGGAAAAAGATTGTCCAAACAAATGGACCTAAGAAGCAAGCTAGTGTAGCCACTCTAGTATCTAACAAAAGAGACATCAAACCAAAATTAATCTAAGAGAAAAAAAGGACACTTTATAGTCATAAATGGAATAATCTACAAAGATGAAATTTTAATTCTTAACAACAATACCCCAACACAAGGGAACCCACTTTTGTAAAATAAACACTACTACAGATTAAATCACATATTGATCCTCAGGCCCTGATAGTAGGAGATGTCAATACCATACTTTCACCAGTAGACAGGTCATTCAGACAAAAATTGAACAGAAAAATACTGGAATTAATGGACACTACTAATCAAATGGACCTAAATATTACAGAGCACTTCACACAAATACAAAAGATACCTTCTTCTGTTCCTCCTCCTCCTCCTCCTCTTCCTCCTCCTCCTCTTCCTCCTCCTGCTACTCCTCCTCCTGCCCCTCCTCCTGTTCCTCCTCCTGCTATCCTCCTGCTCCTCCTCCTCGTACTCCTCCTCCTGCTCCTCCTACTTTTCCTCCTTCTCCTCTTCCTTCTTCAAGTCTTCCTTCTTCTCCTCCACCTCCTTCTTCTCAGCACGTCATGGAACATTTTCCAAAATTTACTATATAGTCACAAATCAAGTCTCAACAGATTAAAAAAAGCAAAGAAAAGAAAAGAAAAAGAAAAAGAACTCCCTGCATCCTATCAGACCACCATGGATTAAAGCTGGGTATCAACAACAACAGAAAGCTTACAAACTCCTGGAACTTGAACAACTATCTACTGAAAGAAAACTAGGGCAAGACAAACATAAAGAAATAAAGACTTCCTAGAATTCAATGAAAATGAATACACTATATACCCAAAGTTATGGGACACAATTAAAATTTCCTCTTTCTAAAAGGAAAGTTCATAGCACCAAGAGCCTACATTTAAAAAAAATGAAGTGATTTCATTCTAGCAACTTAACAAAACACCTGACAGCTGTAGAACAAAAAGAAGAAAGCACACCCAAGAGGAGCAGATGGGAAGCCATAATCACACTGAAGAATGTAATCTATAAAATAGAAACAAAAAGAACAATACAAAGACTCAATGAAACAGAGAGTTGGATCTTTGGGAAAACCACATCTCTGCCCTCTCTTGCTCCTCCTCTTCCTTCTTCCTCTTCTTCTCCTAACTCCTCCCACCTTAGTTCCTCCTACAGCAGATCCAGAATTGTCAAGCAGGCACAACATCATCACTACTCAACTTAGAATCGCACCCAAATTAAAATATAAAAAATAAGAAGTGATGTCACATGATGCCAGGGCAAGAGAGGCAAGAGGATTGTAAGTTTATTGCCAGCCTAGGGTGGACAGTAAGACCTTGTTTCTTAAAGCGAACAACCAGCCACCACCACCATCACCCACAAACTTGAAAGGGTTTCTTTCTGTCTGGAATTTTCTATTTAAAACTTTTAGAACACATCTGGCTGTTCACTTATGTGTGACAGAGAATTCATTGTAGTCATTGATTAAAGATATCCAACAAGGTGGGGAGCCCCAGTTAAAAGGAAAATCCAAAGTACCGTGTAAAGGGAGATATTAGAAAATATCACACACTGATGGACCTTAGCAAGCAGAGTGTAGACAGGAAGTAGGTTCAGGCTTATGATCCCTCCAATGACTGATGTCCTCTAGGTAGGCTGTATAACCTCCCAAGACATCACCAGCATCTGGGTCAAAGTATTCAACCTTAGGAGCTTATGAGAGTCAGTGCACACCCAAACACAAACATCTAGTCAAGAGTACTGAGCACAACTGCTTAATAATGGGAGAAAAATATCTTTGGGGATGGGATCTGTTGTATTCTTGGAAGATTCCCATGTGTGTGACTGTATCTATATATGTACATGTGTGTATATTCATGCACATGTGTGCATGTGTTTACATGTGTCTACACATGTGTCCGTGTTTGTATGTGTGTGCAGAAGTTTGTGCAGGTGTGTGCACATGTGTACATGTGTTTGTGCATCTATTTCCATGCTTGCATACATGTATGCATGTGTGTGCATATGGGGGCCTGAGGAACTCCACTTGTCTTCCTGAGGAGATACTTATTGAGCCAGGCTTTCTCACTGACCTAGAGCTTACCTGCTAGGCTGGCTGGCCAATGAGCCCCAGGGACTCCCACCTGCACTTCTCCAGTACTGGGATTTTATGTATGTACCATGACATCTGCCTTTTATGTGTGGACCCTAGGTAATCAACTCAGGTCTACATGCTTGCAAGGTAAGTTATTTACAATGTGAGATATTTATGGCCTGGTTCTCTTGCATATCAGTGGACAAAAAAATTCTACACAACAGGTAGAGCTATGTTACCCCTTCCAGAGAGAAAGGTGTAGAGACTCACCCCAAGGTGTTATATCCTCCTGGGGTCTGTGTCCTCTTAGGTATGGATCAAGCACTGATCCTCTCACTGAGGATGGTGCTTCTAGTGATTTAGAAGTAGTACTTTCTCCAAATGGAGCAAAGATAGAAAAAGAGGCCTCCTGATGTCCATCTGTCTACCAGCTGAGATCTGGCATTGAAGGTCTCCTTCAGCTCCCCCATTCCTCCTCCTCCTTCTTCTTCTCCTCCTTTTGCTCTTCCTCCTTCTACTTTTTCTCCTCCTTCTCTTCTTCCTCCTCTTCTTCTTATGCCTTTTCCTTTTCTCCTCCTCCTGCTCCTTCTCCTCCTCCTCCTCCTCCCCCTCCTCCTCCTCCTCCTCCTGTTGTGTATGTTCTCCTTTTTAGTCGAAATAAAGTACTCAGGATGTATGGTCTACTATCTTAATGCATTCAGTTATCCCATTCAGTAGTGTTAAGAACATGATATATAAATGCTATGACCCATCTACAGAGCACCTTTGATCTGCCAAGTTGAACCTCTATGCCTACAGAAACATTAATTTTTACTTTTCTCACTCCCAATTTTTGCCTCCCATTTTTCTTTCTGACTGTGAATTTGGCAGTTCTATGAATCATAAAGTGTCTGTTGTCCATTTTTGTGTCTGGCCCGTTCCATTTTGCATAAGGACCTCATGGTGGTTTGGATGAGAACGGTTCTCATAGATTCACATATTTGAACACTTGGTCCCGAGTTGGTGGGACAATTTGGGAAGTGTGCTCTGAGGCCTCCTCCAGATTTACTACATGCGTGCCTGCTTAAGAAGGCACCATCAAGAGTGGGGGCATCTGC
This sequence comes from Grammomys surdaster, assembly GCF_004785775.1. NCBI lineage: Eukaryota > Metazoa > Chordata > Mammalia > Rodentia > Muridae > Grammomys > Grammomys surdaster. The sequence goes on from NW_021620879.1 coordinate 6,519, forward strand.
CTTCAACATGGGCCTGAACAATGGATCTGATACAATGTCTGCTCAGTGGTCTAGCTCTTTACGGACAGCATCCCTCAGTCTCACTTTCTGTCAGGAAACCTTCATTTCTCCAGCCAGTAAACAGCAGATTCCTACTCTACTAACTCTGTCTTGGCACACAGGATGGTTGGTAAGCAGGCACTCCCTCTAATCAGAAGCTAATTCAGAAGGAGGTTATGGAACTCACACGGTTCTCCTTAAGGGGGTGCACATTCAAACTCAACTATGATCTGCCATGAATATAAAGCCTGTATAACCCATGGACTTCCATGTTACTTTTGAGGCCAGTCTCTGTGTTCCAGCTGATCTCTGCGACCCAGCCAAAGGGACTAGCAGACCTGTGTAGGAGGGAGATGCCCCCACTCTTGATGGTGCCTTTTTAAGCCAGCACATAGGAAGTGATTGATTATGGAGCAAGCCTCAGAGAACACTGCCTGATCTGTATCCATAAGTCGGCCAACCATTTTATTTCTGTGTGCTGTCTTCAGGGGAACTCATGGCTCAGAGTGAAGGATTAGCCCTGATAGACATGGGTGACATTTGAACCTGGTACCTATGAAATATTAGTTATTAAACTAATCACTGGTGCTGGAGAGATGGCTCAGTGGTTAAGAACACTGACTGCTCTTCCAGAGGTCCAGAGCTCTATTCCCAGCAACCACATGGTGGCTCACAACCATCTGTAATGTGACTTGATGCCCTCTTATGCTGTGTCTGAAGATAGCTAGAGTGTACACATGTACCTAAAATAAATAATTTAAAAGTAATTTACACTATTCCCTGTCTAACTTTAAAAGAATGAGGTTTAATCTATGATTTTTTTTTAGGTTCTGTGCAATTGCTGGGGTATGACCCCTAATCACAATCTGTAAATGCTCCACTGCCTACTGGCTAAACTGTGCTCCACAAGTAATTGCTGTTTGAAATTTGCTGGATTGTTTCTGCTCTTGCAGTCTGGCATCCTGGAAAATATATCCTTCTAACATGTGCTATTGATTAATCATGTGTCAGGAGGTCTCCCCTTCTCCCCTGCTCTTCTTACTCCTCCTATCTCTCCTTCTCTTTGAGGAGCCTACTTGTGATGCCTAGATGAGTAACTCAAACCCACCTCTCTTTATTTTCCCAACCCCTGTAAAAAGCTGTTTCCTGATTTATTTAACCATTAGTTTTAAATTGGAGGAAAGTTTTACATAGTATCTCTTGGTATTCATTAGGATCTGCTATGAGGGCAACAAGAACTTAAGAGCCGGTAAATAGCATTTGAATACAAGTAGCACCAGACCTACAGGTACCTACTTAAGGCCCCTAGTGCTGTGGAGGAGGTAGCTCCTGTATAACCAGGCTTACCTGCACCACCAACCTTTGCAGATATCCACACCAGTTATCAACAGACTGGGCACTAACGAGAGATGACTCACCCATATCATCACAGGTGACCTCTGTGGTACAGGAAAGAGTGCATTGTGGGAAGAATGACCAAACACAGTTGCACACAGATAGCAATCTGAGAGGGAAAGAAATGGGCAAAGCTTCCAGAGACATTCCAGTCTGACATCTGGGGACATTGACCCCTCTTCCTCAAGCATCAGATGTACAGACAGGTACATCACCACTGTTCTGCAGATACTAGGAACATCTCCAGCTTCAGGAATACTTGCTGGGCTCAACCATGTCCAAATTGTGATTCAGCACTTCTCTGTTGTTATTTGTGAAAAAGGAACCACCAGGTACTCTGTGGACAATGCTATCACTATCAGCAGACCCAGGTGCAGGTGTATTCACATTTGCAGTGAGAGACAAGCTTAGGCTTGGCAAGATGGTGTCCAGCATGGTGAGCAGAGTGGGCAACCACTATGTGTGCACTTAGGATTCTGCAGACAACACCTTTCATGCCACATATCCTTTAAGTTTCATTTTAAGTAGTCCTCCAACAGAAACAAATTGTTTAAATTTATGATAAGCATCATTGCTGTTGTTACAATAAAATACCTTAACAAAAGCAATTTGGGAATGAAAGAGTGACTTTACCTCACAGTTCCTGTCTATGCTCCATTATTGGATGATGTCACAATGTCAAGAGCCTGAGACAAGAGTTAAACCCTATCCAGAGTCAAGAGTAAAAAGGGCTCAGAGCATGTGGCTAGTGCATACTTCACTTCTCCATTGTTATACAATCAGGGTCCCTGCCTAGGGAATGGAGCTACTCACTGTGGAAACTCTCTTCACCTTAATTAACATAACTATGACAACATCCCTCAGATATAGTCACAGCCTAACCTGTTTCACATGATGTCTCCTTGACACTTTCCTCATAGGTGGTTCTAGATTGTGCCAAGTTGACAATGAAAAGGATACATCACAGACTCATCTTTCTTATGGTAGCTAAGACAGACAAAGGAAAACATGTTGTGTGGGATGTGGACAACTTGGAGTCCTTGTGCCTGGTTGAGGGATCGGGAGAGGATCCCATATCTATAGAAAATGGTATGGTGACTCCCAAAGGACAACTAACAACAAAATTAGCATGGAGATCACAGTTATGCTTACAAAGACCTGAAAACCAAGTGTCATATAGATTTCTCCACCCAGGCTCATCACATCTCTATTCTCAAGAGCTGGAAGTAGAGTCAGTCAGAGTTATTTTAGAGGGTTAAGAACTAAGACAAACATGCTATATGCAGACAACAGAATATCAGTAATGATGCCTGCCACAAAGTAGATGAACTCTGAAGATTCTATGGTGTGTGTGTGCATGTGTGTGTGTCTTAAAATACCATACCAAAATCTAGAAAGGGAGAAGTTTATTGGAGACTTACACTATCAGAGTAAGTACAATAAGAACTTGTGGCTATTTTTTTGCAGGATATTTGTTCACATGGTGAAACCCAAATATGTGAAATGGAAGAAACTTTTCATTGTGATGTGGTTCATCCCTAGCACACTCCTTTAATTCTGAGAGATTTCTGTAAACAGGATTAAATAATCTTGACCATAGGTCAATAGGCAGAGTCAGCTGTGAGTTGAGAAGAAATGGACACAGGATGCAGAAAGGAGGGCAATGAGTTGAAGGGTATTTAAAACAGCTTGGAAAGAGAATGGTCCCTTCAGTTCTTTAACACTGGTTGAGGAGCCTGTTCAGCAGGATTCTGTTTCTGCCTCACTGATCTAGAAGGCTTTCACAATATCGTTGGCTTCCTGAATCTTCTCTGGTACAATTGAATGACTGGCATATTGTTTCAAAAAAAGAAAAACAACCAAACTAAAAACAATGGATCATCATGGCAGGGAACGTGACAATCAGCAGGTTGCATGGTGTTGCAACAGCGGGTAAGCTATTGCATCTGGATCCACAATGAGTAGTTAGAGATAAACACAATGGTTTGGGCTTTGAAAACCTCTAAGTCTATCTGCCCCCACTGAGAAACCTCCTCTAACTAGTCCACACCTACTAACCCCTCCCATTTTTTCCTACCATCTAGGGACCAAGTATTGAAACATGTGAGTATGCTGCAACAGTTCTCATTCAAACCACCAGGAGGTCCTTATAGAAAGTGAAATGAGCCAGCCACAAAATGAACAACAAATACTTCATGATCCTTAGAGCTCTCCAATACACAGAGGTGGAATTAAGAATGGGAGAAAGGTGAAAATTAATGTTTCACTAAACACAGTGCATACGTTTGGAAGATCAATGATGCTCTGTAGATGGCCTGTGGCATTTATACATCATGGTTTTAACTGCAGAATTGGATACTTGAATGTGGTAAGATGGCAAATCTTATATCCTGTGTTCTTTACTGCAAATAAAAAGAAGTACAAGGATAATAAGAGGCAGAGGGGGAGCAGGATAAGAAGCAGGAAGAGAAAAAGGAGGAAACAAGGAGGAGAAAATGGAAGAGGAAGAATAGGAGAGCAAGTAGGTAGAACAGGTGAAGAATGGGGAAAGTGATGGACACCAGGTTGGCCAGGACACAGAAGTTAGACAAATGAATCTCACGAGGGAATTTTTCCATTTTTGCTCCATCTGAAGAAAGGACTGGCTTCATGTCACTAGAAGTACCATGCTGAGTGAGGGGACCAGACCTTGCTACACATAGAGAGGGCATAGACCCCAGGAGGGCACAACAGTTTGGGATGAGGCTCTGGATCTTTCTATCTGAGAGAGGCTGCATATGTCAGAAAATTGTTCCGGTTGTGTAGGATGAAGTTTTGTTCATAGATATGCAAGTGTACCAGGCCATATGTAGCTGAGAGAAAAAGAACTTACCTTTTTTGATGGTTTGTATAGGCATGGCCCAGGGAGTAGCACTAGTAGAAGGTGTGTACCTGATGGAGTAGGTGTGTCAATGTGAACATGGGTTTTAAGACCCTTACCCTAGCTGCCTGAAAGCCAGTATTCTGCTAGCAGTCTTCAGATGAAGATATAGAAAACTCAGCTCTTCCTGTACCATGCCTGTCTGGATGTTGCCATATTCCCTCCTTGATGACAATGGACTAAACCTCTGAACCTGTAAGACAGCCCCAAGTAAATGTTGTCCTATATAAGACTTGCCTTTGTCTGCCGGCCAGTGGTTGTGCATACCTTTAATCTCAGCACTTGGGAGGCAGAGACAGGTGGATTTCTGAGTTTGAGGCCAGCCTGGTCTGCACAGTGAGTTCTAGGACAGCCAGGACAACAAAGAGAAACCCTGTCTCAGAAAACCAAAAAAAAGACTTGCCTTGGTCATGGTGTCTGTTAACATAGTCAACCCATAACTAAGAAAACTTACAAGCTTGAACACCTGAGTTTACTACTAGCAACAGTTAAAAGAGTTTGTCCCCAGACAGATATCTCAGTCTGCAAGGAGGCTGAGTTCACCTTGGTCCCAGATAAACTACTGTTGGAGTAGAAATTGTTATAAATTAGAAGCTGTAAGAAGTCTTTATTCTGCTTGCTTTTAAAAGATGCTGGAGAATTCCAGGGAGTATACAGTAGTGCACAGTTCCTCTGCATCCCCTGTGTCCTGATTGTTTCACCTCTACCCAGGTACCCCATTGATACCAGTAGACAATGACAGAGATGAGGAGGTAGGAGGCATCTCCAGAAGGAGATAGAGACTAGGGATAATGGAGGCACCCAAGAATATGTGGAAGTGATCTTAGCTGTGAATCACTACATTTCACAAAATAAAACCTGAAGAGGCCACTCATAGTGAGACAAGTACCCCGAGAGGAGTGATAGAGACACCAACCTACCAAATACTTTCAAAACACAGTTTATTCTGTCTACAATAAATGCAGACATCAGGGTTGTAGCACAGAATGGGGAAATGGCCAACCAATTACTGTCCAATCTTGAGACACATCCAATTGTCAAGCATCGTTCTCTAAGACTATTAATGATACTCTGTTTTCTTCCAGACAGGAGAATGTTGACCTCTGAGAGGCTCCACCTAGCAGCTGACAAAAGAGGTGTCAGTGGTCAGCCCTTGTGGTGTCTTCTTCTTTTTTTTTTTTTAAGATTTATTTATTTATTATATATGAATACACTGTAGTTGTCTTCAGACACACCAGAAGATCTCATTACAGATGGTTGTGAGCCACCATGTGGTTGCTGGGATTTGAACTCAGGACCTCTGGAAGTGCAGTCAGCGCTCTTAACCACTGAGCCATCTCTCCAGCCCCTTGTGGTGTCTTCTTTCTTTTAGGTTCTTCTTGAGGCAGTGGAGAAGGAAGAACATCAGTGGAGGGTAATCTTTTGTCTTCAGAGATATTTAGGGTTGCTCTATGTCAATAAAAAGTTTACTTATTTAAGATTCCATTACTATGCTACTGTAGCTGACCTGACTTCTATGTTCCTCTGAGGCCAGAAACTGCAGTCTCTGGCACTTACCACCTCATCCTAAAACAGCAGGAGATTAAGTAAAGGATTAATTGCTAGATAATTTTCCCTTTTTTCAGATGTCTCTTTCTTCTCTGGCTAGGAGAAATTTTGTAGAAATAAACTTCTAATGGACTGGGAGAAGAGAATAACACTCAGAGAAGGAGAAAATTTTACATGAGCCAGTATGCATAAACTCACATAAGTTCATGTTCAGAGTAACACACACATTTATTCATTTCAATTCAAATCAGTTGGGCCCAGCTTGCATGCATTCTCAGAATTATATACATGTACATACAGACCCAGAACCAGACCCAGCCCCAGACGCAGACACACACACACACACACACACACACACACACACACAGAGAGAGAGAGAGAGAGAGAGGGAGAGAGAGAGGCATACATTTTCACAAGTTCATATTTACACAGGAACATCCATATTTACATATGCATATGGAACAAAAGATCAGGTACCAGTGCAAAAAGAACTCACAATCCTTGATGAAAAGTGTGCTCCAATATTTATTGCATAAAGAAAGCAAAATCTTCTACCCTTTTAATGTTAAATGATTTAAATCCAAGATTATAAGAAGACAGCTTTGTTCCTTTAATACTTGAAAGCCTTCCTTATTAGTAAGAAAATGACCTTTTCTGTCCCATGGTAAGGAGATGCCTGCCTACTCCTTTTGTTCTCTCCTAGCTTCTTCTTTTTTCCTCTTTATCTCTGCATTCTTCACCTTGCTGTCTCAGTGTTTTATGTTACTTATATTTTCTAAGTTATTCTACTCTGCATTCTTCCTAATCTTGCTCCCTCCTCCTGCTCTGATGTCACAATAATGCTCTTATGCCCAATTCCTTTTTCTATCAATGCTATGTGTATATTTCTGAGATTTTCTTGAGTTCAGTTCTGTCTAAAATTGTAAAATGTTCTCCTCAGTTCAGGTACTCTCTGCAAAGTTCTTGTCAGCTCACTTCTGACTTTTCTCTTTGTCCTGAACACTTAAAACCTATTTCAGAGTACATAATAACATGTTAAAAAAGTTTATCATCAGTGTGCTCATAAAATCAAATCATAAATTGAAATGGATGTTTACACCAGGCAGTGGTGGTACATGCCTTTAATCCCAGCATTTGGGAGGCAGAGACAGAGGGATTTCTGAGTTTGTGGCCAGCCTGGTACACAGGGAGTCCCAGGACATCTAGGGCTACACAGAGAAATCCTGTCTCGAAAAACCAACCAACCAACCATCCAAACAAACAAACAAACAAGCAAAGAAAAGACAAAAACAAAAGAAAACAGAAAACAAAAAAGAAATAGATGTTTACAACAGAGATTGTTTATATGCATATCTATTAGAAGTAATTATTTGGCTAAATGTACATAGCCTCTCACAGCTCCATGGGTTTACTGAAAGTTTAAAACCATAACTAAGTTATTAGTGAAGATTTGTATAGATAAACCCAGTCAATATTTTATCTTCTGTCCTAGCATCTATAATAAAACATTAGTTCCCATTTAATGACCTTTGGGTAATTGATTTACAACATTTTGGAATGTGCTCTGAATAGAAGAAAGTCTAGTTACTATCTCAGAGACAATTAACTGGTGACACATGGGAGACTGACAGTTTTCACTACAATATTGACTATCAAAAAAGGAATCTATATCGGTCACACTATAAAAAAGTTTAATAATCACAGATATAATTTTAGGAATTTTTATAGGATTGTCATTAAGACTTAAGAAGTCATCTACTTGTCTTTATTATAAGATAGTACATCTTTGTAGATCTGTAGAGAACTGTTCAAAAGGGGTGAGCTAATAGCTAGTGAGTGTTATATATGTTTAATAAGAACAGGAAAATCGTACTAATAGCAGGAATCATTCCTAAAATGAATTCTCCTGGGCCTTGTCTATGGGAACGAATCTGTCTCAGATTATATTATAATCCAAAGCACACCATCTCAGGAAGCTCACCTGCTAGTTATTAACATGTCCTTTTATTTCTTTGTGAAGACAGCTGCTTAAAAACCCATAACACATTACACACTGACACACAAACATGCACACACACACACACATCAGAAATGCTCATTAAAAATGCATCTCATTGGTGTTACATTATCGAGCATCTCTAGATAATCCCCTTAGATGGCATACTTCAGGATGAAGTACCAAATGGTATCTAATGGTGTGGAGAACTTTGGGGCCACTTGGCAGGAATATTACATTGGCCAAGCACAAGGAAATGGGCTTTAGGGAGGAATATGACATTGGTCCATGACAGGAAAGTAAGTTCAGGAAGGAATCTAATTTTAGGCTAAAACAGGGAAGTAATTTCAGTCAGGAATCTACATCTAGGCTAGAGCAAAGATGTAGGCTTCAGACACGAATATGACTTTGGGCTAGGACAGGGAAATAGGCTCAGGTATTTGGATCATCCTGATGAGCCCTTACAAACAGTGATCAAGGGAGTGATCAAAGGACTTTGCTTATTGCTTTGCTTCTTCCTTGACTATTTGCATTTATTGTATTGCTATTTCCTCAACCTAGAACTTACCTCAATACTTGAATGTGATTAAAGTGGCATAAAGCAAATTGGGAAAAAATAAACCTGCCCTCAGCCTCAGAACTGGCTTAGGTCATGCTACAATGTTGCCTAATCATCTTTTTACTTTCTAATTCTTACTCCTGTGCTGGAGGATCTGTTGATTGACTGAGCTTGCCAGGTCATAATGGGAATATAAAGTAGTATGGAACATCAACAGATATGTGCATATCGAAGGACTTTAGGATTGCTATATCCTCTTCTATTAAGAATTTTAACATTAACATTGTTAAGATATGTTGATAAAACAGAAAACATTGGGGTACATCTACTATGCTATAATTTGTATTCAATAGGCTGACACATGACAATCAAGAGATAGAGTGTATCATTGAGTAATGACTGACATCCCAGTCATGCTACATAACAAATCACAACATCTGAAGGGACTTTGTAGAACTTCTGTTGCCATAGTTCATGTGATCTCATACCCCACAAAGCCATATGCCAAATTGAATTCTTTTATAAGTTGCTTTAGACATTCGGTTTTAGCACAGCAACAGAAAACACATTAATACAGAGCCAGAAAGTGTGACATTTGGTTGAGAAATTTCATGCAATTGAAAAGAAAGAAGATTACAATTTCAAACAGAATACTGAGGAACATCACACCATACAGCTTGAATAGACTGTGGATACATTTTTTTTCCTGAAAAGTAATCCTGTGTGTTGGCTGTAGATCTCACCAAATCCTTTATAGTTACAGATACCCTCCAGTGTGGTGTCTTACTTCTTCAAAAACTACTGTGATGTGGAAAGAATTTAAGATTGATTATACACTAAACATATTACTCTTGTATAAAAGAACCTTAAAGTGCAAAATGTTCCCACACTGACTTGAAATAAGGGTTCTTCTGCAGTATGGCCTTTCTCATGGTATTAGAGAATATGGCTACATGTAAATGATTTACCAATTGCTTATTCAGAGGATTCGTGTCCCGTATGTTGTGTATTTGTGGATAACTATGTTGTAAAAAGGCCTTGTCACATTAATTCCATTGGGAGGGTTTCTCTCCAGTATGGTTATTTTCTTATTAATTGAAAAATGACTGATAGGCAAATATTTGGTGTATTAGTAATTAGATAATTTCCTCTGCTCCCTGACAGTGGCTGTGCAAGTCTACCAATTAGCACCAGCTGAGGTCAGGAATGCACATCATCACAAATGCATGGTGCTTGAGCAATTTGTGAACTGATTTAAAACAAGTAGCATTAGAACCAATCCAAAATATTTCACCAGTTTCTTCCAGCATCAGGAGGCATGTAGCTGGAACAACAGGTCATCACAGTATCTCCATCAATGAATCTTGTCAAAGGGGCACATTCTGCAATATATGAATCATAGAACAAATATTTTGGTGCTATTAAGATAATCCTATGGATTGTGCAAGTTACACCGTTCAGTTAAGGATGAATTTTTGCTTCTGGTTTGAGCAGGTGCCAGAAAACTGTCCTTTTAAGTTAATTTGATCAATAAGCAATTGTAATAAATCTCCATTCATGCCAAGGAATGATTACATGTTGAATTTTAAGTGTTCCATAAACAACAATATGAATTGTCTACGTTTATCTGAAGTTTGAGCTAGAGGCTTTTTATGCCTAGGCTAATTTTATGGCCGTTCCCATGTGGAGGAATCAGCAAATCATGTTTCCTGCTTGTTTCATTTTTCTGAAATTTTTTTTCCTTTAGCCAACATTTTCAGGGGGACTTCCCCTGTCATATATGATCCATATCACTCTAGAAGGGGTCCAAAGCCTTTTCTTCTTTCCTACTAACACAAATATAGAGTCTCTCTCCCATAATAGTATGTCCTTGTTCCAGTAACACAAAATTGTCAATGGTATAGATCGATTCAATTAGCAGCCTCTTTACTCTTTTTTTAATTTATTTTTTATTTTTTTTATTCTTAAATAATTTATTTTTCCTCAAATCATAATTCATTCACACAGGGGTTATAAACACAGAAAGGCAGGATGTGGGGAAGGGAATGGCACTGGACTGTGGGTATACAGGGGGAATACAGATATCTTTCAGAACCGGGTATCCGCTGGGTGAAGGTTCAGGGGGGAAGGTTCAGAGTCATACTATGACTCTGCCTATGACTCGCTTGTCATTATCTAAGTTGGTATTGTCTGCCAAGGCTATGTATTTACAAGGTCTATGACTACTTAGGCTTGTAAATTTCCACAAAAGCTGCCTGTTTACATTAGCTTATAGCCATCTGTTTCAATGTTTTTCCACTGAGACCCAAGACATGGTGTTAGTATATATGTATGACAGCCCTATTGCTGATTTTAGGCCTTCAGTGTGTAAGCAGGGATGTCCCTGACATCTCCTCCCTTCTCTAAATATAGAAGGGCTGTGGCAATTCTAAACTTGCAAAGGCAGGGATAGAGACCTGACCTCCAGTATTTGAAGGGGACCTTGTAATGGCTCCAGTCCCCCTGTCATTGTCCAGTGAGGCATGAGGGCCATACCCGTCCCAATGTCTTTTTCCTGGAGAGGGGATACTTTTAACATCAACCCCTATGCAGTCAGGCTTGTCCCTCAGGGAACCCAGAGAGATATTTTTAACTTTTATTTATATTCCCTTGCAGTGCTTAGCCTTGCAGGCTAAGCAAGAATTCAGATCACCTGTCAGAGGGGGTTCTGGGTGGCCCCTCTCTGCTTGGTCTAGGGGCAGAAGTCCCCCCTTTTAGATTGGGTGGAGATGGGTTTTGGAAACACCCTGTATAAAGTAACAACATTATCTTGAGTCTCGTGGTCCTCCATAGCTAACTTATGATAACGTATCTGAATAGGTTTTGCTACCAAATTATTTATCTGTTGTATCACAGAGTTAGTCCGCCTATTTGAAGCCCAGTGACCAGAAGAAATAAGCAAAAAGAACCCAAATAATGGTCCCAAGATGGGAGGAAATAGGGTTGACAACCTTGGAGAGGCTGAAAACCAATTCTTGTACCAGCATTCAGCTGTCTCTTTCTCTCTCTGATTTTTCTCAGGAAATTCACTGACCTATTTCATGCTCTCTTTATCCCTCCCTGTCTTGTCTATGTAAAGGCAACCTTCTTCTTTCAGGGCTGTACACAGTCAAGAGCTGTACACAGCCTTTTCTATTGTAATAGAATAAATCAAGTTCAAGAAGGATCTTTGCGATTTTAGGAGGTCTCTTCAGACAGTGAAACAAGGGATTTCTTCAGATTAGTGATGTCAATCTCTAGCTGTTTGATGTTCTTGTCAGTGGCCCTTCAAAGGTCTGAGTAGTATAAGTTTGGTGGCCAGCTTCTGGATTAGAACTTCTAACTGCAGACATCACAGGTGGTTCATTTTTACCTAGAAAGGAAAAAGAAGGAAATTCTCAGGGAGATTTCTCTCCCCAGGGTGTAAATTGTTATTCATCGTATTTATGGTTGGGCTTGGCTTTGTGGGGGTATCTATTTGTTTCATTAATCTTTTTGGTTGCTGGATAGCTGTTCCTTTTGTGGTATCAAACAGACATATCAATCCTTGGCCCTGTAAGGGAACTGGGTCTAGGCCATTCCCTTTAAGGGTAAGAGAGTCCTTCCCCATATCTGTGGCAAAGTTTTGTTGGTTAGGATGGTGTCAGAGGCAGTCAGCAGCAGGTTTGCCATGAGCTTTCAGCTTTAGAGAGATAAAAGTGAACAAGGCATGATGTAGAGTATTTCAGGGGGACTCCTTCTGGGGGGTGATACCATTCCCCCTCTTTTGTTTTTAAAGCCAATTTTTCAGAGTTCTTGTAAAATCAGGACAGAAGCGCCAACAGTTGCTCCTTCCACACTCAGAGGGTAATGAAGACCCTATTTAAGGATATATAAATCTATATTAACAATCTTTTGTCAAAGGACTGTTATAGCACTGCCAGGAACTAATCAGACTATAGAATATATCGATTAGTAATAGCTTCTTCTACTTTTTGTGAGATTACCTCTCTTTTGTCAATTAATTGTTAAGGAAAGTTAGGATTTACATCTCTCTTGAGAATATTGAACAGGCTTAAATTCTTTTGTGGAGAGCTTAAAATAGGATCTTAGCCAATTAGCAACTCCTAGAAACTTTTGAAAATAATTTAAAATAAGTTAACTCTCTCCCTCTCTTTTTTTTAAGACCCTTTATCTGTGTTTTTTTTAATTGGATATTATTCGTATTTACCTTTCAATGTTATCTCCTCACCCATTCTCCCCTAAAACCTCTTATCCCATACCTCCTCCTCCTATTTTTATTAGGGTGGGCTAAAAATATCCTCCCAGTCCCATCTCCCTGCTCTCAAATTCCCACACAGTAGAGGATCCAAACTTTCGGGGACCATGGCCCTCCACTTCCACTGAAGTTTGACAAGGTCACCCTCAATTTTCTATACAGGTGGAGACATGAGTACTCCCCCTTTGTGCTCTCTGGCTGGTGGTTTAGAATTTGGGAGCCCTGGTTGAAACTTTTGATACTCCTAGAAAGGACCAAAACACCCACACTTTGGTCTTCCTTCTTCTTTGTGAGTTTTATGTGGTCTATACGTTGTTTCTTAGATATTGTGAGCTTTCGGGCTAATATCCACTTATCAGTGAGTGCATAGCATGTATGTTCTTTTGAGATTGGGTCACCTCACTCAAGATGATATTTTCCAGCTCCATCCATTTGCCTAAGAATTTCATGAACTCATTGTTTTTAATAGCTGAGTAGTACTCCATTGTATAAATATTCCACATTTTCTGCATCCATTCTTCTGTTGAAGGGCATCTGGGTTCTTTCCAAGTTCTGGCTACTATAAATAAGGCTGCTATGAACATGGTGGAGCATGTGTCCATGTTGTATGTTGAAACATCTTTTGGATATATGCCCAGGAGTGGTATAGCTGGGTCCTCAGGTAACACTATGTTCAATTTTCTGAGATACCGTCAGACTGCTTTCCATAGTGGTTGTACCAGTGTACAATCCCACCAACAGTGGAGGAGTGTTCCTCTTTCTCCACATCCTCGCCAACATCTGCTGTCGCCTGTGCTTTTGATCTTAGCCATTCTTACTGGTGTGAGGTGGAATCTCAGTGTTGTTTTCATTTGCATTTCCCTGATGACTAGGGATGCTGAACTCTTCTTTAGGTGCTTCTCAACCATTCGAGCTTCCTCAGTTGAGAATTCTTTGTTCAGCTCTGTGCTCCATTTTTTAATAGGGTTCTTTGATTGTCTAGAGTCTAATTTCTTCAGTTCTTTGTACACCTTGGATATTAGCCCTTTATCAGATGTAGGGTTGGTGAAGATCTTTTCCCAATCTGTTGGTTGCCACTTTGTCCTATTGACTGTGTCCTTTGCTTTACAGAAGCTTTGCAGTTTTATGAGGTCCCATTTGTCAATTCTTGGTCTTAGAACACAGGCCATCGGTTTTCTGTTCAGGAACTTTTCTCCTGTGCCTATGTGTTCCAGGCTTTTCCCCAGTTTATCTTCTATTAGTTTCAGAGTGGCTGGTTTTAGGTGGAGGTCCTTGATCCACTTGGAATTGAGCTTTGTACAAGGAGATAAGTATGGATCAATTTGCATTCTTCTACATGCTGACCTCCAGTTGGAGCAGCACCATTTGTTGAAAATGCTGTCTTTTTTCCACTCGATGGTTTTAGCTCCTTTTTCAAAGATCAGGTGACCATAGGTATGTGGGTTCATTTCTGGGTCTTCTATTCTATTCCATTGATCCTCCTGCTTGTCTCTGTTCCAATACCACACAGTTTTTACCACTATTGCTTTGTAGTACAGCTTGAAGTCAGGGATGGTGATTCCCCCAGAAGTTCTTTTATTGCTGAGAGTAGATTTCAAAATCCTGGGTTTTTTGTTATTCCAAATGAATTTTAAGATTGATTTTTCTATCCCTGTGAAGAATCGAGTGGGAATTTTGATGGGGATTGCATTAATTCTGTAGGTGGCTTTTGACAAAATAGCCATTTTTAGTATATTAATCCTTCCAATCCATGAGCATGGGAGATCTTTCCACCTTCTGAGATCTGCTTCGATTCCTTTCTTCAGGGGCTTGAAGTTCTTGTCATACAGGTCTTTTACTTGCTTGGTTAGGTTCAAGCCAAGGTATTTTATATTATCTGTGACTATTGTGAAGGGTGTCATTTCCATAATTTCTTTCTCAGCCAGTTTATCTTTTGAGTAAAGGAAGGCTACTGATTTTCTTGAGTTAATTTTACATCCACCCACTTTGCTAAAGTTGTTTATCAGGTTTAGGAGTTCTCTGGTGGAAGTTTTTGGGTCACTTAAGTATACTATCATATCATCTGCAAATAGTGAGATTTTGACTTCTTCCTTTCCAATTTGTATCCCTTTGACCTCCTTGTGTTGCCTAATTGCTCTGGCTAGGACTTCCAATACTATATTGAATAAGTAGGGGGAGAGTGGTCAGCCTTGCCTAGTCCCTGATTTTAGTGGGATTGCTTCAAGTTTCTCTCCATTTAGTTTGATGCTGGCTACTGGTTTGCTGTATTCCTTTTACTATGTTTAGGTATGGACCTTGAATTTCTGATCTTTCCAGGACTTTTATCATGAAGGGGTGTTGAATTTTGTCAAATGCTTTCTCAGCATCTAGTGAGATGATCATGTGGTTTTTTTCTTTGAGTTTGTTTATATAGTGGATTACATTGATGGATTTCTGTATATTGAACCAACCCTGCATTCCTGGAATAAAGCCTACTTGATCGTGATGGATAATTGTTTTGATGAGTTCTTGGATTTGGTTCACTAGAATTCTATTGAGTAATTTCGCATCAATGTTCATAAGGGAGATTGGTCTGAAGTTCTCTTTCTTTGTTGGGTCTCTGTGTGGTTTAGGTATGAGCATAATTGTGGCTTCATAGAACGAATTGGGTAGTGTACATTCTGTTTCTATTTTGTGGAATAGTTTGAAGAGAATTGGAATTAGGTCTTCCTTGAAGGTCTGATAGAATTCTGCACTAAAACTGTCTGGTCCTGGTCTTTTCTTTGTGGGGAGACTCTTAATGACTGCTTCTATTTCTTTTGGGGTTATGGGACTGTTTAGATGGTTTATCTGGTCCTGATTTAACATTGGTAACTGGTATTTGTCGAGAAAATTGTCCATTTCATCCAAATTTTCCAATTTTTTTTGAGTATAGGCTTTTGTCGTAGGATCTGATGATTTTTTAAAATTTCCTCGATTTCTGTTGTTATGTCACCCTTTTCAGTTGTGATTTTATTAATTTGGATACTGTCTCTCTGCCCTCTGATTAGTCTAGCTAAGGGTTTATCTATCTTGTTGACTTTCTCAAAGAATCAGCTCCTGGTTTTATTGATTCTTTGGATTGTTCTTTTTGTTTCTATTTGGTTGATTTCAGCCCTGAGTTTGATTATTTCCTGCCATCTACTCCTCTTGGGTGTATTAGCTTCTTTTTGTTCTAGGTCTTTCAGGTGTGTTGTCAAGCTGCTAGTGCTCCAGTTTCTTTTGGTAGGCACTTAGAGCTATGAATTTTCCTCTTAGCACTGCTTTCATTGTATCCCATAGATTTTGGTATGATGTGTCATCATTTTCATTAAATTATAAAAAGTTTTTAATTTCTTTCTGTATTTCTTCCCTTACCAGATTATCAAGGAGTAGGGTGTTGTTCAGTTTCCATGTGAATGTGGGCTTTCCGTTTTCTTTGTCATTTTCTAAGCCCAGCCTTAGACCATGGTGATCTGATAGGATGCAGGGGAGTATTTCAGTTTTTTTTTTCTGTTGAGTCTTGTCTTGTGCTCAATTATATGGTCTATTTTGAAGAAGGTACCATGAGGTGCTGAGAAAAAGGTATATTCTTTTGCTTTAGGGTGAAATGTTCTATAGGTATCTGTTAAGTCCATTTGGTTCATAACTTCTGTTAGTTTCACTGTATGTCTATTTAGTTTCTGTTTCCATGATCTATCCATTGCTGAGAGTGGGGTGTTGAAGTCTCCCACTATTATTGTGTGAGGTGCAATGTGTGCTTTGATCTTTAGTAAGGTTTGTTTTATGAAAGTAGGTGCTTTTCTATTTGGCACATAGATATTCAGAATTGAGGGTTCATGTTGGTTGACTTTTCCTTTGACAAGTATGAGATGTCATTTCTTATTGTTTTTGATAGCTTTAAGTTGAAAGTCGATTTTATTCGATATTAGAATGGCTACTCCAGTTTGTTTCTTGGGGCCATTTGCTTGAAAAATTGTTTTCCAAACTTTTATTCTAAGGTAGTGTCTGTCTTTGTCGCTGAGGTGGGTTTCCTGTAAGCAGCAAAAAGCTGGGTCCTGTTTGCATATCCAGTCCATAAGCCTATGCCTTTTTATTGAGGAATTGAGTCCATTGATGTTAAGAGATATTAAGGAGAGGGTGTTGTTGCTTCCTGTCATTTTTGCTAATAGTGGAGACATTGTTTGTGTGGTTATCTTCTTTTGGGTTTGATGGAAGAGGATTATTTTCTTGCTCTTTCAAGGTTATGTTTGTCCTCCTTGTATTGAGGCTTTCCTGCTATTATCCTTTGTTGTGCTGGATTTGTGGGAAGATACTGTGTAAATTCGATTTTGTCGAAGAATATCTTGGTTTCTTCTGGCTTTTATAGTATCTGGTGGGAAGTCAGGTGTAATTCTGATAGGTTGGGAAACTTCACTCTCATCTATACCTATTATCCTTAGGTTTGGTCTTCTCATTGCATCCTGGATTTCCTAGTTGGATTGCATAAGGAATGGCAGCTTGGATATTGGCAGCTCAATCAATAATCTGTAACAGGTAGGAACTGCAGTCTGATGAGAGAACCAGACAGTTTGATATGTTAAGTAAGCCCCTCAGCTCCCTGTCCCAGAGTTTCAGGCTTAACACTAGGGAGAAAGGAGAAGGAAGACATGATGACTATACTCTCAAAGATTATTTTTAAGAGTTAAAACATACTTCTTGGTCTAGTATTTTTGAGAAACTAAACGTATGCACCAAGTAGTACTCATCACATATCTTTTCTCGTACACTGTGTATTTTCAAACAGGAATAATTCTATTCCTGTTAGGCACAGCCACACCAGTTTGTCTAGATCTTCTTTTGTTTGAACTAGTGAAAATACAGATATTTGGTTTCTAGATATAAGTACATTTCCTCATTTAAATTCATCATTTTCCTAATCTGGGAAATGCCCCAAGATTGCCAGAAAGGAATTTTACTGATTATTTTCTAAAATTGCTTACTTGACTAGTCATGGTGAATGTCACCTACTGTCAAAGGAGAAAGGCCTCACCTTCCTTTTTTCTCCTCTTTTTCTGTGCTACAATTATACCAGCTCCACAGTTGGTCAGTGAACTCAATTCTTATACAGGTCCCTCTTTATTTGTAATCCCCTCTCTCCTAATCCGGGGATGTTAGACAACACTCCTTCCCAGATGTGTTGTCTCACTGATCAATCAGAAACCCTATTGAAAGGAGTTGTAGGACTGTTTCCCAAGCACTGGGAAGCAGAGGAAGGTTCAGGTGTTCAAAGCAACTCTTAATGGAATAAGGAAAGCCTGAGCTACAGGAGATGTTGCTCTAAACAGACAGCTAGGAAATCACTTTAGAAAAACGAATGGCATTCTTCATTTCTGGGAAACATTGGAGAATGGAAACAAGTAAGACATCAGAGCACCTATGCATAAAGAAAATGAAATTTAAAAACTAATAACACTTTGGGCTGGGGCAGACACAGAGTCGGTCTGCTCCTGTCTTGTGGAGATACTGAATCCTGAGTCATGGAGGAGCCACTGCACTCAGAGCAGCCGGTAAGAACTCCATCTCACTCCCTAAGCCCCAGAGATACATCTGGGAGCCAGGGACAATCAGGACACAGCAGCTACCCAAACCCCGCCCCTCCAGAATTTCACTTCCCTTCAGCCCCTAACTGGTCCTTTGGGCTGGGGCAGACACACAAACGGTCTGTTCCTGTCCTGTGGAGATACTGAATCCTGAGTCATCAGGATTGGCCATCTTGCCCAAAGCAATCTACAGATTCAATGCAATCCCCATTAAAATCCCCACTCAATTCTTCACAGAGTTAGAAAAGGAAATTCTCGAATTCATATGGAATAACAAAAAACCCAGGATAGCGAAAACTATTCTCAACAATAAAAGAACTTCTGGAGGAATCACCATCCCTGACCTCAAGCTGTACTACAGAGCAATCGTGATAAAAACTACCTGGTATTGGTACAGAGACAGGCAGGAAGATCAATGGAATAGAATTGAAGACCCAGAAATGAACCCACACTCCTATGGTCACTTGATCTTTGACAAAGGAGCTAAAACTGTCCAGTGGAAAAAGGACAGCATTTTCAACAAATGGTGCTGGTTCAACTGGAGGACAACATGTAGAAGAATGAAAATTGATCCATTCTTATCCCCTTGTACAAAGCTCAAGTCTAAGTGGATAAAGGACCTCCACATAAAACCAGATACACTGAAACTAACAGAAGAGAAGGTGGGGAAGAGCCAAGATTACTTGGGCACAGGGGAAAAGTTCCTGAACAGAACGCCAATGGCATATGCTCTATGATCAAGAGTTGACAAATGGGACTTCTTAAACTTGCAAAGTTTCTGTAAGGCAAAGGACACTGTCAATAGGACAAATGACAACCAACAAATTGGGAAAAGATCTTTACCAACACTACATCTCATAGAGGGCTAATATCCAATATATACAAAGAACTCAAGAAATTAGACTCCAGACAACCAAATAACCCTATTAAAAAATGGGGTATAGAGCTTAACAAAGAATTTTCAACGGAAGAAACTGGAATGGCCGAGAAGCACCTAAAGAAATGTTCAGCATCCTTTGTCATCAGGGAAATGCAAATCAAAACAACCCTGAGATTCCATCTCACACCAGTCAGAATGGCTAAGATTAAAAACTCAGGTGATAGCAGATGCTGGCGAGGGTGTGGAGAAAGAGGAACACTCCTCCATTGTTGGTGGGACTGCAAGATGGTTCAACCACTTTGGAAATCAGTCTGGCAGTTCCTCAGAAAATTGGACATAGCATTACCTGAGGATCCAGCTATACCACTCCTAGGCATATACCCAGAAGATGCTCAAACATATATCATAGCAGCCTTATAATAGCCATGAGCTGGAAAGAACCCAGATGTCCTTCAACTGAGGAATGGATTAAAAAAATGTGGTATATTTACACAATGGTGTATTACTCAGCTATTAAAAACAATGAATTCGAGAGTTTCCTAGGTAAATGGATGGAACTAGAAATTATCATCCTGAGTGAAGTAAGCCAATCACAAAAGAACACACATGGTATTCACTCACTGATTATTGGATAGTAGCCCAGAACCTTGAAATGCCCAAGATGCAACTCACAGGCCACATGAAGCTCATAAAAAAGGAAGACCAAGTGGGGGTGATTCAGTTCTTCTTAGAAGGAGCAACAAAATACTCAAGGGAGCAAATATGGAGACAAAGTGAGGGACAGAAACTGAAGGAGGGGCCATTTGAAGACCTTTCCACCTGCGTATCCATCCCATGTGCAGTCACCAAAGGTAGATGCTGATGTGGAAGTCAGGAAGTGCATGCTGATAAGAGCCTGATATGGATGTCTCTTCAGAGGCCTTCAAGAGTGTGACATATTCTGAGGCAGATGGTCACAACTAGCCATTGAACTGATCATGGGGTTCTCAATGGAGGAGTTAGAGTGAGGACTGAAGGAGCTGACAGGGTTTGTGGCACCATGAGGGGAGCAACAATACCAACCAACCACAGCTCCAAGGGTTCTAACCACCAGCCTGGGAGCACTTAGGGGGGGATCCGGGGCTTCAGCTGAATATGTAAGAGTGGAGGGCCCTGCTGGGCATAGGTGGAAGAAGAGATCCTTGACCTGATGAAGGCTGGATGCCCCAGGGGTGGGAATTTTGAGGGTAGGGAAGTGGGAGTGGGGGGGTAGGTGGGGGTTACATCCACGGAGAAGAAGGAGGAGGGGTAAGGAGATGGGGGGTTCCCAGGTGGGTGGGGGATGGGGTAAGGGGACAACATTGGAAATATAAATAAAGTATCCAATAAAAAAAACTAATAACAAAAATTGACTTTTTAAAAAGATAAACATAAATGAAAAAACATATTGGTATAATGACTTCAAAAAAGAGGCGATCCTTCCTGGTAGAGGTGATGGCATTAATAAGATGGTTTTTGTCCTTGCCCCTATGTGCAGTGTTAACTGCTGAGATCTATAAGGTGACACACAGCTACATCCAATGGCGTGTGTTTTAAATTTCTGAAGCAAAATAAATATGTCAGCTAGGACTGTTCATATCTATATAATACCTGTCCTACTAACAAAATTCATTATCCACTGGCTCAAGCTAAGTTGCCCGAATTAAACACCCATAAATCTAGTTTAATTCAATCATATGTGTTAGTATTCACTCTAAACTCCATCTCCACAGTTATCTGGCAACTCCCAGGTATGCTCCTGCCCACAGTTACTGGGCAAGAGCTAGGTAGGCCTGCCCAATATAAAAGGGGCTGTTTGCCGCCTCCTCCTCCTCCTCCTCCTCCTCCTCATCATCATCATCATCATCATCATCATCCTTCTCCTCTCTCTCTCTCTCTCTCTCTCTCTCCCCCCCCCTTTCCCCCTTCCTCCTAGCTACTCTCTATCCATTCGCCTCTCCCCCCTTCCCTTCCCCCTCTCTCCATGTGGTTATGGCTAGCCTCCACTTCTCTCCTCGCTCTCTACTCTTTCTCTGCCACCTTCTCTCATTTCTCTCCCCTCACCTTTGCCCTATCTCCTAAATAACACCATGCCACTCCCCAAACCGCTTGGTCTGGTGTTGTCTGTTCTAAGCTGTGTGTCAAAATCTAACAATATGTAATATTAAATATACACTGTGAAATTATAAAATTATTCACCCTACCTGAATCAGGTCCTACTCCAGAATACTGACACCTGCAGCTGACACTCATAAACTTTAGTCTGTGATCTAGCTATTGACTGTCCTGTTTCACCTGACAGTGAATAAAGTAAACCATTCCTCCTGTTCTCATCTGAAAATGGAAGAAATTGACAGCTTATTATATGATTCAAATGAGAAAATTTAAAATGTTGTTGTGGTGCATTCTTTTAATTCAAGAATTTGTGAATTTTCATCAAGCAAAAAGTAAGGTCATTGCCCTGAGGAACAACACACAGGGATCAAGGCTATAGTGTTTGATCAAGAGATAATGTTTGATATTTCCCCTATGTGGTATGTTACCTACTGAGATCTATAATGTGACACACCCAGCTACAGCTAAAGGCATGTGTTTTACATTTCTAAGCTCACATAAATATATCAACAAGGGTACCAGATAACTAAATAATTCATGTCCTAAAATGGGAATTCAGTGTCCACTGGCTCAAGCCAGCTGTCTCAAATTAAAAATCCACCTATGTAGTTTTATTTAGAAACATGCATTATTTAATACATGCTTTGAAATTACAAAATTGTTCACCCTGCCTGAATCAGATCCTTTTCCAGAATGGTGACACCTGCAGTGGAATCCTTATACTTTGGTCTGTGATCTAGCTATTTCTTGCCCTCTTTCACCTGACAGTGAAGAGAGTAAACCATTCCTCCTGTTCTCATCTGAAGGTAGAAGAAATAGGCAGGTCATTATATGACTCAAATGAGCAATTATAAAACTCACCTTTGCTTCATTACTTTAACTCAAGAACTTAGGAATTTTTATAAAGAGGAAACCAAGGTCATTGATCTGGGGAGCAACAGACCAGGATCAAGGCTACCTGAGTCAACAGACCTTGTCTTAGAAACATCTCTATAAAAGGAAGAAGAAGCAGCTCTCACAGAATTACTATATCATCCCAGAAAGAAATCACTCCACAGACAACATTAAAACATTAACAAGGAAAAAAATTTCCTAAATGACAGCATGAATTCATCTCTGACTAATGCTCAAAGAAGAGCCAACCAAAAAGAGTTTTTGGATATTGACATTCATAAGTTTGTTTCTGGTTCAGGCCCCAGGTTATTTTGAACAATTTAAATATGGACTAGAGATTGTAAGTCCTACTTAAGACAGCTATGAAATTTACACAGCAAAGATTCCCAGAATCATTGATTAAGTGCATCAGAGCCCTGAAACAGCAGGTCAGTTTTCAGTGATGGGTTCCTGAGTTGGAAGTGAAGATGAGAAAGATAGGAAATGTAGAAGGTAGAATGTACAACAGCTGTGGTGGGGAGAACTTGCACAAGCTATGTCTATGTCAAGTAAGCTTCTTAAAACTAACATCTTGTATATTACTTACAGGGGATAAATGTCCCACGCAACCTCCCGCCAGCAGGAAAGATGCGGCACACTCAGGATCCTTCTGCAGTATAAGCTTTAATGCATCTTGAGAGGGAGAGCATAAGCTTCACAAACGAGGAGGGACCCCAAGGGCCTAAAACCCTTCCCTTATATAGAGAGCTAAGCTCGCCTGGGACGTGGCAGTCTCTGATGGGCTCCTGTTGCCTCAGGCCACATGACGTGTTCCAACTGTCAGATTAATCAAGGCGGGAAAACCTTCCAGTGCATGTGCACAGACTTGTTAATGGCAATGATGTGATAAGGATAGCTTCCCACAGATAAAGGGCACGAAATGGAGACTTCTATGAAGGCAGCAGTAACTATCATACACTGGGACAAATTCAGGAGAAGTGTAATAAAACAATGCTGCACAAGGGAATCCATGACTGACAAAGCCCACAGGTGACTTGGGACTGATAACCCTGTCACCCTATGCTGGAAAGAGTTGGAATCTCAGGATCTGAAACTTCTCCTTCCCAAATGCCCTGGACACAAAGCTTTACCACCTCTGCCAACCCTACCTCTGGCTTAGGAGAAAGAGCACTGTTTTCTATTCAATACACCAGGTCCTTAGGAAAAGCTCCTAAAGCTTAAGGCTCCAGGCTGTTAAGGGGCAAGAATTTAGAAAGGAGATATGCAATTCTCCATACACTAGGATCAAGGCTTATTTGATTGGACCAGCCCACAATACACAGTGTTGTCCTTTTCAAAGAGATGTCACCAGGTATAGTCCTGCCCTTATGGCAAAACTATGCTTTTCCCAAAAAAACTGGATCCTTAAGGCACACCAGGCCTTAATGTTGGCTGTGACCTTGTAATGCTGCTTTGAGCAGCTTGTTAGAGGCCTGTTCTTTGATGTCAGCATAAACCTAATGGCTGGCTGTAAATCAGATTTGTCCCCTTTGTTAAGGTTTGGAGGCAAATGTCTGGACAATCCTGGTAAACAAACATGTATTCTACAATACTGATTTTTAACAAGATTCCATTTTTACCATACTACTTTCTTGTCAGGTGTTTTACAGGCAGTCCTACCTCAGATAAATTCTACTTAGTGAGCCGGGCAGTGGTGGAGTACGCCTTTAATCCCAGCACCTTGAGAGGCAGAGGCAAGCAGTTTTCTGAGTTCTAGACCAGCGTGGTCTACAGAGTGAGTTCCAGGACAGCCAGGGCTACACAGAAAAACCCTGTCTCAATATATATATATAAAATTAAGAACGATTTTAGAAAACTATTTTTTTTTTGAGGCTGGGTTCAGGTAAACTGCAAGTACTTTTCACCTGATGCTTATGAGACAAACCTTAGAGCAAAGAGGGAAATAAGTGACAGACTCCTTGGAGCACCCTTCTAATCAGCTGAAAGTTCTCTGTGAGTCTTTAAAATGAAAATATCAACAACAAAAAATTAACAGTAATATTATATGTAGTAAAGTTTCTCCAGATGACTAGAGCTGATAGAATTAGTCTCTATTATGTAAAATGCATTTGTTAGATGGCTCACAGGCTGCGGTTCATCTAGTCTAACAACAGCCATCTACAAATGGAAAGATTAAGAATCCAATAGTGATTCAGTCCATGTGGCTGGATATTTCAGCTGGTCTTCAGTAAATACCTTAATTTTGTAAGATAAGCGCTATTGCCAGAAAATAAAACAAATAAACAACAACAGCAACAAATAGTTGCTAACCAGAGGTAGGGAATAAGACAAAGAGAAAGAGCTACTATTTTCAATGTCCTTTATACATGTAGGTTGTCACCATATGCAGTGTCCTAGGTTAAAGGTGAATCTTATCACCCCAAATAACTCAAATTAAAAATACTTTCCCCAGTTCAAAAACTTTAATTACAAAAAATCCTGCACAGTACCCAACTCTTTGAGTTTTATTTAATTCCAGATGTGTTCCTGCCCCAGCCCGCAGGGGTTTGATGAGACCTTAGGGAAGGGGGGGAAAGAATGAAGAGACAAGAGACACAAGGAATGAGAGCAAGTCTGGGTTTCTGATCAAGCTCTGAAACTTTAATTTCCAGTGCAGGTTATAAAGACACAGCAAACCGGGAAATTTGGGTGAGGGTCATTGCTTAGGGCTGTCCCACTATTGAATCCTTATTGCCCTAGGCCATCCCACTGTCATATGCTTATTGCCCTAGACCAACCCACTGTCATAACTTTATTGACCTAGACCATCCCACTGTCATATCCTTATTGCCCTAGACCATCCCACTGTCATATCCTTATTGCCCTAGACGATCCCATTGTTGTAACCAGCACCTAGAAAATGCCAGATGTTCTTTAAGTTTCTGGGGTCTGAGACCTGTGAATGTCCTTTCTTAACCTTTAACTGACTAGGATTTCTAGAACAGCAGGTAACTTCCTACGTTCTCTTAGGACAGCAGGTACTTTCCTGGATTTGGCTCCCGGCACCAAACAGTTCCACAAACTAAAAATAAGGTTTCAAACATAGGAGTCTATAGGAACCATTCGCATTTAACTACCACATGTTATTTTCCAAAGGGAAGACTACTTTTTATAAGACCACACTGTACTATGTCCTTAAGAGAGACCATTACGTTTCCAACATACAATGTTACAAAAGAAACAGGCCTTACCAGAAAGAGTCAGAGCATAGGAAAGAATGAACAGATCAAGCAATACCAAAATTCAACAGGGAAACTACCAACACTCATAGCTTCTTGTTGATCAACTTGAGATTATGATGAAATTGTTCTGACTCTAAGGTGTTAGGTAGTATCACTCTTCTAGCTCTGTCTCATGAAGTACATATAGCTTCTTTTCTGTGTACTCCACTATCTTTATGCAGCTTTCCTCAAAGCTGGTCCCTGTATTTGGAGTATCTTGTGTATAGTGTTCTCTTTTATTCTATTCAAATTGGGTTAGTGGGCTGCAGGGGTCATTCAGTTGTTAAGTGCTCTCACTGTTCAAACCCTTTTCCTTTCCTAGCACTCACATGGCAGTTCACCATAGTCTGTAACTACACTTCCATAAGAACTATCAATCAAAATAGTTGTGTATAAGCTGGGGCCTGGCATTGACATCAATGTTTACATAAGAGAGACATTATCTGTAAGTCCTGACATCTACCTTTAAAAATCAGTGTCATCAAAATATATCTCTGTTGCCAAGGACCAAGCCTGTCCTTAGAATGGGACTTTGAGAGAAGGGATGTCTGGGAGTAGTTAAAACTAAGGACTGGGAGTCAAATCATGGGTCCAATTTAGTGGTCCATGCTCTCCTGGAGACAAGCTTTCCAACTTGCTTTCTCTCTGTTTTGCTTTCTTTCTCTCTGATCTGCTTTCTCTGGAGATCTTCAGACTGCTCTCTCTCTCTCTCTCTCTCTCTCTCTCTCTCTCTCTCTCTCTCTTAAACTAGTTGGATCAGACCTAGTCCTGAAATTACATTTCTACTACACCTAGGCAGAACTTTCTCTGTGCCAGTCTGATGCAGAACTCAGTGATCTGTCTCCCTTTGTAAGCATAAACAATATATACATTAAATAAGTGGGCATTCCTGTGATCACCACTCCCTAAATCTCTTTATCTTTTTCCTTAGTAGCTGACTGAGAAGTTGGCTACAGCACACATGCTTTTCTTCCTTTAGATTTGTGAAGCCCCTGATAATTCAAATTGCATCATTATTTTTTGAGGATTAAATATTTTTGCACCCATGGTTTTATAGGTATTTTCCACAGCTTTAAAGGGAAATCCTGAAAGGGCCAGCATTTCCCATTTTGCTGAAACATTAGCTACACCTTAGCCTCCTGGACTTGTGATCAATGTAGAGTGAAAAATTATGAGGATCGTTTTATAAAATATATATAGATTCTTCTTTAGGTTTTTCTTTAAAAGGACATGGGAAATTCTCTCTGAAGCAAGCTAAGAATGTGGTCAGGCTAGTTATGGGAACTGGCTAACCAGAAAAAGAGAAGAAAAAAATGCAAGTGAGCTAGGTGGAAGCAGGAAGCTGGTAACCAGGGCAAGGCCGCAGTGACAGGGCAGGACCACATTTTTGAGAAGAATAGGTATACAGAGTGTTTTTCACATGACCCTGATTCACGTAGGCTGG
This sequence comes from Grammomys surdaster, assembly GCF_004785775.1. NCBI lineage: Eukaryota > Metazoa > Chordata > Mammalia > Rodentia > Muridae > Grammomys > Grammomys surdaster. The sequence goes on from NW_021620879.1 coordinate 33,442, forward strand.
GTTCCTCTGGAATTTTCTGCTATGTCTCCTTAGCAACCCCCTGCCCCCCTCCCCACCCAGGTTTGTGGTTTTCCCCTTTAAAAACCCTTTTCAAACTGGCTGTTGGGGTCAATTCAGCTCCTGCATGAGCAGACGAATTGACCAACAGCTAGCTGTTCCCCCCAAGTAAAGCCTCTGCTTTTGCATCCAGTTCTGGTGTCTTGAGAGTTATTGAGTGGTCATGTCATCCCGAGACTTGAGTGACGTCTCCCCTGAGTGGGGGTCTTCAATTAACACGGCACCATTAACATTTACAGGGTGGACATTTCTTAAAGGAATATGTACATTATTATACAAACAAGCTTTATACCCATGGCAGCCATTGTCATTCTTGGAGGCCACATGGACTGGCCTTTTCCCAGGGGCAGGAACCATGTCATCTCATTTCCTTGAAGTCAGGTTCTGGTACTCTGTCCCACAAGGAAACATAAAAAGCCCCCCCGTTTTGACTACTGTCTTATGACAGTAACTGACAAGACCTGATATAAAGAATGAAAGGTATATTCTAGCAGTGTGTATATCCAGTAGTAATACTCAATTAAGATAGGAAGGATTTGGAGACACTCCTAGGAATCTAGCTTGATAACTGGTTCTAAGGTCAAGAATCAAATAGAAACATGCCATGGCTATAAAAAAGAGTAAGCACAGCTATCCATTAGTTTTCTTTCATTTTATTTTATTATTATTATTATTTGTTTTTCGAGACATGGTTTCTCTGTGTATCCCTGGCTGTCCTGGAACTCACTCCATAGACCAGGCTAGCCTCAAACTTAGAAATCTGCCTGCCTCTGCCTCCCAAGTGCTGGGATTAAAGGCGTGTGCCACCAGTGCCTGGCTAAGCTATCCGTTTCTCAAAGGAGGCTCCATATCTAATAGGTTGGGGAACTGCAAAAGAGCACTGTTAGGTCAGGATCCATGATCCTTGAAAACCATGAACTCTGGAGGATTGAGAGGTCAAATCTACTCCATCTTGGACAGGCCTCCACCTTAAAGAAAAAAAAAGCAGAGAACTTGACCTACAGCAGAACTCATGTTGCACCCATGTATCAGAAAGGACACCACAGTTTGTTCTTGGCCAGAGTTAATCCCTATCTACTTCCTAGCAACAGTTAATTAAAGATTTGTCTGATTTTTTCAAATGCAGTTTCAGACTGTTTATGATTTTATACCATCTTGCTTCAGAGCAACTACCTGTTGGCTTATGTTCTTCTATTGGACACTACAAGAGTGGACACCCCCACCCTCAACCCCATCACACTTGCTCCTATTTTCCTGTAGGAACTTGTCCTACTGAGGGTTCCTTCAGAGCTTCTCTGCCTTGCCTTCCTGTCCAGCTGTGCCAGGCTTGGGTTGGAGGAGAGCCCCTGCCAGAACTTGTAAGAAAGAGAACAAAATCATAAGAGACAACTCCTTAGTGGTCTTTTTGGGTTTACAAAAGCTTCCCAGCAAATAGGATATTTCAGATTCAAAATAAAAAAAGCTAATTCTTCAGGCAAATGTCAGTGACCATGACCTAGTAAAACAGATTAGATTACTTCACATGATGAACATATAAAATGACAATGTCATTGTGGCCTTTTTTTACATAATATAATAAAGGAAGTTGTGATTTAAACATTTAAAGTATACTAGTGGAAGGTTGACATAGGTGTGTTATATCAAATTGGAGAAAACTCTCTTATACACTTCAGACTGGATGTCATGACCATGTTAGTCTCTCCATGGGTGAACTCTAAAGTAGAATGGCCATGGGGACTATGATCTTCTTACAAATTATACAGATCTCAGGAACACATAACTTTCAGTGTCTTCATGGAGTTCAGTGTTTCCTTACTTCTTTGTTGGCATGGCTCACATGACAAGAAATGTCATGTGAGTGGATCACACTCTATACTAGTGACAACTGAATCATTTCTCTTCTCTTTTGGAAAGAAAGTCTAAGTGTAAAATAATTTTATAACCAGGGTATCATCAGTACTTGTTCCCTTATATGGTGGACAGAATAATATTCAGAAAAAGAGGAAGGCACTTTCTAGTTATGTTATCTAGATCACATTATAATCAGTGGATATGATTATATCTAATTTAGATTCTAGCATGATTAATGGGGTGTTTCCCTGGGATTTGAAAAGACATATTTCAAACAACAAGGATGACAATTTTCTTTTATTGTCTTTCACCATTTTTTTTATACTCCAGTCGTTATCACCCTCCCATTCTGCCCTCTGACAGTTCCTCATCCCATTCTTCTTCTTACATTTCCATGAGTGCCCCAGCCTACAGGGATTCGCAGAGACCCTAGGGAAGGGGGTGCAAAAGAATGAAGGGAAAAGTGACACAAAGACTGAGAGCAAGTCTGGGATTCTGATGAACCTCTGAAACTTTTATTTCAGGGGCAGGTTATAAAGACACAGCAAATCAGGAAGTTTAGGCAAGGGTCTTGCTTAGGGCTATCCCACTGTTGAATCATCATCTGAGACCATCCTAGTTTTATATCATTATTGTCCAATACCATCCCACTGTCATAACAAGCTCCCAGGAAATACCAGACCGTTCTTTAAGTTTCTGGGACCTGAGAATCCTGAACATCCTTTCCTATCCTTGTACTTACTAGGCTTTCCAGAACAGCAGGTGAATTCCTGAGGTTTTCTTAGAACAGCAGGTCATTTCCTGGGTTTGGCTCTCAGTATCTCCTCTCTTTTTACAATTTTAAAAGAGGTAGGCAGGTGAATGAGGATACTACGAATTCTCATTGGCAGATAAATGGGCATTAACCAGAGGGGGAAAGTATTGATCTGATCCTCTGGTATCATTTATAATGGTGTCTTTTTGGGGGAGGAGAGGATTATTTGTCTCCTGGACCACGTAGGATATCGAGGGTCTTAGAGAGCTGCTTTGAGACATAAGAAATTAACACCAACGTCTGTGCAATCAGGTTTGCTTTTCTGGGGACTCAGAAGTGGACATTTTGGGTCTTCCCCCTACAGTAACTCATCACACACCCCATGCAGGTACTCACATTGAGTCAGGAACATGCCAAACAAGTGCACAGATATGAGTTCTTTGCAGCTCCTAAAGGAGCTTTGTCATCACAAGGCTCAGCCAAGCCTCTATTAGCCAGATCAAGTCTATGATAATGTACTTGTAGAGGTTTAGATGCCATGGAGTCAATCTGTTGTTTTATAAAGCCAGTGAATCTGTCAAAGGCCCAAGGGCCAAAAGCCAAAAGGAGAATGAGACCGACCACTGGACCCAGGATGGAAGGGAGTAGGGTGGTAAGACAAGGAGAGGCAGAGAATCAGCTTTTCTTGTTCTCGATGTTTCTTTCACCCTTCTAATCTCTCTGATCTTGGTCGTACTGTCTCTATCTACCCTGGTGTGGTCACTATAAAAGCAGCATTCCTTCTTGAGGGCAGCACAGAGCCCCCCTTGGTGAAGGAAAAGCAGATGAGGGATTTTTCCAGATTAGTGATCTCTAGCTGTTTGATGTCCTTGTCAATGGCCCGTCAAGGTTCTGAGTAGTGCAAGTCCAGAGGCCAGCGTCAAGATCAGAACCTCCAACAGAAAACTCCATGGGTGGCTCATTTTTATCTGGAAAGGAATTCTCAGGTTTATCTCCCTTCCCTGGATCTCAATTGTTATCAATTTTATCTACAATTGGGTCTGGCTTTGTGGAGGTATCTATTTGTTTCACCAATCTTTCGGGCAGTTCTCTAGCCATGCCTTCTTTGGTATCAAACAGACATATTGATCCTTGGCCCCATAGAAGAAGGGGTCTGAGCTGTTCCATTTAAAGGTAAGATGAGCCTTCCAAATCACTGTGGCATAATAATTTTTTTGTCTCAAGTTGTGAGAGGCAATCAACACCAGATTTGCCATGAGTGTCCAGATTTAGAAAATTAAAGACAACAAACCATGATGGAGAGTATTTTTTGGAGACTCCTTCTGGAGGAATAACTCCTACTCTTTTTTTTTTTTTGGTTTGTTTGCTTATTTGTATGTTTTTATTTTTAAATATTTTGTTTTTTTTCTCTTTTGTTTTTTAAAAGCCATTTTTTTTAGAGTTCCTTGCCAAACCAGGGCAGAAGCACCTGTAGCTGATCCTCCCATACTCAGAGAGTATGAAGATATTGTTTTAAAGTTCCACAATTTCTTTTTCACAATATCTTGTCCTTGAGGATTATCAGGAATCCCAGTAAAATGAGTAATAGTAAATTGTCAACAAAATGTCTCAAATTTCTGACTGCAATAGTCGTTCCATTATCTATCTTAATCTGATATGGAACACCAAGAATAGAATGATAATGCAGGCAATAACTAATTACATTTTTTGTTGCTTCTTCTGTTAAAGCAGTCTGAAATAGAAGGCCTGAAAGGGTGTCAAGTTTTACTTTTCCGAAATCAGAAATGAGTAACATTTACTTGCCACAATTGATTAGGCATAAGTCCTCAAGGATTAACACCATTATGAAAAAATTGAGGATACTCAGAACAAGTTTTGCAATTTGACTTGCACACTCTCTGAAAATACCAAATTATTGTCTCAACCTATTACTATTTTGATGATGTAAAGAATCAGATTGTATGGCCAGTTGTTTCTGTAAGGCTTATAATTTGCCTGGTATACAAATATGCTGTGGGATTTCCCTGGGGTCCAGGAAATCCAGTATGAGCCCTTAAATGCTTATAACGATAAGGAAAAGTTCATGTTTCTTAAATTAAGTTGTATTTGTAAAATTTGAGAATTAGCAATATTTATAAAAGGAACAACTTTAAGCAATTATAAACCATGAGCTATATACTGGCTATGAGTATACAAATTGGAAGCTTGATTTTCAGCATTTCTTGTTTGTTTGTTTGTTTTTTGAGACAAGGTTTCTCTGTGTAGCTCCAGCTGTCCTGGAACTCAGTCTGTAGACTACGCTGGCCTCAAACTCAGAAATCTGCCTGCCTCTGCCTCTGCCTCCCAAGTGCTGGGATTAAAGGTGTGCACCACCACTGCCTGGCTTTTCAGCATTTTAAACAGTGGCTACAGCATGTAATTCAATTATTTGTGCTGAAGCAGGGGGAAACTTAAGAATATGAACATGGGATCTAATTATATATACTGTCTTCCCATTAGGTGAGCTGTCTGTAAATATTTTCTGCCTTTCAACATTTTCTGGAGCAACAAGCAGTTCCCAAAAATTTAAAGCTCATTGTATGAGCTGAAGGCTTGCATTAAAACTCCTTCAGAGAGACCAACTAGTAAAATACCAAATATGAATAATATGCACTGAAAGATTCAAATGCTTAACTTCTTGTATTAAAGCAACAATAAATTTTTTGTAAACGTAAGGCTATTAGCCATTCCTTGAGGCAAAACTTTCTAGTGATATCACTTCATGGGCTCTCAAAAATTACAAGCATTCTCACTGAATGCAAACCTCCCACTTTCACCAGGATGTAAAGGAAAGATATAAAAACACTCTTCTAAATCTATAATAATTCTATATGCATTTCCTGGAATGGAAGCTTGACAAGGTAAATTAGGCTGTACTGACCCACAAGTATCATAAATCTTAAGTTTGAACTTTGTTTTGGATTAATTGAATAACCAATCCCTTGTGGCTGAGTGAGAGTATCAGAAAAAGGCCTAGTTGAAGACCAATCCTGTCCTTTTTTTACACTTTGAGCAATTCTTTTATTAGCAGGCACAGCTATGCCATGGAGGGAAGCAGGCATACTTTTAATTTCTCTGGTTTAAACATTATATATAACTCCTGGACCATAATCAGTCTTTGTGAATGTCTTTGGGTCTGAGGCTGACCTTTCCTCCCCAAGGAAGATACAAGGCAATAAAACAAATTCTGGAATACACCTTTATAGGAGCTAGTCAAAGTGACCATGACAAAAGGAATGTCACACCAGCTTCTTCTGAGCCCATTCAGAGTTTTGTCTTAACTCAAATGTGAAAGTTCTTAATCTGGGCCTATTTCTCGAGGCCTGGACCAACAATTATCCTTCCTGCACTGAGGACAGATCTCAGGGGATTGATTCTGCTGTCTTTCTATATCTTTATCTTTTGTACAGTCTTTCCTAAAATGACCTATGTCCCAATACCTAGAACATTCCTTATCAACTCAGTGCTGTGAAAGCATGGCTTGCACTGTAGTTAGCATTCTAATAGGCCAATTCTGTAACAGAAGGAACTCCTGCCTGAGGGTCTCTAAAAATTCTATTAGCACTTTTAGCTGCCTATCTACAAATTCCTGAAATGGTTCATCGGGCCTTGTTTGATTGCAGATAACGCTCCCACTGAGATCTCCCTTTTAATCGTGGGGGTTAAATTTGCCTCTACCACTGTATCTAATAAAGCTGTAAAAGTGGCATCAGGGTTGTACTGTCCTACAGCTGTTTTTAACTTTTTTATTACTCTTGTAATCATCTCTACATGCTCTATCCAGTTCTCACCCATAAACTTAGGTGAGTCAAAAATTCTCGAGCTCAAGATTGAACTGCCAACTGCAGCCAATGGAACATTAGCAGTTTAACTATATTTTTAAGTTTCTTTTTGTAATATTAGAGTGTATCCCTAATTTGGGGAAACAAGATCAATTTTTAACGATGCAAACAATTTTCTTAAAAACCAACACCAAGTGCATTATTTTCATGTTGTAAATTTGTCTGCCAGTTCTTATATATGAATGCATGATAGTGCAGCTTTTAATATCTCTTTAAAGATACATTGTTTAAAATTCTTTCCTTTTTACATCTGGTTTTGAAACGACTCCAATCCTGAATTTCAAGTTTTAAGCCAACTTTCTATTACCAAAGTTGCACATTTTTAATCATACCCAATAACTTATAGGCAAATAGTCTATAACTAAGACATGCAGAACACACACACACACACATACACACACACACAAACATATATATACTTTTAAAAGCAGTCAGAAAAAAAGATGAAGTGGATTCACATTTTATATATGTGGACTAAACAATATATATTTTTTTACTTTTCCTAGCTGCAATTTCAAGAGAAAAGCACCTTGTTTAGCCACTTTTTGAACATAAAACATTGAATAGCAATCATTCAAATAACAAAACAAAGACAGGCAATTGACACGCATGGACAGATTGGCACTCCAAGGACAGGCCATTGACAGAAAAAGCAGAACTAACGATCTCTCCTGTAGAAGCCAGAGAAAAATCAGTCTCCTGATTTTCTTCTGCTCCCAGGAGGAATCTAAAATAGCCTTTCTTGTGTTACCATGGATGGAGAGTGGAAAACTGCTTTAGCACTTTCTCTCCCTCATCTTCAAGGTTTAACTTTTTATCTCCTCCTTAGTAGGTGTAGTGCTTTTTTATCAGTAGTCTCCTCTTGGAGAAACATCACCAATGAAATCTTTTAAAGATTCTTTTATCTTAACCCTTAATCCTTGTGTCCCGAGTGGCTCCTTAACAACCTTTGAGAGCAAAACATGTTTTCTTAATGCTTGTCCCATAATTGTGCTGCTCTGTTATCTTAACCTGATCAATCTCACAGGTGAGCGACTCTGCAGTGGTCACAGTGTAGGATCTTCTCTCTTTACTTGCCTTTACAGTGAAGCATTGACCCTATGCCTGAGGGACTTCCTTGTGGGAGCAATGTTTGATTGAACCCTGACCCAAAGGCCACAGGTTGGGTGCCAACTGCCCCAGACTGTGGGAATTTGACATGATCCTAGGGAAGGGGGCATAAAACTGAAGGTGCAAAAGACACAAAGCCTTAGAGCAAGTCTGGGGTTCTGATCAAGCTCTGAAACTATAATTGTGGGGGCAGGCTATAAAGACACAGCAAAATGGGTAGTTTAGGTGACGGTCATTGCTTAGAGCTATCCCACTATTGAATGATCATTGTCTAAGACCATCCTATTGTCATAATCTTATTGCCCAAGACCATCCCTCTGTCATATCCTTATTGCCCAAGACAGTCCCACTGTTGTAACTGGCTCCTAGGAAATACCAGATGTTCTTTAATTTCCTGGGACCTAAGACCCTGGAACGTCATCTCTTCATCTTGTACTGAGTCGGCTTTCCTGGACAGCAGGTAATTTCATGAGGTTCTCTTAGAAGAGCAGGTAATTTCCTGGGTTTGACTTCAGGCACATGAGGATGTCCCGACACCCAAAGCCACACCACAACATCCTGCCAGTCTTCCTTAATCCCTGAGACCTCAAGTCTCTCACAGGTTTGGAGTGTCTTCTCTCATTGAGACCAGATCATGCATTCCTCCCCAAACTCACACCCACACACACACACCCACACACACACACACTATATATACACACACACACACACACACACACATATATATATATATATATACATATATATATGCATATTGATACAAATATAGGTACGCATACACCCATATATATATTTACATATATATACATATATATATGTATATATATGGAGATATTGATACATATATATATTTATACATATGTATATATATATATATATATATATATGGAGATATAGATACAGATATATTTATATACACATACATACATATATATGTACATATATGTATTCATGTGGAGATATAGATACAGATATAGATACACACACACACACACACACTGGGGTGCTTGGACCACAGATGCTATCTGGTTGCTGGCTCAGTGACTGAGTGATCTCCAGGGTCCTTGTTTTTCTAGACTGCTGGTGTTCCTATGGGGTCACCCTCCTCAACATTTTCCAGCTTTTCCCTAATACAACCACAGGGGTCTCTGACTTTAAACCATTAGTTGGGTATAAGTATCTGCTTTTCTCTCAGTCAACAGCTTGTTAGGCCTCTCAGGAGGCATTCTTTCTAGGCTCCTGGCTGTAAATTCACTGTAGAATCAGTAACAGTGTCTTGGAGCCTCCCCTTGAGATGGGTTCCAATTTGTGATGGTTAATGGACCTCCTTTCCATCAGTCTCTTTTCCTTATTTGTCCCTGCAGTTCTAATGTACAGGAAGAATTCTAGGTCAGAGTTTTTGACTGTTGCATGGCAATCCCATCCCTCCACTTGATGTCCTGTCATTCTACTGGAGGTGGATTCTTTCTACAAGTTCCCTCTCCTCAGTCTTGGTCATTTCATCTATGGTCTATCCATTAGAGTCTTGATATTCACTCATCTCAACGAGGTCTGTAGCCATTTTGATGTGTTCTAAAACAGTCACCATTCTGTTTTATACAACACAACCTTTGCACTGTGGAAGGTTGTAGAAGTGGTTACTGCATCTTCACAAATGTTGATGAGAGAAGGAACCAACACAAATACTTTTGACAAACATACATATTCATCTGCCTCTATGATTCATTTTGAGGAAAAAAATTGATCATTGTATTTGTTTTATAAATACTTTAGGGAGTTTATTACAATACAAGTATTTGAACAAATTTCAACATACAATTGGTAGTATTTGAGCAACATAAATAAATGAAAATAAAATGTCATGAGCTGGGTCATGAGGTATGACTATTCCAAGTTTTCTGAGAAACCAGCAAATTGATTTCCAGAGTGGTTGTATAAGTTTGCAATCACACCAGTAATGGTGGAGCATTTCCCTTGCTTCCCTTTCATGCCAGTATGTTCTCTCTCTTGAGTTTTTGATCTTAGTCATTTTGATGTGTATAAAATGGAAGCCCAGAGTCATTTAGACTTGCATGTCTCTGGTGAGTAAGGGCTTTGAACATTTCTTTAAGTGCTTCTCAGAAATTGGAGATTCCTCTGTTGAGAAATCTCTGCTCAGTTCTGTGCCCCTTTTTTAAATTGGGTTATTTGTGGTTGTGGTGTTTAATTTTTATTTTGGATTTTTGCCCTCTATCAGATGTAGGGATGTTGAAGATACTGTGTAGATCTGAATCTGTGGCCTACAGATTTGTCCTATTTACCATGTCCTTTGCCTTACAGAAACTTTTGATTTTCACAAGAAACCCTTTAGTAATTATTGATTTTAGAGCCTGAGTCATAGGTGTTCTGCTCAGGAAATTTGTCTTCTGTATCAATGTTTTCAAGGCTATTTCCCACTTTCTCTTCTAAGAGATATAATGTGTCCAATTTAATGTTATTGGTCATCCACTTGGACTTGAGTTTTGTGTAGGGTGATAGGTATGGATCTATTTTCCTTCTTTCACCTCCAGTTACACCAGCATCATTTGTTGAAGATGCTTTCATTTTACCATTATACAGTTTTGCTTTCCATATCAAAAATCAAGTGTCCATGTGTGTGTAGGTTTATTTCTGGATTGTCAATTCCTTCCATTGATCAACAAATCTGTTTCTGTACCAATATCATGAATTTTTAAATCACTTTTGCTCTGTAGTACAGCTTAAGGTCTGGGATGGTGATTCCTCCTGACATTCTATTATTCAGGATTCTTTTGCTATCTTGAGTTTGTGTTTTTCCATATAAAGTTGAGAATTGTTCTTTCAAGTTCTATAAAATATTGTTTTGGAGTTTTAATGGGAATTGCATTGAATGTATGAATTGGTTTTGGTTAGATGGCCCTTTTCATCATGTTAATACTACAGATCCATTAGCATGGAAATCTTTTCATCTTCTGATATCTTCTTCAACATTTTTCATAAGGACATGAAGTTCTTCTCATACAGATCTTTAACATGCTTGGTTATAATTACACCAAGATATTTTTTATTACTTGTGGCTATTATAAACATTGCAGTTTCTGTATTTACTTGGTCCCTTTATCATTCATATAAAGGAGAGATACTGATTTCTTTGAGTTAATTTTGTATGCATTCACTCTCTGGAGGTGTTTATCTGCTGTAGCAGTTCTCTGAGAAAATTTTTTGGTGTTCTTACGTGTGTTATCATGTCATCTGTGGATAGTGATATTTGGCTTCTTTTTTTTCCTAATTAGGCTCTCCTTTAGTTCTATATTGCTCTAGCTAGAACCTCAATTACTATACTGAATACTGAGAAAATGCTCTGCCTTTTCTTGTGCCTGATTTTAGTGGAATTGTTTAATTTTCTCTCCATTTCATGTTGGATACTGGCTTGCTGTATATTGCTTTGATTATGTTTAGGTATATGCACTGTATCTTTTGTTTCTCTAATACCTGCAACATGATGAGGAGTTGGATTGTATCAAAGGCTTTTTAAGTGCCAAATGAGATAATACTGTGATTTTTTCTTGCATTCTTTTTTTTTTTGCAGTGTCTTATGTTGATGGATTTTTGTTTATTAAAGAGTTCTGCATTCTTGGGATGAAGCCTACTTGTTTATGATGAATGATGTCTTTGATGTGCTTTGAATTCCCTTTGCAGGTGTTTTGTTAAGTATTTTTGCATTAGTGTTTATATAAGAAATATGCCCGAAGTTTTCTTTCTTTGTTGAGTGTCTGTGTGGTTTAAGTATCAGAGTGACTGTGGCCTAACAGAATGAGTTTGACAGTGTTTTCTCTGTGTATACTTTTCAGAGTAGGTTGAGTATTGGAATTAGGTCTTCTTGGACATTTTGGTAGATATCTGTGCCAAATCATCTGGACCCAGGTTTTTATAGGTTGGGAGACTTTTAATGACTGCTTCTATTTCTTTAGGAATTATAGAACTCTTTAAATAATTTACATGATCTTGGTTTAACTTTGGTAAGTGATATCTGTCTAGAAAATTGTCTATTTCGTAAAGATTTTCTAATTTTGTGGAGTACAGGCATTTGAAGGAAGACCTAATTATTTTTTTGAACTTCCTCAGTGTCAGTTTTCATTACTGACTTTGTTTATTTGGATACTGTTTCTTGGTCATTTGCTTTGTTTGGCTAAGTGTGTGTGTTTATCTTGTTGATTTTGTCAAACCAGCTCTTGGTTTTGTTGATATTTTGTATTGTTTTCTTGGCTACTAATTAATTGATTTTATCCCTCATTTTGATTATTTCCTGCCTTCTACTCCTCTTTAGTGTGCTTGCTTCTGCTTTATTTTTTTCCTTTTTTATAGATCTTTCAGGTGTAGATTTAAATTGCTCATATTCTAACTTTTATTTTAATGTGGGCACTTAATGGTATGAACTTTCTTCTTAGGACTGCCTTCATTGCGTCTCATAAATTTGGGTATGTTATGACTTCATTTGTATTGAATTCTATACACCCTTTCATTTCTTTATTTCTTCCCTTCCCAGAAATCACTGAGTTGTTCAACCTCCAAGCATGTTTAGCCTTTCCAGGTTTGTTGTTGTTGCTGAAGTCCAGTTTTAATCTATATTAGTCTGATAAGATATAAAGTGTTAGTTCAATTTACTTGTATCTGTTGATATTTGCTTTGTGGGTGACTACATGGTTCATTTTTTAGAAGAATTCATGCAGTGCTGAGATCATATTTGTTTGTGTTTGGGTGGAATATCCTATAGATGTTTGTTAAGTCTATTTGATTCAAAGTGTCTGTTAATTTTGTTATCTTTCTGTTTATTTTTTGTATGTTCACATGTATGTAGGGTCAAGGTTGGGTGCCTTCTTCATTCACACCCCACCATCTATATTCAGACAGTTTTCACTCTGAACCTGTCTAGACCAGCTTGCAGGCAAGCCCCAAGGGCACTCCTGTCTCCTCCTCTCCCAAAATATTCTGGTCTGTGTAGAGAATGCCTAATCTCTGAGAAGAATTCAAGAAAAAGAAAAGTAAAATTCTAAAAATCATGTAAAACATAAACAGGAAATTGATAGACAAGAATGCAAATATCTCCTCAGTACAGGAAAAAACTGATCATTTTGTTTACCATGTGAGAAGCCCATGTACAAAGGGAAGTCAGCATGCTGCAATGTATGGATACAGAAAGGCCAGGATTTTTTGTTCCTGTAAACATGTTTGAGATGAAACAAAGAATTAAGGACTATGGTTAAGTATGGTATTCCCATACATGCATGATTGGCCCTGTGGGGTTTGCATAAGCTTGGACCAGGAAATGGGATTGTTAGGAGGCATGACCTTATTGCAGGAAGTGTGTCACTGTGGGAATGTGCTTTTATACCATCCTCTTAGCTGCTCAGAAGACAGTCTTCTCCTGAATAATTTCAGTACAAATGGAGATCTCTCAGCCCCTTCGCTAGCATCAAGTCTGTCTGCATGATGCTAGTTGTTAGAGGATAGAATCTCAGAACCTGTAAGCCACCCCCAATCAAATGCTGCCCTGTATAAAGTTGCCTTGATCATGGAGCGTCCTCACAGTAATGGACACTCTAACTAACAGCCTTTATATTAAATTTGTTGAACCATCAAATCAGTGACTGAAGAGGAGCCTTAGCAACAAATACAAGCTAAGGATTTGGCAAAATGAAGCAAAAGTTCACACCTAAAAATAACCATGCAGCACACAGTGAACAAATAGAAAGGTGCCAAACTAAAACATAGCTTTACAGTAGCTTTCCATTACTTTGTATGTATATCGGAGGCCCCTTAGTTAATTGAACAGAGACATTTGTTTGTTCATAGTCTGTGTACTATTTAGATGGTGACAGGGATAACAAGCTGCTCACATGCAGCATGAGGTCATATTGGACATCTTGGAACTCAGTGTGTAGAATAAGCTGTCCTCAGAATCACAAATATCCCCCTGACTCTACCTCCAGAGTGCTTGGACTAAAAAATATGCCACCATGCATGGCTGACTGATTATTTTTATACTAATACAAGAACACAGAGAGATGAATTGGGCAGCAGGATTCAAATGTTGTAAATGATGAAGAAAAACCCCACAATGCTTCTATTGTCTTGCCTCTCTTTCATTCCACGTGCTCATAATGGCTATTCCTGGTTGTCAGTTTGTCTACAAATGGAATGAACTACAATCCATAAATGGAGGGCATGCCTGTGATCCACATCTTGAGACTGGAAGACACAGGTTTCTTTTGGAACTTGACATGGAGTGCTTGAGACATAGTGACCATGAAAAGTTTATGCCCCGGAAAAGTAGTTCATGCCTTCAATTCCAGTAGACTCAGGCAAGCAGATCTCTGAGTTTAAGGCCAGCATGGGACAAAGAATGTTTCAGGTTCAAGTGTGTACAGACCTTTAATCTGGGCCACATCTTTTCTGGAAGTCTACATAAAGATATTTTAAGAAGCCCCCCTCTTCTTTACCTGCTTGTGGTTACTTGCTAGCACATATGTTCAAATCTACTTCTTCAGGATGCTAGCTCATACAGAAGACCAGATGAAACAACTAGTCTGTGGGACTGAACAAATCAAGTTATGTGTGCTGTTTCACTTTTTTAAAAATTTTCTTTTCTATAACCCAGATCTTTACAGAGTCTTCTCCTGTCAAATTTGATAGATATCACTCTGGAAGAGGTCAAACTCATTTGCTCCTTTTCTGTCAAGACAAAAACAGAGCCTCTCTCCTAAAATAGCATGTACTTGGTCCAATATCCAGAGATCATTTAAGATATATATTTGAATTTGAATAGTTTGACTCCACCCCCATAAGAATTATAATATAACCAACAACCTCATAACCACATGCATTTTAATAATCAAAACAATTTAAAGAAATTAAATTAATCTAAACAAATATTTTTTTCTGTTGACATCATGCTCTCCAACAAACTCCTGCCCAGATGTACATGAGATAAAGGCCTAAGTTATTTATCATCTTTTACTTAAATTTTCCCTTCTATAGAGATTAATATATCTGTCACTAAATATGTCCCCTTTATGATGGTATAACTTAACATAAATTTTTACTGTCTGTCTGAGAAAAGGATTTCCAATAATCCCATGACTTTGCACCTATTATTTAAGATCAAAAGTTTCAAGTTAGTTATTCATCATGTACTTAACTTTAATTACATTCCTTTATCCTTATTTTATAACTCTACTTACAGTCTCTAAAGTTGTCACATGTGGCCAAACAATCCTAGAATTCTGTGTAAATTACATTCAAAAGAATCCAATTGTTTGCTCTAGCATAAACTTGTTCAAATTTTCTTTAAAACATTTTTTCTTTCAATTTCCCTTCTATTTGTGTGTCTTTCTTTCTTACATTTGAGATCAAAGGACAGGATTGCTTTTTTCCATATATACTTAAACCCACTTTAACAATTACCTTTATACTCCCTGCTATCCTTCAAAACAATTAAATCACATTTCATTGATTAGTATTTTTTATTTATCTGGTTGCAGTAGTCAGGCAGCTTCTACCGTTTGTCTCTCCTGGAACTTTAAGCTGTCTGTCTCTTTGCACAGTAGGATCTCCAAGTACCTCTGAGTTCATTCTCTTTTATAGTTCCAAACACTGGAAAGAAATCTCCACATGTCTGAGGCAAAACTTGTAGCCTCCTTAGAAGCAAGTTCTCACTAACTCCTAATCTTACATCATGGCAAGTGTGTACTTTACATGAGAATATGTAAACAATTTTAGTAGTGAGTTCTTGCCTATCATATTGTGTGCCATCTGTAACTTTATATAGTTATATGCCGCTCTATGCTTCAGGTGGATGATCATTCCTCTAGCCACCCTTCAGAGTACTCTGGATTTACAAATGAAAGACACATGCACAGAAGCTTAACTTTGATGTGCCTTTTCTACCTCAATTGCTGGGCATTTCCAAACCGCCCTTTGGGTAGCAAACATTCTTCTCTGGTATCCCTTAGTTAACACTTTCTAAATCTGTGTTTCATCTTTGCTGTTCTAGACCCAATATTGTGAATGGCCCTTGGGGCTGCTTTTCTGTCTCTTATTTGTTGCTGAGTTTTTAATTCTCATCTTTGTAGGATTCCCTGTCATGGTATGAACTGTTCTATGATCCTCTCATGGAGGAATCCCTTTTTCTTGTTGTCAGTATTCTTTGTCAAGGAATCCCAAATGGGTTGGTGATTGGTTCAGCTGCTTTGAATTGATCATTCCTCCAACAATGGGAATACTTGTGTCCAAAATATGAGGATCCTTGTTCCCTTTTTTGATCAAAAAAGAGCCAAGAGCAAATGGCTGAGCAAGTAGATTGAGCCAGCATCTTTAGATTTTTTCAGGCTTGTAACTGGGAGAGAGCAAGAAGTCAGAGATCACCATGATGAGGAAGAAGAAAGATCAGAGATAAAGCCCCACCAACATTTGAGAATCAGGGAAAGTGGTTACATAGGCCAATTCCCCAATGTGTTTGGAGAAGCAGTGATGAAATACAGACTTTAAAAGGTGTTAATGTTAGACGTCCACGTGCAGCTTAGAACAGGCAACACCAGACCAAACAGTTCTGGGAGGGGGGTTATTGAGGAGATAGGGCAAAGGTGGGGGAAGAGAACAGAAGAAGGTGGCGGAGAAAGAGGAGGGAGTTCAGGGAGTTCTGTCTGTTTTATACGGGCAGTGACAAAGTCTCTCCCAGGTAAATTCAGGTAGCCAGGTGGATTCTCGGAGTGTATGGTGGTTGCCTTGGCAACAATGTGGGGGTTGCCTAGATATGATGTCACTGTGTTCCAGTTTGATGCCAATACACTCCCTTTTTCTTATAATAAAGAGAAGAGAAGAGGGGAGGGGAAGCTGACAGTGAAAGGGGAGTCGGCGTGCTGTGTCTCTTAAACTACTTCCTGCTGTGTAGGGGCATAGGTTGTTGTGGGGAGTAGCTGGCTTTCACCATCAGGGTCCACTCAATAGATGTGTGTATCAGGTTCCACTGTGGACAGCAGCTGGTAATCCTGTAACAGGAACTGATTAATAAATTGGTTAGAAATAACAACACCAAGAGGATGACTAAAATGGGTGTTATGAAAGAGAGCATCTGCTTTTATATGGGTTTTCAAAAATCTCAGAACTGGAGGTCTCACATTCCCTAAAAATGGCATTCTTGGAGGAACTGGTGAAGACCATCTTCTTTAGCTGTCAGGACATCTGGATCCCATCAGTTCTGAAGCTGGAATCTCATGAGTCTTGTATGTACAAATGAGTGTCTTGCAGTGTTGGTAGAAGAAATGGTTGGTCTGTGATCCTCGTATATGTATCTGACAAGACCAATATGGGCAGCCCACATAATCATCTGGTGAGTTTCTACAAAAATCTTCTATCTGGACAAAGAGAAAGTAAGTATAGAGAACATAATATTTAGATGGGATAACAGATATAGGAATGATGGTGATTTGGATTGGTTCTTGGCATCTGGCTATGGAACAATTTCCTGACCCTGTTTGGAAAGATTGTTTGTTATCTGTGGGGGGATCTCTTGAACCTCAAACCTCCAGATGTAAGGGCTGACCTGGATAGAAACAAACAGCAGGGGGAGGACAAGAAAACCATGTCTAGTCCAGTGAGGTCAAGCTCAGGTGCCAGAATCAAGTCTCATTTTCTGGGATTGAGGACAAGGTGGGTAATTTTGATGTGCTCTGGAGCATAATGGAACATGGTCCTGTTAGGGATAACGTGTATGAAGAAGAGTCGATTTTAGGTGGGGTGATGAAAGGCTTGAGGTGAGACAAGTAGACCCAATGAGGTAGTCCTTCAAGTTTAGCAGCTGTAGAGGTCACAAGAATTACCTTAAAAGGGCCCTGCCATTTGGGAGAGAGGAGTGAGGGCTAATGATCTGGAGGGGAGAGCATTTAGGTGAAAGACCAGGAGTTAGAACTGGACGTCCATACATGAGTTCAAAGGGTGAGATGAGGAGAGGCTGCTTGGGGAGAGCTCGTAGCCTGAAAAGAGCCAGAGGTAGGAGTTTTACCCAGTCAAGATGAAGTTCCTGTGACAGCTTGACAAGAGTGGTTTTTAAAGAGAGGTTAGTTCTTTCTACCTTACCTGAAGATTGAGGGTTATAGGGAATATGAAAATGCCAAGGGATGTCTAGGGCTTTAGATAGAATTTGAGAAACTTGGGAAGTAAATTCAGGACCATTGTCTGACTGAAGGGAGGCTGAGACACCAAATCAGGGGATGATCTCTCGGAGGAGGAGATCAGAGACTGTTTGAGCCCTTTTGTTAGTTGTGGGAAAGGCCTCTACCCAGCCTGAGAAGGTGTCCACAGAGATCAGGAGGTACTTGGCATGTTTGACAGCGGGCATATTGGTAAAGTTAAGTTGCCAGTCAGTTCCAGGAAGGGAACCTCTAGTGTAAGGGGCAGTCCTGCTTATACACTAAAAGTCTAAAATCAGCCATAGGCCTAAAATCAGCAATAGGCCTGACATACATGCCTGCTAGCACCAAGTCTTGGGTTTCTGTGGAAAAACACTGAAACAGATAGCTATAAGCTATTGCAAACAAGCAGCTTTGGTGGAACCTTGCCAAGCCTGAGTGTTTATAGACCTTATAGATAGTACCCTTGGTGGGTAGTACCAACTTAGATAAGGACAAGTGAATCATAGGTGGAGTCATAGTGATCTGTCCCCTGAACCTTCACCCAGCTGACACTCTGTTCTGGAAGATATCTGTACATCCCCTGAGCACCTACATTCCTGGGTCAGCCCTTTCCCAACATCCTGCCTTTTTGTGTATATAACCTTTGTATAAAAAAGCAAAAATTATGGTTTGATCAGCCTATAGACAAGCAGTGTTCCTTTGTGTTCACCCGTTTTTCCTCATTCTCTCTTGGTGATCTCCCTGGACCCCTTTTTAATGACCTGCTGGACAGGACACTCTAGCCTGATGGGTAGGAAAAGGGGTGCTATCATACCTTGAGTTGGGATCTGACATCTGAGAGATTTTGCAAGAAGCAGTGATAGATTTTAAGAAACTTAAGTCCTCAGGAGTAAGCTGTAGATGGGTCTTAACAAAATAAGACAACGCTAGGCTGTTAGCATGAAAGAGTTGGTGAAGACAGAACAGAGTTTGACGAGTGTCAGGTGGGGATGTAGATTGCAGTGTAAGAATGTCCTGGGGATGGTGAGATGAGTCTAGGCCCCTAAGAGCTGCAGCTCTAGCTGCCTCATCAGCTCAGCTTTTATCCTTGGAGACAATAGAGTCATCAATCCAGTGGGATCTGCAATGAACTATCTGGATAGCTGTGGGGAGATGGGAGGCCTTTAGCATGTCCATAATTTGATTTGCATTAGTTATTGATCCTTCTTTTGTGGTAAATAACCCATGCTCCTTTCAGGTAGCAGCATGGCACAGGAGGATATGGAAAGCATATTTGGAATCTGTGTAGATCTTGAGGGATTGTCCCTGTGCCAGCTGGAAGGCACGGGTAAGGTCTATTAGTTCAGCTTGTTGGTTGGTGGTATGGGCACAAAGGGCCTGTGCCTCCACCACCTTGGTGTCTGACACTATGGCATAGCCAGCTTTCCTGACCCCTTCATGTAGAAATGAGCTTCCATCTGTATACCAGGTAAAGATGACTTGAGGTACTGTGCCCTCCTGTATGTGTGAAGGATGAGGTAATAGTTCCCTAAGGTTTCAGTGGAGGAATGAGATAGGGAATCGTCAGTATTAGGTCGAGGAAGAAGGTTGGAAATATTAAGAAGTGGGCATGATTGAAAGGTGAGGGTGGAGTCGTCTCTTAGAGCTACCTGAAAAGAAAGAACCCTGGGGGGAGGTAGAGTCTGTAAGCCTTTATAAGTTAGGAGCTGTGACATATTGTGAGAAGAGAGGACAGTTATAGGGGATCTCAGGTTTAGTTTCTTTGACTCTCAAATAAGGAGTTCAGCAGCTGCTAAGGTATGAATACAAGGTACCCATCCCTGGGTGGTTAGATCTAGTCTTTTTGACAAGAATGCTACGGGTGCACAAGATGGTCCCAATTGGTGACCTTAGACTCCAAGAACAAATCCCTCCTTTTCAGTTATGTCGAGAGAAAAAGAACGAGTCAGGTCAGGGAGATGTAAGTCTGGGGCCTTAATGAGGGCCTGTCGGAGCCTTTGAAAGGGCTTAGTAATGGGTTTGAGAAGAGGTTCGTGGGTGGGGCCTAATGCTGCTTCATATAAGGGATGAGAAAGTAGGGAAAAGGAAGGAACTCAGGAACACAAAAAGCTAGCCATTCCTAGGGATGATAAAAATCTCTTCCTATGTAGAAGGAACAGTTAGAGACAAAATCAGATTCTTTCTACCTAAGGTAATAGCCTTGTGGGTTGGGATAATTGTTAGTCCCAAATAGGTGACCTGAGGAGTAGACAATTGAACTTTAGAAGGTGAGACTCTATAACCCCGACTGGAAAGAAATTTAGAAGAACAGCTGTGTCAGCTTAGCTAATTTCTAGAGAGGGACTACAGAGTAGAACATCATCGATGTAAAGTACAATCTTAGATCTAGGGAGAGATAAAGAGAGTAAGTCAGAAGCCAGGGCCTGGCCAAATAGGTGTGGGCTGTCCTGGAATCCCTGAGGTAGAACAGTCCAGGTAAGTTGGATAGAAAAGTGGGTGTCAGGATCTGTCCAAGTAAAGGCAAATATGTCCTGTGACTGGGTGTCTAGAGGGATAGAGAAAAATGCATCCTTGAGATCTAGGACTGAAAAATGAGAAGTCCCTGATTGGATAGTAGAAAGAAGTGTATAAGGAGCAGTCACAACAGGATGGAAAAAAACCACTGCAGAGTTAATGTGCCTGAGGTCTTGAACCAGTCCATAGGTACCATTAGGTTTCTTAACTCCTAGTATAGGGGTGTTAAAGTGGGAAGAGGTAGGGCGAAGGAGTTTTTTCCTTAAGATGTCAGAAATGATAGGCTTAAGTCCCCTGAGGCTCTGGAGAGAGAGAGGGTACTGAGCTTGGATGATGTACCTGGTTGAGTCCAGTAACTGGATGACAACAGGAGAATGATGTTTAGCAACAGAGGGGTTCTGGATGTCCCAAATTCAGGGGTCCACCTGAGAAGCTGGTAAGAGAAATAACATGTTAGTGTTAGTAGGTTGACTGGCTAGAAGGAGGAGCAGAGGAACTGCTGGTGAGCTTGGACTTAGGCAAATTGGGGGGGAGTAAAGGAAATAGAGGCTCACAACTTAGCTAAAATATACCTTCCCAATAAGGGAACAAGACATATAGGCACTACCAAAAACGAATGGGTGAGAGATACACCCCTAAAATTTCAACTAAGTGGGGGGGGGGTCTGGTGAGGAAGGTAAAATTGTCCTCCTAACCAACAATAGGAAAACATGAAGGTGAGGTAGGTCCCCAAAACTCCCTGAGGACTGAGTAAGTAACCCCAGTGTCCAAGGGGAAGGAGATGGGTCTTCCACATACCATAATATATACCCAGGGCTCCCTGCTAGTGATAGGCATGGTCGGGTCGAGAGAGCTTGGGCCCCATCAGTCCTCCATAGCCAATCCTAGAAGGTCAGCTGAAGGGTTTTCTGGGAGTGATGTCCCTTTGTTCTGAGTGACATGAGGGCAGTCGACAAACCAATGTCCCTTCTGATGGCATCTAGGACATGGTTCTCTTGGCTTACTGGGGTTGGGGCAAGACTTTGCCCATTGACCATGTTGACCACATTTATAGCAGGGACCAGGTAGTTGCTGAGCCTTCAAAGACCAGGAATCTGGGGTAGCGGCTGAGGCTGGTCGGATAGCCTTTGCAAGCATGTGGTATTTCTTTTTTCAGGCTATCTCATTTCTCTCACAGTACACCTTGAAGGCCAGTGCCAAGACTTCTGCCTGTGGAGTTAGGGGGCCCCTATCCAATTGCCTAAGCTTAGCTTTTATGTTGGTGTAGCTCTGGGAAAAAAGTAGGTCACCAGGAGTTGCTTACCTTCTGGGTTTTCAGGATCCAAATCAATATACTGCAATAAAGCCTTTGTAAGGCATTCTAAAAACTGAGATCTATTTTCCTGTTTGTCCTGGACAACCTCTTGGAGTTTCTCAAAGTTTACTGGCTTTAAGGCTGCCTTTCTTATGCCTGCCAAAAGACATGTTATAAATCTGTCTCTGGCTAAGATACCACCTGCAGAATTATAATTCAATTTAGGATCATGGTCAGGATCTGCCTCAGATCTGATTGGATATGTTCTGTCTCTTTGATGAATCTGATCTGCATGGATTTTTGCCTCTTCCCAAACTTGCCTGCATTCATCAGGAAGTAAATTGTTAATGAGAATCATATGAACATCATGGAAAGTCAAGCTATAAGATTTAGTGATGTACTGGGACTCCTTAATAAAGGCAGAGGAATTAGAGGTATAGGAACCCAGTCTGCTCTCTTTTTGAGAAAGTTCACGCAGTGAGAAAGGGACATGTACTCTGACCAGACCATCAATCCCAGCCACTTCCCTTAGGGGAAGGACAGATGTTGGTTTAGGTGTCTCTGGAGGAGAAGGAATTGGAGGTTTGTCTGTTCCTTTAGAACATGTGAGAGGAGGGGTTGGTGCCACGGCAGGGTGATTAGAATGGCCTGCAGCTGGCACAGAAGGAGGGGAAGGGTCTGGAGAGGTCGATCTAGTAGACTCTGAGGTATCCTGGTGAGAAGAAACAGAGGCAGCAGTTTGCATTTTCGGCAGCATGGAAACAGGTCTATGACAGAAGGGAGGAGGTTTGTCAGCTGGATCTAAGAGTGTAGTGTCATCTAATGGGAGTTGAGTAGGTCATGGCTAAGAGGACCTGGGGTTGGGAACAGGCAGAACACATTGAGGGATTAGAACAAAGGTAGATGAATGCTTGGATATAGTGAACTTTTTTCCATTTACCAGACTGCTGGTAGTATGTGTAAAGACCCTTTAAAATGATTGCATCTAGCATGTCATTAGGTGGCCATTTTAAACCATTATCTAGAGGGTACCGAATCCAGACCTCATTGCAGAGTTGTATCTGTTTGGAAGGCCTCAAATCTGATGTTAATTTTAGACATTTGAGGTTTTTCAAGAGACAACTCAGTGAAGTGTCTGAGGTTGCAGTGGAAGACAATGTAGTGCCCATTGGGTGATGGTGGCTGGGGCTGTTACCGGGCTATTTGTATCAGCATCTAGAAAGAAAAGTTGGTAAAGAATCAGGCAAACAGCCTAGGTATCAGGTCATCATGAGACTATCTAGGGGCCTCGGCTGTGGTGAACTCCCGGAGATTGCCATAAAGCAGTTGAACCTGGATCCAGGATTTCTGGCTGCTGCAAGAGCTTGGGAGGCTGTGAACTGCTTTCAAGGAGGGGAGTCACCCAAAGCAGCCAAAGTCCTAAAAGTCATAGGTCAGCCAGAGGGCCAGTCATATGGACTGGGGCAGTGAAACGCCAACCTCTCAGCCCAGGGAAGGCTCGCCAGACCCTATCTGGGCATTCAGGGTCTCTCCCACCAATTGGAAGCTCCTTAGTAATCAATATGCCTGTGTGTGTTTGTTGGCTTATGCAGTCTGGTTTCAGGAAAGATGAAACATGTGAGGTCTGTTTAGGCCTGTCTGGCTGTCTATTCCACGTGGCAGAGCACCACGTGGGGGCCGCAGTGGCACAGCTCACGTGGTAGAAGTTTTGTGAGCCTCACAATGGTGGATTGAGTTGGTCTGCAGCAGCGGTGGAAATTTATGGGGTCAGTGACGGCAGGTAGCAGTGAATGGAGTCCGTGTGGTGTAATGGTGGTTGCAGAGGTGGCAGGGTTGGTGGCAGTAGTGGCAGGCCACATGGCTTCTGTCCTGCATGGTTACAGCAGCTGGCAGCTGGCAGCAGCTGCACAGCTGGTAGAGGTTCCTGAAGTATTTGGTTTCGGCCCAATGCACTAGTGTTAGATGTCCACATGCAGCTTAGAACAGACAACACCAGACCAAACAGTTCGGGGGGGGGATTATTCAGGGGATAGGGCAGAGGTGGGGGAAGAAAAATAGAAGAAGATGGCGGAGGAAGATAGAGAGGTCAGGGAGTTCTGCCTGTTTTATATGGGCAGTGACGTAGTCTCTCCCAGGTAAAGGTGAAATAGCCAGGTGGATTCTGGGAGTGTATGACAGTTGCCTTGACAATGATGTGGGGGTTGCCTAGATGTGATGTCACTGGGTTCAAGCCTGATACCAACATGGCCTTTATACTGAATCCATGGAACCATCATACCAGTGACTGAGGAGGAGCCTTAGCAACAAAATAGAAAATAAGACTTTGACAAAATGAAGCAAATGTTCACACCTGAAAATAACCATGCAGCACACAGTTAACAAATGTGAAGGTGCCAAACTAAAACATAGCTGTTCATTACTTCGTAAGTAAATGGGCAGCCCCTCAGTTAATTGAACAGAGGGCCTTTGGGTGTCAATCAAAAAGCCAGGGTACTACTCAGATGGTGACAGTGATAACAGGCTGCCCACATGTAGGATGAAGGCATATTGGACATCTTGGAACTCAGTGTATAGACCAGGCTGGCCTCAGAATCACAGATATCCACATGCCTCTACCTCCAGAGTGCTTGGACTAAGAAATGTGCCACCATGCATGGTGGAATGATTATTTTTATACTAATACAAGAACAAAGAGAGATGGATTGGGCAGCAGGATTCAAATGTTTTAATGGATAAAGGAGAGCCCAACAGCACTTCTACTGTCTTTCTTCTATTTCATTCCATGTGCCCATGATGGGTATTCCTGGTTGTCAGTTTGACTAAGAATGGAAGGAATTACAATCCAAAAATGGAGGGCACACCTGTGATCCAGATCTTGAGACTGGAAGATACAGGTTTCTTTGGATCTTGACGTGAAATGCTTCAGGCATAGTGGCCATGAAAATTTACTCCCAACAATCCCAGAATTCTGTGTGAATCACAATCAAAAGAATCCAAGTGTATGCTCTAGCATAAAACTGTTCAAATTTTCTTTAAAGAATTTTCTTTTTGATTCAATCGCCCTTCTATCTGTGCCTCTTTGTTTCTTATATTTGAGATCAAACGCCAGGAATGCTTTTGCCATGTATACTTAAAACCATTTAAACAATTACTTTTACACTCCTTCCTATCCTTCAAAATAATTAAATCACATTTCATTGATGACTATTTTCTATTTATCTGGTTACAGGAGTCAGATAACTTCTACCATTTGTCTCTCCTAGAACTTCAAGCTGCCTGACTCTTTTCACAGCAGGGTCTCTAAGCACCTCTGAGCCCATGCTCTTTGTAGAATTCTAAATGTCAGGAAGAAATCTCCACATGGCTAAGACAAAATTTGTAGCCACCTTAGAAGCAAGTTCTCTCTAACTCCTGATCTTACATCATGGCATGTGTGTATTCAATCTGAGAACATGTAAGTAATTTTAGTAGTGAGCTCTTGCCTACCAGGTTGTGTACCATTTGTAGCTTTAAATAGTTAAATGCTGCTCTATGCTCCAGGTGGATGATCATTTCTCTAGCCACCTTTCAGAGTACTCTGGATTTACAAATGAAAGACACACACACAAAAGCTTACTTTTAATATGCCTTTTCTACTTCAATTGCCAGGGACTTCCAAACCTCCCCATGGATAGCACACATTCCTCTCTGGTATCCCTTAGTCAATACTTTCTAAATCTATGTTTTATCTTTGCTGTGCTAGACCAAATCCTCTTCCTCCTCCTCCTCCTCTTCTTCTTCCTCCTTCTCTTCCTCTTCCTCCTTTTTCTCCTCTTCCTCCTCTTTCTCCTCCCCTTCCTCTTCTCCAACTTCTTCTCATCTTTCCTCTTGAGTCCATTTAGCAAAGCCTGCATGTGCCTGGCTGTCGGGCCCTTTGCTGGAGAATGGGCAATCTGCCAGTCACCTCATCCTCAAAACAGAACTACCCCCATCTCTCAGCTGCCAATAGGTCCTCAGTTAAAAGTCAGACTATGAGATAGTGGGTTTTTGCCTGGGTTTGCTACACAACCATTGTTGGCTTAACCCTCTCACCCATCCTTTGATTCACCCCATTCTCTCCCACCTCCCCCTGGTTAAGCCTGTTTTCCTTCTTTGTCTGTGCACTGTGTGAATGCCTAGTTCCCTCATAGGTCAAAAGTGGGCAGTGGATCCTTTGTACTGGGGTTTCAGACAGTTGTGATTTACTGTGCAGGCACCAAGAATTGATCCCAGGTCCTCTGCAAAAGTAATCGTTGAGTCACCTCTTTAGCCTCCCAATGCCCATTTATAATTTTTTTCATTTTTTAAAAAAATCAGTTTGTTTATTTATTTTAAACTCCAAATTTTATTCCCTTCCTGGTCCAGCCTCTGTTTCACATCCCATACCTCCTCTCTGCCTCCTTGTCTCCATGAAGATGTCCCACTCCTCACCCTACCAGAACTCTAAACTCCCTGATACTGCCAGCCTCTTGAGGATTAAGTGCATCTTCTCTGATTAAACCCAGACCCAGCAGTTCTCTGCTGTATATGCATTGGGGGCCTCATACCAGCTGGTGTATGTTGTCTGGTTGGTGATCCACTGAGAGATCTTTGGGGTCCAGGTTAATTAAGATTGCTGGTCTTCTTTCAAGGTTGTCCTCCTACTTGGCTTCTTTCAGCTTTTCCCTAACTCAACCAGAGGGGTCAGCAGTTTCTGTCCATTGGTTGGGTGCACATATCAGCATCTGACTCTTTCAGCTGCTTGTTGGGCCTTTTGGAGGGCAGTTATGATAGGTCCCTTTTTGTGAGTGGTTCATAGCCTCAGTAATATTGTCAGGCCTGGGAACCTCCCCTTGAGCTGGATCCCACTTTGGACCTGTCGCTGGACTTCCTTTGTAGTTCTTAGTATATTCTATACACTCATCCTCTTTCAGATGAGCATCTGGAGAGATGTCTCTCCTGTTATGTGGGCCTCTCCTCTTCACTCACCTGACAGTTCACTGTGCAGAAGTTTCAGCTTCATGTGATCCCCTTTGTCAGTAAATGGTCTCATCTTCTGCACCACCAGGGTCCTGTACTTTTATAGTGCTGCAGATTCTTTGCTGTTTCTGGTGAAGTCTCAGAGTGTGAGGTCATGTGTTGATGTCCTTGATCTGACTGTAAGTTCTGTGCATAATAAGAAGGAAATATGTGGCTTCATTTTCCTTAACATTAATTGTCTTGTTTAGGTGTGCATGTAGGCATGTGTGTGAGTGTGGCTGTGTGTGAATGTGTGTACATAAGCATGGGTATGCAGATGCCTGTGTCCATGTGTGTGTTGGAGCATGTTGGTGGGGTGCAGGTGTGCATGTGTGTGAGCATGAGTAAGGGGGGTGCATTGCGAATCTGTGCATGTGTTTGTGTGAGAGAAAATGAGTATGGTAGTTCATGTGTGTGTGTTAGCACATGTGTTTGTGTGCACATATGGTTGTGTACATGTGTGCAGGTTTGTGTATCATCACTTGTGTGGGTGTGTATGTGAATGTGTTTAAGCATGTGTGTTTGTGTTGCATATGTGCATGTGTGCATGCCTCTGTGTGAGGGTGTTTGGGGGGTCCACGTGTGTAAGAGTGTGGGGATGAAGTTCATGTGTGCATGTGTGTGTGGTGGGTCAGTTGTATGCATGTGGGAGTCATTTATGTGGCTTGCATTTATTTGTGAGTATGTTTATGTGGGGGTATCTGTGCATATGTGGGTTTGAGCATGTGATTGGGGTAGAGGCAGGTGTGTTTGTGTGTTGTGGCTGCATGTATATGTATGTGTATGTGTTTGTGTGAGCATGTGACTGGGGGTTCATGGTGGATATGTATGTATGTGTTTGTCAGAGAACATGTGACAGTGCAGTTCTTCTGGATCTTCTATTCCTGTGCATCAATCTGTGTCTGCTTATGTGTCAGTCCCATGCTGATTTCTACTACTACAGCTCTGTAGTGTAATTTGAAATCAGGTAATGTGATGATCCTGCAGTAACACAGAACACAGTGGTATTGTATACAAATACAATCATGGGTAGATATTTTATTAATAAGTTGCACTGAAATGAAGTTTATAGGAACAAAGAAATCTTTAAAATAGTTTTATTTCACTCCTTCATTCTATCTGGGCATACTACCTTCTCAGCAGACCCAAAACCATTGAGGAATAACAGAGGCCACCACAACAGAGTGACCAGCACCTTCCTGACCTAGAGTTTCCCTGAGAAATAGCAAGTTAGCTTCTTCTGTAGAAGCCTCTGCCTTGTATTTTCTTTCTCTTTTTTTGGATATTTTCTTTATTTACATTTCAAATGTTATCCCCTTTCTCAGTTTCCTCTCTTGAAAACATTTATGCCATCCCCCATTCTGCTTTGCTTCTATTATGGTGCTCCCACATCCACCCACCCACTCCTGCCTCCCCGCCCTGTCATTACACTACACTTGGACATTGAGCTTTTACAGGACCCAGGGCCTCTCCTTCCACTCATGTCTGACAAGGCTATTCTCTGCTTCATATGTGGCTGGAGCCATAGGTCACTCTTTGGTTGGTGGTTTATCCCCGGGTTCTCTGGTTGGTTGACTGTTGTTCTTCTTATGGGGTTTCAAATCCCTTAGGCTCCTTCAGTCCTTTCTCTAACTCCCCCATTGTACAACCTGTGCTCACTCCAATGTTTGGCTGTGAGTATCTGTCTCTGTATTTGTCAGGCTCTGGCAGAGCCTCTCAGGGGACAGCTATATCAGACTCCCGTCAGCAAGCACTTCTTGGCATCAGCATTAGTGTTTGGGATTTGTGACTGTATATGGGATGGATCCCCAGGTCCTTAGTGTTTGGGATTTGTGACTGTATATGGGATGGATCCCCAGGTGGGGCAGTCTCTGGATGGACTTTCCTTCAGTCTCTGCTCCACCCTTTGTCTCTGTAATTTTTCCCATGAGTATTTTGTTCTCCCTTCTAAGGGCTGAAGCATCCACACTTTGGTCTTCCTCCTTCTTGAGTTTCATGTGGCCTGTGAATTGTATATTGGATATTCAGAGCTTTTGGGCTAATATCCACTTATCAATGAGGGTATACAATGAGTGTTCCTTTGTGATTGGGTTACCTCACTCAGAATGATATTTTCTACTTCCATCCATTTACCTAAGAATTTTATGAGGTCATTGTTTTTGATAGCTGAGAAGTACTCCATTGTGTAAACGTTCCAATTTTTATGTATTCAGTCCTCTGTTGAAGGACAACTGGCTTCTTTCCAGCTTCTGGCTATTATAAATAAGGCTGCTATGAACATAGTGGAGCATGTGTCCGTGTTCTACGTTGGAGCATCTTTTGAATATATGCCTAGGACTGGTATAGTTGGGTCCTCAGGTAGTACTATGTCCAATTTTCTGAGGAACCGACAGACTGATTTCCATAGTTGTAGCCACTTGCAATGCCGCTCACAAAGGAGGAGTGTTTCTCTATTTCCACAACCTTTCCAGCATCTTCCGTCACCTGAGTTTTTCATTTTAACCATTTTGAATGTTGTGAGGTGGAATTTTGGGGTCATTTAGATTTGCACTTCCCTGATGACTAAGGACATTGAACATTTCTTTAGGTGATTCTCAGCCACTTGAGATTATTCATTTGAGAATACTTTGTTTCACTCTCTCCTCCATCTTTGATAGGGTTATTTGACTTTCTGGAGTCTCACATCTTGAGTTCTTTGTATATATTGGATATTAGCCCTCTATCAGATGTAGGATTGGTAAATATCTTTTCCCAATCTGTGGATTGCCATTTTTTCCTATTGACAGTGTCCTTTGACTTACAGATGCTTTGCAATTTCATGAGGTCTCTTCTGTCTATTGTTGATCTTAGAGTATAATCCATTGGTGTTCTGTTTAGGATATTTTCACCTATGCCCATGTGTTTGAGGTTCTTCACCATTCACTTTGCCATTGTCCTCCTTGCAGCCTCTTTTCAACTTGGACAGCCATATCCAAGGGGCTACACCTGGACGAGATCTTTGTTTCACAGTAGTGATAGCTCACAAGATGTCCTGGGTGCTTCTCATGTTTAAACTCTCCAAGAATTAGTCTTTAGGTTAGGAACTCACCCTGGATTATGATTACAGCAAGTGATTTGTGCAGCGTTTGTTGTTCTGTTTCCTGGGGAGACGTGAAGAAACTTCTGTTCCACCCAGAAAGAGCATGTTGAGAGACAGGAGATGGCTCCACCTAAGTATTGCTTCGTGCTTCAGTGACTTTTCTTGTTGTTGAATAAATACATAATAAAAATATTTTAAAAGTATTGGAAGGAAATACTTCCAATACTTTATCTTGTATCATGATTTGTTGGAAATCCATGGTGAGAAAGGCAGAGTGGGAAGTGGGAGACAGGATGGGCAGGACTGGGAAGCAGTTGAGGGGAGTGGGAGGAGGTGGACAGAGGGTAGCTAGTGGGAAGAGGGAGGGAGGTGGGAAGAGGGAGACAGTTGGGGATGAGTGGGAGACAGGTGAGAGTAGGATGGAGGTGGGGATAGGTAGGCAGGGTAGGGAGTGGAAAGTAGCCGCTCAAATTGCATCTGTGATCTAAACAAAGAAAGACAAAAGATGTTCAACTCATTTTCTGCCTATGCTGGGACACCAGTTAGAGCCTTCCCATTCAGGATGGCTCCTTAAACTTTTCTTAAACTTCCTTCAAAACTCCCAAACACACCCAGAACTGTGTCTCCTAAGTCATTTTGAGCCCAGTGGAGGGGAGAAAAAAATTTTTTTGGCTTCTACAAGCATGGTTGATGTGGGGAGCTAGCTGCATCACTAACAAAGTCACCTAACATGGGTGATGATTTGGAGGAGTTGAATTCATAGAGACTGCTGTACTGCTTGTAGGCAACTCTAACAGAGTGCCTTCTCTCCCTCAGCAATTGGTTCTTGCTTATATAACCTCATTAAGAACCCTGTGAGTCTTATGACCTCCTTCTGAGTTAATTTCAAATTAGAGGGAGTGTCTGCTCACCAACACTGCTGTGAGCCAAGGCAGGGTTAGCAGAGTAGGAATCTGCTGTCTCCTGGCTGGAGAAATGAAGGTTACCTGACAAAGGCTGAGACTGAGGGAGGCTGTCCATCAAGAGCTAGACCAGTGAGCAGACATTGTATCAGATCTACTGTTCTGGCTTTTGTAGGAGGAAAATGTCCCTACTCCTTGTGGTGCCTTTTAAAGTCATTACACATGAAGTGACTGATTATGGATCAGGCCAAAGAGCACACTGCCTGATTTGTACCCATAAATCTGTCAGCCATTTTATTTCTTTTTTTTTTTTTCCACAGGCAAGAGTTGAAATTTATTCACAAAAAGACAAACCCCCACCTTCCTGTACCTGGCCCAGGAAGACATCTCCAGAGCCCCTCCCGACCCCCATCCCTTTTCTACTCCAGCTTCCATCACACTACTATGACGCTGCTACTTGGGTGAGGGGTTCTTCCAGGTACTGCACCAAGGCCTGGGCCTTTGCCTTGAGCATTCCGAAGCCTACAGTCTCCTTGGCATACATACATAGCAGAAGGTTGGCCACCCGGGTAATGGCTACACGGCCCTCCATGCAGTCCATGAGGATAAATTTGAGACTGTCTTCATTAAATGCTTGGTTCCCGTTCCTATCGTACGCGGCCCAGATGTTACTGGCGATGGCCGCGGTGACCCGGGCATCAGTGTCCCCATAACCGGAGTAGGCCAGCAGCGATCCCTCATTATTCAGCAGCAGAGTGCTTTGGACTCCTCCAGTGTTGGCCTGGCTTAGCACCTGCGTCAAAGCCTTGGGACGCAGCATGCCTGCGTCTCTTAACCCTGCACCCACACAGCCCTACAGTCGCAGCCTCTCGCTCCGCCATTTTATTTCTATGTACTGTCTTCAGGGGGGAAATTCTGACTAAGAGAGGACTAACCCTTAGAGGCATGGCCAAGATTTGAACCTAATACCTATAAAATACTAGTTGTTAAATTTATCCCTAACTTTAAAGAATGTGATTTAAACTATATTTGTTTATTAGGCTCTGTACAGTGGCTGGGGGATTACCTCTAATCAAAATCTCTAAATATTCCACTGGCTACTGGCTGAACTGTGCTCCACAAATAATTCTGGTTTGAAATTCTCTGGGCTGTTTATGCTCCAGTAGTCTGTCAACCTGGGTGATATATCACTCTGGCATGTACTATTGGCCCATCACGAGTCAGGGAAGCCTCCTCTTCTCCCTTCATCTCCTCCTCCTCTTCCATCTCCTCCTCCTCCTCATTCTCCTCCTGCTCCTCCTCCTCCTCCTCCTCCTCTTAATGCCCTATCTCCTCTTTTCCTTGTGAAGCATACTTATGGTTCCACTTCTCTTTATCCAACCCCCTAAAATTTGGTTGTTGTAAGTTTTATTTAACCAATAGTTTTAAATTGGAAAGCAAGTTTACATAGCATCACTTGGTGTGCATTAGGATTTGCTTTGGCGGGGCAACAAGTTCTTGAGAGGCAGTAAATAGGATTTCAACACTATTAGAACCAGAAGAACCCCTACAGGATCCTTCTTAAGGCCACCAGTGCTGTGGAGGAGGTAGCTCTGTATATAACCAGACTCATCTGAGCCTCCAACCTTTGCAGATGTGCACAGTAGCCATCAACAGCCTGGGACCTAATGAGAGATGACACACCTGTATCCTCATAGGTGACCTCCATGGTACTGGAATGAGTGCATTGTTAAAGCATGGCCAAGCACAGTTGCCCACAGGTATCAATCTGAGAGGGAAAGAGGTGTACCTCTGGACAAGGCTTCCAGAAACATTCTGGCATATCTGTGGACACTGACCTCTCTCCCTCAAGCATCAGAAGCACATGCAGCTACATCACCACTGTTCTGCAGATATTAGGAACATCTCCAGCTTCAGGAATACATGCTGGGCCCAGGCAGGTCAAGAATGTGATCTAGTAATCTTCAGTTCTTGTCATTTGTGAAACAGCAACCACCTGAAACTCTGTGGACAATGGCATCACTATCAGCAGCTCCAGGTGTCAGGGTGTGTTTCCACTTGCAGAGTGGGACAATCTTAGGCTGGGCAGGATGGTATCCAGCATGGTGAGGAGAATTGGCAACCCCTACATGGGCACTTGGAATTCTGTGGACAGCACCTTACATGCCACGTATATTTTAAGTTTCATTTTAAAATGTCCTCCAACAGAAACAAAATGTTTAAATTTATACTAAACATCATTGCTGCTGTTACAATAAAATACCCTAACAAAAGCAATTTGGGAAAGAAAGGGTGACTTTACCTCACAGTTCCTGTGTATGGTTCATTACTGGATGATGTCACAAAGTCAAGAGCCTGAGACAAGAGTTCACTCCTATTCAGAGTCAAGAGCAAACAGTGCTCAGATCATGTGAGCTAGTGGATATTTCACATTTTCCATTGTTATACAACCAGGGTTCCTGCCTAGGGAATGAAGCTATGCACTGTGGTGACTCTCTTCACCTTAATTAACATAACTATGACAGCATCACACAGATATAGTCATAGACTAACCTGATTCTGATGACTCCTTGAGACTTTCCTCACAGGTGGTTCTAGATTGTGCCAAGTTGACAATGAAAAGGATCCACCACTGCCTCATCTTTTTTATGGTAGCTAAGACAGTCATAGGAAAACAAGTGTTCTGGATGTGGACAACTTGGAGTCCTTGTGTGTGTGGGAGGATTGTGAGAGGATTTGAGAGGATCCCATATTTATAGAAAATGGTATGGTGAGTCCCAAAGGACAACAACAGAATTAGCATGGAAGTCTGTAGTTCTGCTTACAGAAAAACTAAAAACCAAGTGTCATATAGGTTTCCCCATCCAAGCTCATCACGGTTGTATTGTCAACAATTGAAATTAGAAGCAGTCAGAGTTCTTTTAGAGGGTTAAGAACTAAGCCAAGCATGCTCTGTACAGACAACAGAATATCAGTCATGACACCTGATACAAGGTAGATGAACTCTGAAGTATTTCTGTTTTTGTTTTGTTTTGTTTTCTTTTCTTTTTCTTTTTTGTGATAAAATACCATAGCAAAAGTGCCAAAGAGAAAAGTTTACTGGAGTCTGTCAGAGTAAGTACAGTAAGAGCTTGTGGTCATTGTTGAAGGATATTTGTTCACATGGTGAAACCTGAGTTTGTGAACTGGAAAAGACTTCATTCTGCTGAGGTTCAGCCCTAGTACACTCTTAATTCTGAGAGATTTCTGTAAACAGGATTAAATAAGCTTTACCATAGATCAATAGGCAAAGCAAGCTGCCAGTTGAGAGGGAGTGAATACAGGATGTGAAAAGCAGGGCAATGAGTTGAAGGGTATTTAAGACAGCTTGGAGAAGGAGAAAGGGCCCTTTACTTCTGTGTCATTGGTTGAGAAGCATGTTCAGCTGGGTTCTTTCTCTGCCTCTCTGATCTAGAAGGCTTTCACCACATCATCGGCTTCCTGAATCTTCTCTGGTATAATTGAGTGACTGGGATGTTGTTTTAAAAAAGAAAACAAACAAAGAAACAAAAAACAATGGATCATCATGGCAGGAAATGTGACAATCAGCAGATTGCATGGTGTTATAACAGTAGGCAAGTGATTGCATCTTGATCCACAATGAGTAGTTAGGAAAAAACACTCAGAATGGTTTGGGTTTTGAAAACCTCAAAGTCTTCCTGCACCCAGTGACAAACCTTCTCTAATAAGGCCACACATTCTAATCCTTCCCAATTTGTCTCACCATATAGGGACCAAGTATTCAAACATATGAGTACATTGAAACAGTTCTCATCCAAACCACCAGGAGGTCCTTATAAAATTTGAACAAGAAGGGCATAAAATGAACAACAAATACTTCATGATCCTTAGAGCTATCAAATACACAGAGGTGGAATTAAGAGTAGTAGTCAAAAGTTGAATGAGAAAGGTGAAAATTAATGTTTCACTAAAGACAGAGGATCAGTTTGGAAGATCAAAGATGCTCTGTAGATGGGCTGTGGCATTTATACATCATGTTCTTAGCACTGCTGAATTGGATACTTGAATGTGGTTACATGGTAAATCTTATATCCTGTGTTCTTTACTGCAAATAAAAAGAACAGACAAGGATTATAAGAGGCAGAGGGGAGCAGTATGAGGAGAAGGAGGAGAAAAAGAGGAAACAAGGAGGAGGAAAAGGAAGAACAGGAGGACAAGAAAGTAGAGGAAGTGAAGAATCAGTCAGGTGATGGACACCAGGTCAGCCAGGATACAGAAGTAAGATAGATGGACCCCAGGAGGGATTTTTTCCATTTTTGCTCCATCTGAAGAAAGGACTGGCTTGTAAGTCACTAGATGCACCATGCTGAGTGAAGGGACCAGACCTTGCTCCACACAGAGAGGACGTAGACCTCAGGAGGGCACAGCAGCTTGGGAGAAGTATGTGGATCTTTCTATCTGAAAGAGGCTGCATAGGTTGACACATTGTCCCTGTTGTATAGAATGAAGTTTTGTCTATAAATATGCAAGTGTACCAGGCCATAAGTAGCTCAGAGGAAAAGAATTTACCTTGTCTGATGGTTTGTATATGGTTGGCCCAGGGAGTAGCAGGACTAAAAGTTGTGGCCCTGATTGAGTAGGTGTGGCCTTGCTGAAATAGGTGTGTCAATGTGAGAAGAAGCTTTAAGACCATTATCCTAGCTGACTGGCAGCCAGTATTCTGCTAGTAGCCTTCAGATGAAGTTGTAGAACACTGATCCCTTCCTGTAACACGCCTGTCTGGATGGTACCATGTTTCCTCCTTGATGATAATGGATTCAACCTCTGAACCTGTAAGACAGCCTCAATTAAATGTTTTTTATAAGACTTGCCTTGGCCGTGATGTCAGTTAACATAGTCGACCTGTAACTAAGACACCTTACCAGCATGAACACCTGAGTTGACCACTAGCAACAGTTAAAAGAGTTTGTCCCCAGACAGATATCTCAGTCTGCAAGGAGGCTGAGTTCACCTTGATCCCAGATAAACTATTGTTTGAGAAGTAGAAGTCATTATGAATTAGAAGGTATAAGAAATCTTTATTCTGCTTGCTTTTAAAAGATGCTGGAGAATTCAAGGTAATATACAGTGGTGCACAGTTACTCTGCATGCCCTGTGTCCTGATTGTTTCACCTCTACCCAGGAACTCCATTGATCCCAATACACAATGTCAGGGATGAGGAGATAGGAGGCATTTGCTGAAGGAGATAGAGACCTGGGATAATGGAGGAACCCAATAATCTGTAAGATCTGTAGGTGATCATAGCTGTGAATTACTACATTGCAGAAAATAAAACCTGAAGAGGTCACTTATAGCCAGACAGGTACCCCAGTGGAGTGATAGAGACACCGTCCCAATTCCTTCAACACATAATTTATTCTGTCTACAATAAATGTAGACATAAGGGTTGTAGCAGAGACTGGGGAAATGGCCAACCAATTAGTGTCCTATCTTGAGATCCATCCAATTGTCAAGCACCAATCACTAACACTATTAATGATACCCTGTTGTTCTTCTAGATGGAAACATGTTGTCCTCTGACAGGCTCCACCTAGGAGCTGATCAAACAGTTGCTGATGGTCAGCCCCTCTGGGGTCTTCTTCTTTGTAGATTCTTCTTGAGGCAGTGGAGAGGGAAGAGCATCAGTGGATGGTAAGCCTTTGTCTTAAGAGATATTTAGGGTTGCTGTATGATAATAAAAAGTTTACTTATTTTAGTCTAAATTACTATGCTACTGTAGCTGACCTGACTTCTGTATTCCTCTGAGGCCACAAACTGCAGTCTCTAGCACTTAGCACCTCATCCTAAAACAGCAGGAGATTAAGTAAAGGATTCATTGCTAGATCCTTTTCCCTTTTGTCCAAATGCCTCTTTCTTCTTTGGCTAGGAGAAATTTTGGAGCAATAAACTTCTTTTGAGCTGGGAGAAGAGAATAACACTCAGAGAAGGAGAAAGTTTTACATGAGCCAATATGCATAAACTCACATACGTTCATGTTCAGATTAACACACACATATTTATTCATTTTAGTTCAAAACAGTTGGGTCCAGCTTACATACATTCTCAGAATTACATACGTGTACACACACACACACACAAAGAGAGAGAGACACAGAGAGAGACAGAGACACAAAGAGACATAGAGTGGGGCATACATTCTCACAATTTCATACTTACACAGGAACATCCATATTTACATATGGAACAAAAGATAAGGTACCAGTGCAAAAAGAACTCACACCTTCTGGATGAAAAGTGTGCTCCAATATTTATTGCAGAAAGATAGAAAAAAGCTTCTACCCTTTTAATGCTAAATGATTTAAACCCAAGTTCATAAGAAGACAGCTTTGTACCTTTAATACTTGAAAGCTTTCCATATTAGTAAGAAAAAGACTTGTTCTGTCCCATGGTAAGGAGAAGCCTGCCTGCTCCTTTTGCTCTCTCTTTAGCTTCTTCTTTTTTCCTCTTTACCTCTGCATTCTTCACCTTGCTGTCTTAGTTTTTTATGTTACCTATATTTTCTAAGCTATTCTACTCTGCATTCTTTCTAATCTTCCTCCCTTCTCCTGCTCTGATGTCACAATAATGCTCTTACTCTCAATTTCTTTTTCTATCAATGCTATGTGTATACTTCTAAGATATTCTTGAGTTCAGTTCTGTCTAACATTGTTCTAAAACATTCGCCTCAGCTGAGGTCCTCTCTGCACAGTTCTTGTCAGTTCAGTTCTGACATTTCTCTTTGTCCTGCACACTTAAAACATCTTTCAGATTACATAACATGTTTAAAAGTTCATCACCTGTTTACACATAAAATCAAAACATAAATAGAAACAGATGTTTACAACAGAGAATGTTTATATGCATATCCATTAGGAGTAATTTTTTGGCTAAATGCCCATCACCTCTCATAACTCCATAGGTTTACTGAAAGCTTAAAATCATAACTAAGTTATTAGTGACATTTTCTATAGATAAACACTGTCCTAGAGTCTATAACAATCCACTAGTTCCCTCTTAATGACTTTTGGTTAATTGATTTACAACATCTTGGAATGTGCTCTGAGTAGAAGAAAGTCTAGTTATTACCTAACAGGCAATTAACTGGTGACACATGGGAGACTGACAGAGTTTTCACTAACATATTGACGATCAGAAAAGGATTTAATATCAGCAATACTACAAAAGAGCTTAATAATCACATCTAGAAGATTAGGTAGGAATCCTTATAAGATTATCATTAAGATTTAAGATGTCGCCGGGGTGGTGATGGTGGAGCACATCTTTAATCCCAGCACTTGGGAGGGAAAGGCAGGCTGATTTCTGAGTTCAAGGTCAGCCTGGTCTACAGAGTGAGTTCCAGGACAACCAAGGCTATACAGAGAAACCCTGTCTCAAAAAAAAAAAATTTAAGATGTCATATATTTGTCTGTATGGCATTACTAAAAGATAGTACATCTCTGTAGATCTGTAGAGATCTGCTCATAAGGGGTGGGCTAATACCTATTGAATGTTATATGTTTAATAAGAACAGGAAAATCATAATAGCAGGAATCTTTCCTAAAATGAATTTTCCTGGCCTGGCTGTGAGAACGAACCTGTCTCAGATTATATTATAATACAAAGCATACCATCTCAGGAAGCTCACCTGCTAGTTATTAACTTGTCCTACTATTCCTCTGTGAAGAAAGCTGCTTAAAAACCCATAACACATTACACAAAGACACAGACACACACACATCAGAAATGCTTATTAAAAATCCACCTTGGGCTGGAGAGATTGCTCTCAGTGTTTAAGAGCGCTGGCTGCTCTCCCAGACGTCCTGAGTTTAATTCCCAGCAACCACATGGAGGCTCACAGCCATCTGCAATGGGATCTGTTGCCCTCTATTGGTGTTTCTGAGGAGAGCAATGGTGAATACGTAAAATAGTAAAATAAAATTAAAAAGCTTTTAAAAAAATACATGTCATTTCTGTTACATTATCGAGCTTTTCTAGACAATCCCTTTAGATGGTGTACTTAAAAATGAAGTACCAAACGGTAGCTAATGGTGTGGAGAACTTTTTGGGCCACTTGGCAGGAATATTACATTGGCCAAGGACAAGGAAATGGGTTTAGGCAAGAATCTGACATTCCTCCATGACAGGAAAACAAGTTCAGGAAGGAATCTAATTTTAGGCTAAAACAGGGAAGTAATTTCAGTCAGGAATCTAAATCTAGGCTAGAACAAAGATGTAGGCTTCAGGCATGAATATGACTTTGGGCTAGGACATCAAAGTAGGCTAAGATATTTGGATCATCCTGATGAGCCCTTAGAAACAGTGATCAAGGGAGTGATTACAGGACTTTGCTTATTGCCGTGCTTGTTCCTTGACTATTTACATTTATTGTATTGCTAGTTCCTCCACCTAGAACTGACCTAAATACTTGCACCTGATTAAAATGGTATAAAAGTGAAGTGGGAAAAAAATAAAGCTGCCGTCAGCCTCAGAACTGGCTGAGGTCATGTTACAATGTTGTCTAATCATCTTTTTACTTTTTAATCCTTATTCCTGCCCTGGAGAAGCTGTTGACTGACTGAGCTGGCCAGGTCATAATGGGAATATAAAGTAGCCTGGAACATCAATAGATAGATACATATCAAAGGGTTTTATGGTTAATATATCTTCTTCTATTAAGCATTTTAACATTAACATTGTTAAGTTATGTTGACAAAACAGAAAACATTGGGGTGCATCTACTATGCTATAATTTGTATTCAATAGGCTGACATGTGAGAATCCAGAGACAAAATGTATCCTTGACTAATGACTGACATCCCAGTCATGCTACATAACAAATCACAACATCTGAAGGGAATGTGTTGCCATATCTCATGTCATCTCATACTCTACTAAAGCCATATGCCAAATTGAATTCTTTTGTAAGTTGCTTTAGACATTGGGTTTTAGCACAGCAACAGAAAACACAATAATACAGAGCAAGAAAGTGTGACACTTGGTTGAGAAATTTTATGCAATTAAAAAGAAAGAACATTACAATTTCAAACAAAATATAGAGGAACATCACATCATACAGCTTGAATAGATGGTTGACACATTTGTCTTCCTGAAAAATAATCTTGTGTGTTGGTTACAGATCTTACAAAATCCTTTATAGTTATAGATACCCTCCAGTGTGTCTTACTTCCTAAAAGACTACTGTGATGTCGAAAGAATTTAAGATGGATGATACACTGAACATATTACTCTTGTATAAAGGAACCTTAAAGTGCAAAATGTTCCCACACAGACTTCAAATAAGGGTTCTTCTGCAGTATGGCCTCTCTCATGGTATTAGAGAATATGGCTACATGTAAATGATTCACCAATTGCTTATTCAGGGGATTCCTGTCCCATATGTTGTGTATTTGTGGATAACTATGTTGTGAAAAGGCCTTATCACATTAATTCCACTGGGAGGGTTTCTGTCCAATTTGGTTAATTTCTTATTTATTGACAAATGACTGATAGGCAAATATTCAGTGTATTAGTAATTGGATAATTTCCTATGCTCCCTGACCGTGGCTGTGCAAGTCTACCAGTTAGAACCACCTGAGGACAGGAATGCACATCATCACAAATGCATGGTTCTTGGGCAATTTGTGAACTGATTTCAAACAAGTAGCATTAGAACCAATCTAAAATATTTCACCAGTTTCTTCCAGCATTAGGAGGCAGGGAGCTGGAACAGCATCCCCACCAATGAATCTTGTCAAAGGGGCACATTCTGCAATATATGAATCTTAAAACAAGGAGTTGTTCTTTAAAACATTTTTCCCATTCATTCTCCATTGTGTAGAAATTAATGCCTCTTATTATTATTCGCTGAAATAGGGTATCTCTCTATCTTCATGCATTTGTTCCCTATATTTGAGAGTAAAAGCCTGGATTACTTTATTCCATATATACTCACAAACACTTAAATAGTTACCACTGTATCACTTTTATCCTGAAAAACAAATAAATCTCGTCTATCTCTCCCCTTTCTTTATCTGATTATAGCTGGCAGGCAGCCTCTACCATATACCCTTTTTTTTTGGGGGGGGTGCAGCGAACATTTATTGATGGTATCTCAGAGAGTAAGGAGGGCTCCCTAGGCCCCTCCTGTTGTTATCGGGGTCCGAGAAGGAAATTGTGAGGGAGATACTCAGTGTTGGGGACAGGGACTCCCCAGCAACCGAGGGCCTCTCTCTTGCTCTCAGTGTCCTTGCTGGGGTGGGTGGTCCAGGGTTTCTTACTCCTTGGAGGCCATGTAGGCCATGAGGTCCACAACCCTGTTGCTGTAGCCGTATTCAATGTCATACCAGGAAATGAGCTTTACAAAGTTGTCATTGAGAGCAATGCCAGCCCCAGCATCAAAGGTGGAAGAGTGGGAGTTGCTCTTGAAGTCACAGGAGACAACCTGGTCCTCAGTATAGCCCAGAATGTCCTTCAGTGGGCCCTCAGATGCCTGCTTCACAACCTTCTTGATGTCATCATACTTGGCAGGTTTCTCCAGGCGGCATGTCAGATACACAACGGATTCATTGGGGGTAGGAACATGGAAGGCCATGCCAGTGAGCTTCCCATTCAGCTCTGGGATAACCTTGCCCACAGCCTTGGCAGCACCAGTGGATGCAGGGATGATGTTCTGGGCAGCCCCACGGCCATCACGCCACAGCTTTCCAGAGGAGCCATCCACAGTCTTTTGAGTGGCAGTGATGGCATGGACTGTGGTCATGAGCCCTTCCACAATGCCAAAGTTGTCATGGATGACCTTGGCCAGGGGGGCTAAGCAGTTGGTGGTGCAGGACGCATTGCTGACAATCTTGAGTGAGTTGTTGTACTTCTCGTGGTTCACACCATCACAAACATGGGGGCATCAGCAGAAGGGGCAGAGATGATGACCCTTTTGGCCTCACCCTTCAAGTGGGCCCCGGCCTTCTCCATGGTGGTGAAGACACCAGTGGACTCCACAACATACTCAGCACCAGCATCGGCCCATTTGATGTTAACGGGATCTTTCTCCTGGAAGATGATGATGGCCTTCCCGTTGATGACAAGCTTCCCATTCTCAGCCTTGACTGTGCCGATGAACTTGCCATGGGTGGAGTCATACTGGAACATGTAGACCATGTAGTTGAGGTCAATGAAGGGGTCATTGATGGCAACAATCTCCACTTTGCCACCAGATGGAGAACAGAAGGCAGCCCTGGTAACCAGGCGCCCAATATGGCCAAATCCGTTCACACCAACCTTCACCATTTTGTCTACGGGATGAGGCTGGCACTGCACAAGAAGACGCAGCGATCTCTGGAACAGGGAGGAGCAGAGAGCCTACCATATACCTTTGTGTCTGTTTTCTGAGATGCCCGTTTCTTTGGACAGCACCTCAGAGTTCAATCTCTCTGAGAGAGCCATAATAAATGCTTACTGCTCAGGTTATCTGGGTCACCTTTGGAGACATTTGCTGAGTCCCAGTTCATACCATGAACCACAGAATTATGTATGCAAGTTCAATTCACCTTTTGTTCTAGCTGGGAACCTGCATAGCTTGGTGAGGAACAACATGGCTTCAGCACAACCAGCAACTCTGCTAAGAATACAATTTTCACCAACTCCTAATCTCACATCACAGCATGTGTTTTCCATCTGAGAATCTCCAAATAATTTTTTGTACTGAGTTCAATTCTAAAGGGGAGAAATGTTCTGTAGAGTAGTTGGTTATTCTACTCTACTATAGGAAGCCTTGCAAATGCTATGGATTCTCAAATAAATGATAGACAAACAGATATAGGTTTATTTAATATGCCTAGATCAGCTCATTAGCTGGGCCACTCCCCCTGTGGGACTGTAAAATGCTGGGTGTTTGTCCACGCCCCCAAAACCCAGAGCCCAAGCATAAAGCCCTTGCTAGGTCACATAACCTGAAGCCCCGCCCGCTTCCAATATAAAAACAAATACCTTCCGACATGTTTGGGAGAGCCTTTTTACCATCCAAACCCACCGCTGTCGTGACAATAAATCTGGACTTGTTAAACTCTACATGTCTCGTGAAATCCTGGATTCATTGCGTAAGCCAAAACCCACGCGACAGGGCAGGAATAGGAGAGAGCTAGGGAGCTGTGGGACACTTTCTCCTGAGAGCAGAGGTTCTCAGAGGGTCTCCGCATGCTGCTGGCCTCTCGCTGAGCTGCAGCATGAGAGATGCTCTCCACCCGTTTTTGTTCGAGCCCCAGCATCTCATCTGGAGTGCAGCGTCCAGCGTATCTGCTCTCAGGATTCAGGAGCCGCTTGTAGCAGAGAGTGCCGCTGTCCGCAGCTCTCCTGGGACTTCTCTGCCCAGTTTTGTTGCACTTCTGCCCTCGCCTGTGACCCCTAGGGCGATCAGTGCCCGACACTCCCCAACCTGCACATTAGCTGCTAATGCCTCCCCTGCGATACTCCTGAACTATTACTTACTAAAATCTATATCCCATCTCTGCCCTCCAAGATTTAATCCGAGGAGGGAACACGGGAACACTATTTCCTGCCTCTTTCATGGCTGGAACTGTCTTTTGCAGCTCTCAAGCCTGCATCCAATTCCTTTACTGGCATGGCAATCCTCTTTGGTCTCCTAGCCCATGAATCCAAAAGTCCTGCTTGTGTCTCCATGCCTAGTTTTTGGCTGCTGGCAATTTTATTTACCAATTTGAACCAGCTTGGGGCAGGGAATATCAGAGTCTCAAATACAGGACTCTGATGAAATCTGGGAACCAATTTAACACAAGTAGCATTAGAACCAATACACAACAATTAGGAATAAGCAGAAAACAAAACCCCACTCCTTAAGTACTGCCCTTTTCTTATCATGCTCCATTTAATGACCTGGTGAAACTTATGTTCAAGCTTCCAGGCATGGGGGAGTTACAGACTTCCCACACTGTAAGACCATCCTTTACTCATCTTTTGTTCTTGAAAACACAAAGACTGGCTCTAACAATGCCTTCTGCCATTCATCTTGTGCTCCTCAAAAGATAACACCTGTTCTTTACCACCAAAGAACAAATTGATATGATTGTTTAAACTGTAAAACACACATTCTATAACAGCTGACACTATCAACTACATAAGCCCCTATTCCAAAATCCTGATTATTGGGACAATGTAGTTGTAACTTGGCACAGAAGTTTCTGGTGTTCTCTCTTTATTTTTATAATATTTTTTCTTATTCTTTAAATTTATTGTTCAGTATTTTTTACAATTCAGATTTTATACCCCTCCTTGTCCACCC
Source organism: Grammomys surdaster (assembly GCF_004785775.1). Lineage (NCBI taxonomy): Eukaryota > Metazoa > Chordata > Mammalia > Rodentia > Muridae > Grammomys > Grammomys surdaster. The sequence continues at coordinate 77,418 of NW_021620879.1, forward strand.
TCCACCTCTTCATCCTACTCCTCCCCCAGTCTCCAAGATGTCTCTATGCACAACCCCCACACCACCAGTCCTCCCCACTACCTGGGGCCCCAAGTTTCTGGAGGGTCACTTGTATCTTCTCTGATTGAGTCCAGACCCAGTAGTCTTCTGCTGTATATCAGGTGGTTCATGCTACCTGGTTGGTAGCTCAGTGTCTGAAAGAACCCATGGATACAGGCCAGTTCAGACCGCTTGACTTCCTATATAGTCACCCTCCTCCTAAACTTCTTCCAGCTTTTCCCTAATTCAACCTCATGGGTCACCAGTTTCTGTCCATTGATTGGATGTAAATATCTGCATCTGACTCTTTCACCTGTTTAATGGGCCTCTTGGAAGTCAGTCATGACAGTTCTCTGTTTGTAAGCAGACTATAGAATCAGTAATAGTGTCAGATGTTGGGGCCACCCAGTGAGATGGATCTCAATTTGGGCATGTCATTGGGACTCCTTTTGCTCAGACACTTCACTGCTTTTGTTCCTCTAGTTCTTTCCAACATTATAATTGTGTATTAACGTTTGGACTGCAGGATGGGGGCTCTATAACCTTCTGAATCACTTGGGGAAATGTGTGTGTTACAAATCACACACAATGCTGGGCCATAGTGGCACACGCCTTTAATCCCAGCACTTGGGAGGGAGAGGCAGGCAGATTTCTGAGTTCGAGAGTTCGAGGCTAGCCTGGTCTACAGAGTGAGTTCCAGGACAGCCAGGACTACACAGAGAAACACTGTCTCGAAAAATAAAATTAAAAAAAAATCACACATTATGTTCAGAGTACATCATGATCTAGCAGCAGGTTTATTACCATGAAATCCTGTCACTTGCATTACCTGAAATTGAGTGGTTCTGGATCTGAGAGGACCCCATAACAGAAAGGCTCTACCACATTGTTCACACTCATAGACTTTCTCTCCATTATGAGTGCTTTCATGATGATGAAGTCTATAAAAATATACAAAGTCTTCCCCATATTGAGTGCAT
>NW_021620880.1:0-60333 GCF_004785775.1 Grammomys surdaster
GTGCATATGCATATTTGTGCATATCTGTGTAGGTGAGTAGTCAATATTAGATGCCTTCCTCGATTGTTCTCTACCTTCATGTTTTAAAACAGTCTCTCACAGAACCTAGAGCTTACTGATTCATCTAACCTGACTGGCCAGCAAGCCATAGTGATAACCGTTGTCTCTGCCTCTCTGGTGCTGGAATGACAGGTGCGTGCCACACTCTGCATGTTATACCTGTGCTAGGGATTCAGACTCAGGCTGTCACGGTTGTGCAGCAGGTACTTTATAGTCTGAGTCACCTCCCCAGACTGAGACCTGATTTCAATTTTTTTTCTTTTTTACCTGCGGTTTTATTTTTATTTTATATACATTAGTGTTTTTTGCCTGTATATCTGTGTGAGAGTATTGGATCCTCTGGAATTGGAGTTACAGACAGTTGTGAGCTGCCATGTGGTGCTGTGTATTGAACCCACAACCTCTAGAAGAGTAGTCAGTGCTATTATCTGCTGAGCCATTTCTGTGACATCTCAGATTTCTATTCTTCTGTTTTTATTTTGGAAGATTTATTAATTTATTTACTCCAGTTCCAGAAGATCTGACATCCTCATCCTCTAGCCCCCTCAGGCACTGGGCATGTACATGGTACAGACATATGTGCAGGCAAAATACTCATGCACATAGAAATAATAAAAAGATGAACTCTTATGTATGCCTGTGCATCATGTTTATACAGGACCCATGGAGATCAGAAGAAGGTGTCTGATCCTCAGTAGCTGGAATTATAGCTGAAGGTTCCCTGTCCTGTGAGTGCTTGGAACTGGCACTGAGTCCTCTACAAGGGTAAAAAGTACTCTAAACTGCTGAGCCATCTGTTCAAACACAGACCTGATTTAAAATTTCTATTCTAGCCCAGCAATGGTAGCACATGACTTTATCCCAGCACTAAATAGTTCAAGGCCAGCCTGTGTGCAGAGGGAGTTCTAGGACAGCCAGGGCTACACAGAAAAATTTAGTCTCAAAAAGTAAAAAAATAAAAATAAAAAAACAAAAGAACTCTGCCATTTCTAATGTGTGAACTTTTCGGTTTTTTGTGGTTTTCTTGTTTTTTGCTTTTTGTTTGTTTGTTTGTTTTTTGTTTTGTTTTGTTTTTTGTTTTTATTTTTGTTTTTAACACTAGCTGGGTGTTACTGTACCTTTTTTTTCTTTTAAAATAGATTTATTTTTATTTACTGACTATGAATGTTCTGCCTGGATTTCTGTATGTGCAATGCATGTGTGCTTGGTGCCTGTAGAAACCAGAAGAGGGTGCCAGAACATCTAGAACTGGATTGTAAGCCACCAAGTGGGTGATGGGACCTGAATGTGTATCCTCAAGAACAACAAGTGCTTCTAACTGCTGAGCTGCCTCTCCAGCCCCCAGGTTTGTACTTAGCGCTTTTCACAGAAGTAAGTTGTAAATGTATTCAATAGAATGCTCACATTTAGCCTGGCGGTGGTGGCACTCGCCTTTAATCCCAGCACTTGGGAGGCAGAGGCAGGGGGATTTCTGAATTCGAGGCCAGCCTGGTCTACAGAGTGAGTTTCAGGACAGCCAGGGCTTCACAGAGAAACCCTGCGTCGAAAAACCTTAAAAAAAAAAAAAAAAAAAAAAAGAATGCTCACATTTTTAAATGTCAGGCTCTACTGTGAAGAGAATTCAGTCTTAGAATTTGCCCCGAGGGTATATGTGTGCTCATGCTGTTACTCTTTCTCTCCCTCCCCACTTCCTCTCTGTTAAGTAGAGGAGTCAGAACAAAGTTCCTTTAGTACAGCCTACTTTGTGTTCTAATTTATTAATACACTTAACATACGAAAAAGTTCAAACAGTGAGTTAGTTTTCCTTAGTTGGAAACACATTGGACCCACAATGTACTTGTAACATTTATTTCATATCCATACTCCACATATCAAAGCCAACATGATTCACTGATTCAGATACTGAAACCAAACCTAGAGGGATTATCTGATGTTAAAAGGTATGCAAACAACTTAATGGTAACTGACTGTCCTGGGTAGTTTTTGTCAACCTGGCACAAACTAGTAGTCTGGGATGAGGAAACTTCAACAGAGGAATTACCTCCATCACATGGGCCTGTGGGCATGCCTGTGGGTTGTTTCCATGATTAATGATTGGTGTGGGAGGGCCTAACCGAGTGGGATGTTGAGAATACCAGGTGCATTCCTAACACCCCCAATCCAGAGCAGAACGTTTGTTACAATTGCTGAACTTACCTTGTCAGTTACGTAGCAAAAGTCCAGTTACTTAAATTCCTCCTTTCTTTTCATGACTAAGTTGCTCATCATTTTGAGGCTGTATAATATCATTGTCTGGATGTATTGAGGCTGATTTATCCATTCTTCCACTAAAACTTCCATAAACAGGGCTGGGCGTTTAACTCAGTTGGTAGAGTGCTTGCTTAGTATGCATGAAATTCTGGGTGGCTTCCTACCAATAAACCAGAGATGGTAGACACAATTCTGGCATTTGGGAAGGTGGAGTCAGTAGGATAAAAGTAAGTTAATCGTTGGTTACATAGTATCTTAGAGGCCAGCCAGGCTACATGAGAATCTACCTCAAAAATAAGCAAAGCTTTCATAAACATCCACAAGCAGGTTTTTGTTTGTATGTAAATTTTCAATTCTTTAGATTAAAGCCAAAGAGTGCAATTTCTGTATTACATGGTAATACAAATGCTATAGCTTTCTTTTTTTTTTTTCTTAAAGAAACTGCCAAGCTCTTCCAAATAGTCTGTACTATTTCACATTCCCACAAGGAGTAAATGAGAGTTCTGTCACTTTACAGACTCTCCAGCCTTTGGTGGTGCTCCATTCTGGATTTTGGCCATTCTAATAGGTGTGTGTTTGTGTTTGTTTGTTTTTATTATATTATTTATTTATTCATTTATTCCTTTAGAATGGGCAGAAAATAGAATATTGCCTCTGATTATATTGCAGGATAGAAATCCCATTCTGAATATCTGGCCTACAGTTTACGCTTGAATTTCTTACTGTTGCAGTTGAAGCTGTTTATTTTACTGGATAAGAGAAATTTGGGTGTTAGGTTTGCTGGTAGGTTAAAACGATGCATCTGAGACCCAGACCTCAACTCCTTCTCTCCAGCTGGAGGCTGCCTTCTTAATGAAGCTAAACCCAGATTTGAGACTAGGGTACTGCTGTGCTTGAAGGACTGGGAAGCTGGGCAAAAGAGAAATATTTTCCAATCTTATTTTCTGGTGTTTTGAGGCAGGGTTTCTCTGTGTAGCCCTGGCTGTCCTGGAACTCACTCTTTAGACCAGGCAGCCACTGCAGGCGAGTGTTCAATCCTGAGATCTCCTAAAACAATAATGAAGTTTAATACTTTAGGACAAACTTCTTAAAGAATGAATTGCTGTCTCCTGATCACTGAGCCCTGGGCTAAACAGAGGACATTTGCCATTTACCACATACCAGAAAGCCTCACATCATTTCAGATAGTGTTCTCTTAACTTGTTTAATTTCTCTTTGAAATATCTTGTTACTCTAATTACTCAACCGCCCCCTCCCCCCAAAGCAGGGTTTCCTCCACTGTCCTAGCCTTTATCTTTGCTATCCTTCCACGATGGTCTTATTCCTTTATTGTTTTATCTTAGTTTTGCCTAATAAATCCCTACTTGTCTTTCAGATCCTCTAAGGAAGCTTTCCCAGACTACAAGCTTGTATACTCTCCTAATCCGCTGTATCTGTACGCTTCACAAAGGACCATGCCAGTGTCATTTTCTGTGTTGTCTGTAGTGCCATGTATATAGTGTACATGGTATACTATATACCAAGCAGTATAGTATCTTCTACATACAAATGCTCAGGAAATAATCCTTGTCTAATTGTGCCAAACGAATGCCCAACTCAGAAATCTCTCACCCCCCTTTAAATTACATTAGTTACAGAACCTAACAGGAAGCATTTCTTAATTAAATTTCTCAAGAGAATCTTCCCCAATTCTATTTCAGCTATAGATTGTTTATCTATAAGAGCTGTTCATTACATACTGGCAAGGGTGTGGTTTGAGATAAGGAACTGAAAAGTATTTGTCTTGGGAGAAGTCACAGCCCTTTGAGCAGTTACGTTTAGAAAATTAGTGGGAGCTATTCTGGGACATATCCAGTTAGGAAGCAGCAAGTGGTAGGCAGGCACGACTGGTTTTCCAGGTTCTCTTAACTTTCTGCTGAGCTGAAGACCACTTGCTTTGTGGAGAATGTCTAAAATGAAAAAGCCTTGGACGTTTGAGGAGCAAACAGAATACATCGTCAGTGCTCTACTCAAAGACTTGTTGACCCCAACATCCCAGGCTACTAACAGGAACCTACTGGCCACAGAGGAACCATGTTCAGGTAAGGCTCCTAGTCTGAGATAGTGATTACAGGTGGATAATAGAATCAGAGTCGGCTTCCTCTCTTTCAAGTTTGTTTGTTTGTTTTTTTGAGACAGGGTTTCTCTGGGTAGCCCTGGCTGTCCTGGAATTTACTCTGTAGACCAGGCTGGCCTTGAACTCAGAGATCCACCTGCCTCTGCCTCCTAAGTGCTGGGAATAAAGGTTTCAGGCACCACTGCCCAGCTCTCTTTCAAGGTTTAAAAAGCAAGTCTTAAACTTGTAGCAACATTTGAAATAAAAGATCTTTTCAATAGAGAGGATTGTCTGACTGCTACTAATAACTATAAACAATGTCAAAACTGTAAAAAAAAAGCATCGAAAATAGAGTAAGTTCCAGGACAGCCAGGGGTGCCTGGAGAAACCCTCTCTCTCAAAAAACAAAACAAAACAAAACAAAAATACAACTAGAGAACATGTCTCTTCTGCCCAGATTCAGGAGACTTTCCATTCCTTCAAGCATGGTGAAAGTGTTTTCTCTGTCTTAGGAGAGGATAGCTCTTTTGATGTGGCTATCATTGCTGGCCGCCTTCGAAAGCTTGGTGACGAGTTCAATGGAGAGGTGGAAGCTTCTGCCAATAAAGTCATTGCGGAAACCATTCGAGGACAGGTCTGATTTTTGCTTTTTAGTGTTGTTTGCTGTTCTGTTCCATTTCAAACTAATTTTCTCCTTCTTTCCTTCCTTCCTTCCTTCCTTCCTTCCTTCCTTCCTTTCTTTCTTCCTTCTTTCCTTTTTTCCTTCCTTCCATTTCTATTTCTGTATACTAGGAATAGGAATATTCTGTGAGAATTTGGAGGTATATGTTTGTTCAAACAGCAACAGAGGAAATGTGATTGCTAATTCTTCAGACATTAATAAAAACCCAGGACTATAGACGGAACTCACAGGCTTTATCAGAGCTGCCCTTTGTGTGCATAGACCACACTCATAGTTCATTATCCTTTGAAAATAATCTTTTATGTATATTTATTACTATTAATTATTACTAGTGTTGTATGTGTGTGTGTGTGATGTGGGGAGGGGGACATATGTGCCACTGCATGTCTGTGGAGGCCAGAGGACAATTTCATGGAATTCTCCCTTCCACCTTTGTGTAGGTTTCAGGGATAGAACTTGGGTTACCAGGCTAGTGTGGCAAGTGTCTTTAATTGTTGAGCTATCTCAACAACCCCATTATTCATATTCTTAGTGCTTAATTTTGTTGGGAGTGGGCTTTTCCCCTTATCCCAGAGTCCAGTAGTAAGATTCAGAAATATTGGATAGTTCAGAAATCTGATACAATTAGAGTTAACCTCTTAAAGGAGCCTACTGGCTTCTCATCAGAACTCTGATTTCTGGCAGTAGCACTTGGACTTTGTATTAGCTATGAAGATCATAAGACCGTCTTCCAGTAGACGTTGCTGATTATATCAACTACAGCAAGTACTTATTACTTCGCATGATCGAATTTCACTGTTTAATCATTACACTTGTGTGTAAATCATTATAGAAACTGATACTCTTAGGATCTCTGAATCAGCATATGATACCATGAACAAATATCAAGCCTGCTTTCTTCTCTGCAGTATTCATATAATTCATGAATTGTGCCTTATTCTCAGTAGGCCTGCAGTGTATACTTCCTGACTCCATACTGTTTTAAGCACATAAAAGAAATAGAGGCATAAGGGAATAAGTCAGAAACAAACTCTATAATGTTGAAGATAGGTTTTGAACCCAGACTTATTTCACAACCACACTTTATTCTTCCTAATGAAGAGCTTAGGGGTGTGTCTGCATTACATTCAGACATAATCTTACTTCCAGCTACTGCCCTGAGGTGTCATAGACGGCCGATAGTTGGGTCTGCTTTTTTCTTCTATATTTTGGACAATAACAAACAAAACAACACAACAACAAACCAACAACCCTGGGTGGAGGGAAGACATTTGAAACAATTTCAAACTCTAGTTGGAAATATGGTATAGAGAACCTCTCTAGACATTTCAGAATAGTTAACAGGACAGTTCCTTACTCTGTAATGATTTTATACTTCCTTCAAGAAAGAATTTTTTTTTATAAAACCAAAATATAACCGTCAAGACCAGGAAATGAACAGTGACACAGTAGTAGTGAATCCTTACCATTCACGAAATTCTTGTCACCTGTCGCAACAGTGTAATTTATATTATACCCAAAGCCAAAAAATACCCACGTCAGATTCATGGGTGGCATTTAGTTATGTTTCCTTGTATCCCCTGGGTCCATATTGGTCCCTTAGTCTTTTGTTTATTTTATGTCCTTGACCTTCGAAGATTATGGGAAATGTTGAATACCCCTGAACAAACTTGAGTTTGTCCTGTCCTGTTGAGAGAACTGTGTCTCTTTGTCACGTTTCAAATTCCCTTGCTTTTTTTTGTTTTTGTTTTTTTTTTGTTTTTTTTTGTTGTTGTTGTTGTTGTTTTCGAGATAGGGTTTCTCTGTGTAGCCCTGGCTGTCCTGGAACTCACTCTGTAGACCAGGCTGTCCTCGAACACAGAAATCTGCCTGCCTCTGCCTCCCAAGTGCTGGGATTAAAGGCATGCGCCACCACTGCCCGGCATTCCCTTGCTTTCTAGCACAGGTCTTACACTAGCTGGGAGTCAGTTATTCTCCAGGGAGCTCTAGTTTCTCTCAGTGAACAGTAATGCTAAAACACTGAGATACAGGGCCAGTGAGATGACTCCATGGGCAAAGTCGCTGACTGCTGTGACAGCGTGAGTTCAGTCCTCAGGACACTCATGTGGAAGGAAAGAATTATGTCCTGTAAGTTGTCCTCTGACTAACACACATGCACTATGCCATGTGTGCACACGCGTGCATGCACACACACACACACACACACACACGCGTGCACAGACACACATATTAAGTAAGGAAATATATAAGTGTAAAAACAAGCAAAAACTCCTCAGAAATAGGTATCTTCCAAAGCTGACCATTATTATTATTGTTACTATTATTATTTAGGACTTATCACTCTGCTCTGACAGTACTGGGTTCCTTTGTGTCTCAAAGATCTGCCTTGACCCCATCTAACAGTTTTTGTACCAATTTATTTGAGAGGGGAAAAGAAGTTTTTTGTTTTTTTTTTTTTTAAATTAGACTTTGCTACACATTTCCTAATCATGGAAACAACCCCTTCTCACAGTCTGACTTGCTCATTGTCATGTGCTTAATAGTTTTCTTTCAAAATAAGTTGTTCATCCTACCCAATTAATATCTGAAATTATGAACTTGGTAAGTTATTTAATGTTTTTAATATCAAAATAATAGAATATTAAGATGAAATTTGTCCACCTGTCCTCTAATATTACCCCATGCTGCCAGTGGTACATTTGCCACTTCTGAGCATGTCTGAGACTTGCAGCCTCTCATACTGTTGGAGTCACAACTAACAGAGCCTGTCTTCCTCCTCAGGCAGGAACTATACTCAAGGACACAGTACAGTCTCTCAGCACAACCTGGTGTACTCAGGATCCTACCTTAGCTTTTGAAAGAGCCTTTTTGGCAGTGTCAGTAAAACTTCTTCAATATGTGGCCCATAAGGCTCCTGAAATGGCAACACAAGTGGCTACCTGCATGACAAGCATGATCAACGGGAACATGGCCATCCGAGGGTTTATCCAGGACCAGGGAGGATGGGTAAGTACCTGTAAAGTCCCATGCTTTGCTAGGCATTTGTGCTGGTTTGGTTTTAATAAGTAGGACTCTTAATTAATTATGAAACTTTTGGTAAATTGCCATGGAAAGAGGAAATAGAAGCTCAGCCTTTGAGGGTTAAACAGTGCTGCCTGAGATGTTGACTGCTGGCCATAAAGCTAATCCCTACCATGTCTACACAGTCAGCTACCAAGTGTGGTGTGGTAGAGTTCTAATCTCAGCCTGCCTTTATCTGCTTCCTGGTGATTTTCTGAATCTTTATTCTTGACATCTTTAATATGTGTTAAGGAAATTTAGAATAATGTGTGTGTGCGTGTGTGTGTGCACGTGCATGCATGTGTGGTATGTGATATATTAATTCATATGCTTCTGAGTTCAGGCATGTGCATGCTACAGCTCATATGTGGAGGCCAGAGAATAACCTTGGACATCAGTCCTAGCTTCTCTCACTGTGATTGATACAGAGTCTCTCTGTAGTTCCACTGCATGTGTGAAGCTAGCTGGCCCATGAGCTCCTGGGAATTGTGTCTCTGCCTTCCATTCTGATGTAGGAGCACTGGGATTAGAGATGTGCACTACCACATCCATCTTTATATGCTTTGGGGATTTGAACTCATATCTTCATGCTTGTGCTTGTGGTAAGCACTTTACCTACCAAGCCATTTCCTCACTCCCCAGAATAATCTTATTATTACCTAACCAAAAGAAAATTAAATAAATAAATAAATAAATAAACCAAACAAACAAATAAATAAAAAGACCAGTTTGTGAAACAGAGTCAGATACAACAGAACTGATGCATATATGAATTCAGAGACTGTGACCACATGCACAGGTTCAAGGCAAGTGTAATCCCAGCACTGAGACAGGAAAGTGGACACAGGCTCAGACCCCTAACCAAAAAGCTAATTGGAATTGGTACCTGGTGGCAAAGTAAAAATTATTTTTTTTCCAATGGAGTCTCACTTGAGGGTAGTCCCCACACCCAGGAGTAGTTGGCCAATACAAAACAAACTCAATAGTATTTTTATAGAGTTTAAGTCTCATTTTGCTTTGTTTAGGCATTTTTTCTCTGATTGGTCTTTTACTCATATATGTTGGTTTCTATTGTTGTGATTTTGCCGGGGGAGTGTGCATGCGTGTGTGTGTGTGTGTGTCTGTGTGTGTGCATGAGAGCATGTACTTCTTGGGTTTTGTTTGTTTTTTATTTTTTTTTAATTATTTTTTTAAAGATTTATTTATTTTATGCACATGGATACACTGTAGCTGTCTTCAGACACACCAGAAGAGGAATCAGATCCCATCACAGATGGTTGTGAGCCACCATGTAGTTGCTAGGAATTGAACTCAGAACCTCTGGAAGAGCAGTCAGTGTTCTTAACCGATGAGCCATCTCTTCAGCCCTTTTTTGTGTGTGTGTTTTTTTTTTAAAGAGACAGAGACAGAGAGACAGAGAGAAGATAAAGTAGGGATGGGAAGGATCTGGGAAGAATTGGGGAAGGAGGAAACATGTTCAAAATACATTGTATGAAAAAAATTGTTTTTCAATAGAAAAAAATAGTTTGTCTAATCTATTGTAGAGTTGACTGTAGGCAGCATACTAAGCCTTTACCTTTTTTTGTTTCTGTTTTGTTGTTGTTGTTGTTGATTTTTTTTTTTTTTTGAGGCAAGGTTTCTCTGTGTATCCCTGGCTGTCCTAGAACTTACTCTGTAGATCAGGCTAGCCTCAAACTCACAGAGCTCTGCCTGCTTTCACTTCCCAAATGCATGTTGGGATTAAAGGCATGTGCCATCACTTCATACCACCTTTATCTTTTAAAAAAGTTCATTTTTTTTTATTGAAAATAGGTTTTCTTTCATACATTACATTCTAATTTCAGATTCTGGTTTCTCTTTCCCCAACTCCTCTAAGATCTCTACACTTTCCCACCCACCAAACTTCACGTCCTTTCTTGTTCTCGCTCATTAGAAAGTAAACACTAAGCCTCTATCTTAATCATTTGTCATGCTCCCACTACCTCAGTGTATTCCTTTCCACTTCCTGGATCAGTAACAGTTGTAGTAAGAGGTACGGTAGTCCCTGAAGGAATCTTCCTGAATTCTCAGACAGTTCCTAAGGACCATCCTTTTGACTAGATTCTGACTGTTCTTCCTAGGAAAACCTGGAGAGCTGAAGAAGAGGTTATCCCTGAGTGAACATCACTTCCTCTGACAGATTGGGTGGGTGACTAATTTCTGATAATTAAAAGATGCTTTTTTCAATTTAGCCAGTGTTGTTTTTACTGAATATTGACTCTGGAAGCACCTTATAGAAGCCTACATTGATATTATACTTTCTTTTCTTATGTGAGTTTTAATAAGAGTTTGTTGAAACAAAGACCTCCTGATAAAGTAATTCCTTACAAGCACTTTTGCAAATCTTTGCTGGAGATATTTTGAATGAAACAGCACATCAGAAACTTTTTCTACAGGTTTAGTCTTTATGTGCTAGTGATTCTGGAATCAAAAGGATGTCAGGAGTTTTTAGTTAAAAATGTTGTTCCTTCAAGTAAAGGATTTTCTTTCAGATCTACCCTGGGTTTCATGTTTCTTTCTCCTGAGCAGAATTTACTCATCCATTCTAGGAAGTTGAAGGAAAAAGTAGCAGTTTACTTATTTTCCTTCCCACTAGAAATATCAAAGAGAGATGAAACAGCTGTTGTGCTTTACTGTGAGGACAGGGAAGCACTGGTCTACATGCAGAGCCATTGGCCCATGCCAGCTTGACCAATACAAATTTCACATTGTAACAAGGCCCCAGACCTTAGTACAACTGACTCCATGATTGAAGTTCCACTTGTAGCTGACTATTCTTGTTTACAGAAGTATCTCCACCCAGAATATGTTTTTTTGTGCTTAAAATCTCACCTTAAGAAAGACTTGGTGCTAGCCGGGCAGTGGTGGCAAACATGTTTAATTCCAGCACTTGAGAGGCAAAGGCATCCGGGCTTCTGACTTTGAGGCCAGCCTGGTCTACAGAGTGAGTTCCAGGACAGCCAGGTCTACACAGAGAAACCCTGTCTCGAAAAACAAAAACAAACAAACAAACAAGCAAACAAACAAGCAAACAAACAAAAAACAAAAAAGAGAAAGGCTTGGTGCTATACTGGGATCCCGAACAGAAACAGCCAATGTAGTCACTGGCCCACTTATAAAGATTTTCTGTTGGCTTAAACCCATGTTTGAGCAGTCCCCCCTGGTGGATACCCCACATTTCTGGAGGTCTTACTGAGATCCCCAGAGACAAGACCTTGAGACCCAGGAGTCTCAGATCCTCTTGGAGCAGCAGGAAGAGCAGAGTAGTCAAGTAGCTCCTAGGAGGTGGGCAACTTGAGTTCCAGGACTCTCTTTGATCAGTCGTTTCTTAACACCTCAGAGGGTCTGATACCTTCACCTCAAAAGGAAACAAATTATAAAGTCTGCTGGTCTGTTACTTCTAGGGGTAAATTTGGTTAAGGCACCATCCATTTATACACATTGGAGAGGTTAGACATGGCTGCTGATCCAATGTGCAGGATCCATGAATGTCATGGTGGCCACCCCTGGTTGTTTTAACTGTGTGTCTTTGTTGAACTCTGAGATCCAAAACCAGGGGATGCGCTCTCACAGAAACACACATGGTCAGGACTCGCTGCAACAACATGAGGTTTAATGATAGTGGTGCACTAGGACTTTCTTGCATGCAGGCAAGAGAGCCCCGAACAAAAGCTTGGAGCAGTTCTTATGCAGAGTTCAGAAGGGGAAACCACACCGTCTGACCTCTAGGTGACTCAGATTATGACAATGAGTGTCTTCAGTTTGCCCAGGTTTATTATGTTAAGGGCCCAGCTTCCAGATTCCTGGAATGTGTCTATGTGCTCTGTGCCCTCCTCACCTGCAGGTGGGTTCCCTCCCCTGTGGTCTGAGGAATGTTAATCAGTCTCTCCTTTCTTTCTCAGAATGTTAATCCAGCAAGTGCCCTCTGACTAAGGAATGTACTCCTCCCCGGGCAGTGAATTCTAAGTTCAAACCAAGACCCGAAAGTCCTACATTCCCCCCTTTTTCTTGTGGGTGATTCCTTCCTGGAATCACAAGCTGTCATTTAACTTTGGATGTACACACCTTAAGCCCCACCCTCTAAGAGTGTATCTGGGACATGGTTTAGATTCAAAAGTCTCTTATCTCCGACATTTGGGTAATCTCCACCCCTGTGCCTCTAGGGTGGGGATATCTCAGGAGTCAAGTCTTGCTGATCTTTGGCCTTGTAGAACATCAGGAGATCTTGAGCTTGAGGAGGTTGCTCAGGTGTCTGGCTGCTCTCTAGTTGGCATCAGGTCCAGGTGCTGGTCTGAGTTATATGAAGTCAGGCAGTTACTCCATCTACTTCAGTGGAGGTCAGGATGGTCAGCAGCACCAGGAACAGCCTCTTATTAGCCTGAAAAGTCATTGGGGGGGGGTGAGTCAAGAGCTGGAGTAAAGGGAGTGGGAGTCCCATACAAGAGGGGTGTTCTGGGCTCAGAACAGGGTCAGGACAAGGGACATCACCCAGCCAGCACCAGTTTCTGAGGGCAATTTAGTTAAGGTTTCTTTTTAGGGTTCTGTTCATTCTCTCTACCTGCCACGAGCTCTGGGAACAGTACAAACGATGGAGCTTTCAATTAATTTCCAATATCTCTGACAATCTCTGACTTACCTTAGAAATAAAAGCAAGATGGTTGTCTGATTCAATTACCTCAGACACTCAAAACCTCAGGAAGATTTCTTCTAATATCTTCTTGGTTACCACAGTAGCTGTTTCCTGCTTGGTAGAGAAAGTCCCAACCCATCTAGAGATAGTATCTACAAATATTAGAGGGTGTCTATATTTTTCTGGCCTAACTTCTGCAAAATTTACCTCTCAATATACTCTAGGCTGTTCTCCCCTAGGTATTTTTCCTGTTTACTCTAAGCCTCATAAGCCTTTGCTTGTTGGCGTACCTTACACTGTTCTATTATCTCTCTGGCCCAAAACCTGAGGCCTATTATACACTTTAGATGTGCTTGGATATGCTTATATCTCAAGAGTCTATCTGTGCATTTAGCCTAGGAAGTCTTTTGTTTGTTTTCTGGGGAGTATAGTTCTCCCATCTTGTGTGCACCACTGCCTCTTTTTCTCTAGGTAATAGTTGGCAGGATGGCTAGCAATCTGAGTCTTTTCTTCTTCTGTGTGTTTTAAGTGAGGCCATCTTTTACTCTAGTCCCAATCCCCAGTGGATGTCTCTTGTAGGCCCATAACTGGGATAGGCTCCTGCAGAGCCATTTCTTGAGCCACTTGATCTGTCTAGTTATTGTCTCGGGCTACTGAGTCTCTTCCCTTCTGGTGTCCTGGACGACAAATAGTACTCACAGTTGCTGGCTTTATCAGGGCATCTAAGAGATTTAAGATTTCTTCGGATTCGAGCAGTTTTCTCTCTTGGTATATAGCCCTGTTGACATGGGCTGTGACAAAGGCATACCTGTTGTCTGTGTAGATGTTAATTTTCTTGCCAGCTCCAAGTTCCAAGGCTGCTTTCTGCACCGATGAGTCCGGGTGGTGGGGAATAGAAGTTCAGCCCAGATGACATTTGCGCCGTCCACCACAGCAGCACCAACTTGTCTCTGGCCAGCATGGAGAAAACTGCTGCCGTCTGTAAAGCAGGTTGCCTTGGCTCTCAACAGGGGTCAGTAGGAGAAGTCTTCTTTCTACCCATGGGTTTTCTTTTGGGGCCAGTTAGTTGTAGCCCATTGGGCAGGAAGTGTATCTGGGCCCCCATCCTGAGGAGTAAGTCTCAACCCAACAGAGGGTAGGGACAGTCTGAGATGATCATAAATGAATGGGATTCCTAGCCCATCTCTTGGTCCACCATTTTTTTTGGGTAGTCCATGAATCAGTGGCTCCTTGGAACCAAGATCTTTTTTTGGAAATGGGGCCATCGGCTTGGAGGAGGACTAAGTGTTGAGTCCCTGTGTCCACCAAGAGTTGGGTGGGTCCAAGCCCGTCTACCCCAATTGCTATCTTCACTCAGAGCTAATACCATCCCCATTTGGGGGTGTTTTTCCCAAGGCCTGGGATTTCCTGACCCCAGCTTTTATTTGTTAGGGTGCTCTCAGGATCAGCAGCTGGCTCCTTTACTTGTAATGTGTACATTGGTCCTTTTCAAGGAGTTTTCTATCTCCCTTTGATTGGAGTCTCCCTTCTTTGCTTTCCCTTAACTACTATAGCCAAGCTTCTCTGTAAATTCTTTTCCTGTTACCCTTCTCTTTCTCATCTGTCTTTTATCTTTTGGTTTTTTTCTCTTTCTCTGCTCTTTCTCTTTTTATGTCCACCTGTTATGGTAGACTTCTTCAGCAACCTACACTAAATCTTTTAATGACTTATCTTGGAGTCTGTCTAGCCTCTAAAGCTCTTTCCTGGCATCTGATAGCCTTGTCTATACTGACAGAATGTCTCTGTGAGCTATTTTAGAAAGGCTGTGGGCAGTTCATCTGATCTCTGCTTAACCTCACATGCCTTGGTCAAAATTAGTGGGGCCTCATGTAGCCCCTTTGAGACCTGCCAATGGAATCTGGTGTGGGCTTTTAGATGCCCCTTACCTTCTGATACATGAAGGCCCCAGACAGGCCTGTTCAGAAGCAACCCACTATTGACCATGGTCTGGTCAATTGATGGTGCCCCCATGTCTGAGGGAAATTCTTTTTTTTCTGGTATCCTCTCTTGCTCTTCAGTCCTGAAGAGCACTCCTGATGGCCAGAACCTACAAGGGTCTTGGGGAAGAAAGGCTTTTATAAGGGGAAGGGTGTTCCTCTACTAGATGTATCTAGGTAACTATATTGGGCACTTGGTTTGGGTGCCTGAGGGATCCTGGCCTAAAGACTCTTTCCTCTACTGCTTTGATCACCTGTACGAAGGTCCCTATGGGTGGCTACTCTAAATGGAGAATAACTAGCTTACCCTTTTTTACTACAAATTAATATCTGTACCAAAATGGAGGTCTATTCTTTTGGCTCTCTGACTCAGGACAGCCTGTAATGTTTTACAGCAGGTGACCTGCCTGCAAGCAGTTTTGTTGTTTCAGAATTTCCAAGCTGGAGTCACATGACTTGTCTCAGCGCTACTTACACCTTTTATTAAAAATAAATAAATAAAACATATATAACTGTGAGAAAAAACATGCACGGGGTGGCCCCATACTCATGTGGCGTCCCAGGACCATGGCGGAGGTAGAGTCCCGGGAGCTTCTATGCTGGTGGGTCCCAGGCCAGGTCCCACATAACACGAGAAGTCTGAAGTTCCCAAGGCTGAAAGCTTTGGCAGTAGCAGGCCCCAGAAGACAAGTGGACTCCGTGGATTTTCAAGAAGTTTATTGTTCATGGTGTGATAGTTGGATCTGGATGTGCTTTCCCCCCAAAAGCCAGGGGGAGCTGGCTTAAATAGGGGAGGGAAAAGATGGGGTGGGAAAAGGAATGACATAATTAGCTATGCCCCCTGGCCTTTAGATAAATCATGAATATGGAAATCTCTGTTAGTCATACCCTCTACCTGAACAGTAATGCAAAACCTCTCTGGGAGAGGCTGTGGAGGGCTGAAGCTGAGAGAGCCAGGGGCCAAGGAACAGAGCTGAATGCCTCCCATCCCAGGGGGTCTCCAGGGTTCAAAAGCTCGTTCAACCAGGCACCCAGCTGTCTCTCATAGCTTACCACCCCACATATAACTATAACTCTCAGGTGAATAATCTTGCTGGGGCTGTTTTGTCTAGCAGCCATGGCTCAGGGAAGTTGCCCTCCTCCACCAGGTTCTTAACCACCTGCTGGGGCTGTTTTGTCTAGCAGCCATGGCTCAGGGAAGTTGCCCTCCTCCACCAGGTTCTTAACCACCTGGGTCTTGCCTATCTTTTTGCGGATGCCCTGGCCATGGAGAGCAGGGAGTGGACCGGGAGCTGCAGCCACTATGCAGTGGCTCATCCTGTTCTCCATTGTCTGAGTTCTCCTATCAGAATGGGCCAGAGGCCAAGGTCTCCACAAGTGGTCAGTGGGAACCCACCAGGCTGCTATAGTAGTCACCCCAGTATCCCCAGCCCAGCCACACATGCCAGGCAAGGCAGCTGTCATGCACTGCCCCACTGCCACCCACAGCAGAGGGACAGAGCTTCCTTCTCTTGGTGGTCAGACTGCACAGCAGAGGTGTTCAAGGATGCTGCAGTAGGGGAGCCACGAGCTGTTGCCCACTAAGGGTGGGCTGGGCGAGGGCAACCTCTGTGTAGTGCCACCTGGAGAACACACTACACACAGGGGGCAGCTGCCCAAACCTTGGTGTCTGCTCACCAAAGGACCTGGCTCTCTGCTCTGCAGCAGCTCTCTGCACTGGCTCCATCTCCTCCTCTGGCGGTGGCCATGTTACCTCTTTTTTAACCTTTCTCTAGTAGTTAATTAGGATGTTTAACACAGTAGATTCAGTCCAAAATAACGCCAGTCAAAGTCCAATAACACATAGAACGATACCAACACACAGATAGTTCACCAAGAAAACAGAGAAAAACAACACAGACAGCTCACCCCTGTCACAGGCGGTGCATAAACCAGGTGATACAGACAGTTCTCGCCCCTGTCACAGGTGCAGAAACCAGGTTACACAATCAAGACATAGAAAAACTGCAAGTGGAAGAATCTAACAACCAGACAACTTGGCCAGCCTATGCTGGACCTAATTTAACAGATTCAGATGACTTGATGAGCCTACGCTGAACCAAATCGAACAGATTCAGAAGACTTGGCCAGCCTATGCTGGACCAAATCTAACAGATTCTAAAAGGAGCAGGGTCTTCCCGACCCCCTCCAACACCACAAGCAATGAACAACACAAACAAAATACACAAACAAAACCAGACACAGACGTCCGACATGAGACTGCCACAAGAGAGCAACAGGCGCTGCCCCAGGCGGCAGTGGCTACAAAACTACCTTCATACAGAGAAGAGTCATTCCTGACCCCGTCTCCCAAACAGACTCTGGAGTGTTCCCCAAAGTCTTGTGGCCTATGCTGTCTGGGTATGTTTACCCTCCCACATCGCTTCCACTCCCACGAATTGCCTCCCTGAACTCATAACCAGACCCTATCCCAAGGTCGAAAACTGCCCTCTGTGGCTTGCCCAGTTCTTGCCCCTGCCACAAGCACGGAAACCGGGCTACACAGACAGTTGCCCCTGCCATGGGTACACAGAGACTTCACAGACACAGTACACAGACAGTTGCCCCTGCCATGGGCACAGACACTTCACAGATACAAAAACAAAGAACAGATAGACAGCACACAGACTTGCTTGAGTGAGTGAACCTCCAATCCCTGTAGCCGTGGGATCTGAGAGAGCGTATATCTTGGTGGGACCTCCAAAATGTTGAACTCTAGGATCCAAAACCAAGGGACTTGCACTCACATAAACACACACAGTCAGGACTCGCTGCAATAACATGAGGTTTAATGATACTAGTGCACCAGTCCTCTCTCACATGCAGGCAAGAGAACCCCAAACAAAAGCTGGGAGCAGTTCTTATACACAGTTCACAAGGGCAAACCACAAAGTCTGACCTTTCTAGGTCCGGTCTCTAGGTGACTCAGATTATGACAAGGAGTGTCCTGGAATGTGTCTGTGTGCTCTGGGCCTTCCTCACTCACAGGTGGGTTTCCTCCCCTGTGGTCTGAAGAAGGCTAATCATTGTCTCTCTTCTTCCTCTGAATGTTAATCTAGCATGTGTCCTCTGACTAAGGAATGTGCCCCTACCAGGATGTGTCCTGGGACAGTGGGGTTCTTTCAAACTTAAGTTCAAACCGAGACCCAAAAGTCCTACATCTTTCGATGTGTTTCTGTCACTCCTACTTTCCTTTATTAACAAGCGGCTTTCTCTAGTATGAGAAACTGCTCCAGATTAAGACCTGTGCCCCATCTTGTTGGGGATCTGATTCCTTTGCCTCTGCCAAGTCACAGAGGACCCCACACCCACCCCATCCCCTCCACCCCCTGCCTGTCCCACTCTAAATGCTCATGTGTTTTGTCACTTGATCCCCACTCACATTTTAGCTCTCTAATGATATTGAATTATGCTGAATGACGAAAACTTCTAAAAAGTCCTAAAAACTTTCTTACTCTTTCTGAGGGTTAAAAGCTGATGGCTTAGGTGATTAACACCAGGGTATCCTAACAGCGGGGGTGGGATGGGGACTGGGGTTGGGCGGAGGGGTGGGGATGTAGGGGAGGGGGGATTAAGTAAAGTAGCTTTTCTTCTATCTCTGCAAGAACTGTGCAGCTCTAACTTTTCAGCCTCCTAGAAGAAACAGGGACACTTTGAAAAGTGATTTTAGCGTTTGTTTCTAAGTCATAAAATGTGAGGCGCGCGTGTAGTGTCTCGCCGGCAAGAACACACACACACACACACACACCAGAATCCTTCCGTATGAACACGTTTATTCCCAAAAACCAAAATGGTGGAAGAAGACGATGGAGACCTGGGAAAGCACTGCTTATAAACCCTAGAGCGGTGTATTCACCTCTGATTGGCTGCTTACTCGTAGCGCGCCAAACACCGTGGGATGGGCTTTAACTTTGGCGGGCTTTTACCATGGCACATGCGCAATTTACTTGTTTACTAGGAAGAATTATGGCTGATAGCGCCACCTAGCGATGGCGGACTTTGCCAGCACCCGCCACGGCTCCCAACATCTGCCCCTTTTTTGTTTTAAAAACAGAGGGTGGTAGAGGTCCCTGGGAAGGTTACGTAACTCTCATATTTGGGGGTCTCACGGCGGGTCTGAGTCTCTTTAGAGGGTGGTACTCAAATGTTTGAGGCTTTACAGGGTGTCTTTACCAGAAGCCTTTGGGTACAGCGGCTCAGGAATCTGTCTATTGGCTATCTCCTTTTGTTTTGTTAAACAGGCACTGGTCAATGTCCCAGTCAATGTCCCCAGGCTAGCTGACGTTTCTCTACGCCCAGCACCAATAGGGCTAACACCAAGGAAAGGCAAGCCACCCTGTCTTAGGCTACGAGGGATATACCCGCGCCCGGGTCATTGCCACTCGCTAATCCTGTCATGGGGTTGGCTTGTCATCAATTCCTCAGTTGTCTTCATGGTGTAAATCTGGCATGTGGCGTCAGCCTAATTCTCATCATTGGGACCAATGGCAGCTGTCCTGGAGACAAAAAGATGGAGTTGTCTATCTGGCTGTTCTTGGCCTGTCTAGTGTGGAACCAGTACGACTCAAACTCAAGGCCGATCAAGCAAATTCCATCTTGGGGGAATAAGCGATCAAGAACTGATAGTTTAAGACGGTCTCCCTTACCCTACCAGGTGCAATGGAAACAAGTCCTCTGGGTGCAAGGGCTAAGGGGAACAGAAAGAGATGCAAACACCCATCCCTGTGCAATGGAGTCATCTCCTAGGGGTGCAAGGGCTGTTTGTCTCAAAATTCAGGTACCACAGCTACACAGACAAGGATCAGCCAGGCCAAGACTCCTCACTGACCCAGTGTAAAGGGCAAATCCTCTGGGGTGCAACGCTGATGGCCTAACATTTAGCACCACCACTCGTGAGGGGGAGACTACTTATTTTTGAAGCAGTGATAACCACACTGCAGGGGAAGCCCCTAGTACTTTGGTCACAAGCGCCTGGCCAATAATAGCCTTGTCAAGATTTTGTTGAGCTCTGAGTTTGCAAACCAACCAAAAGATGAATACTAATCCGCAACATAGGGCATACCAAACAGGCCTACTCCCACCCACTTAAAAAAAGGAAAGAAAAAGAAAAGAAAAGAAAAGAAGAAAGCTGAAGAATTCTAGGAGGACAGTCTCTCAGTCAGGGACAGATCCACGCGCGTCGAGTTGATGTTCACCACAGCTGCTCTCAATTTTCTGAGTGTCTCACTGAAGTTTTCTGACCAATTTCCTGTAAGATACTGAAACAATTTTCTGGACAGATTAGTTACACGAGTAAAGTTTTTATACTGTACACTGGTGATGTAAAGTGTACCCAGTTTTTTCTCACATCTCAATTGGGCTAATTGAAAGAGGATATCTAATCTCTCTCTCACTAAATCAAGGCGTTGATTAAGGATCATTAGCCCGCCTTTTAGTTGGGCGCTGGCGGAGGTTTGAAGGTTAATAGTCTCTGTCACCGTGGCTGACAATTGGGGGTAGTGTCCACCTGAACAGAAGTTGACATAGCAATCTCAGTGGCAGTGGCGGTAATGGCACTAACTAATATCGTCGCCACTATGGCTGTAGTTATACCAAAATCTCTTTTTTGTCTAAATAATGACAAAGTGGAAGGAGTCTCCACGGGGATGGGAACCCATCGTGTGACTCTGGCAACCATAGCGCGAGTGAATCTTTCAGAATTTTAACACTGGGACATCTAGCAGGTTTCATTGGTACAATTCTTAAAGGTGAAATTTGATAAACAAAAATACTAGGAACCCAAAGCTGAAGTATCCAAATAAGGATCTGTATATGAGTCTTTTGGGGGGTCCTCTTCAGATGTCACGATCGTCACGTCAGTCGCTCTGGTAGCCAACATGGATTGTCTTCTTCCTGTGGAAACACACAGACCGCTCCCCTGGCTTTTATTAAAATAGAATCTGGACCTTTTCATTGTCCGGTCAAGATGTCCTTTTATTTGACCATTTCTTTTGGCCTGTCAGGCTCTAAAATATTGAGGGTAAAAGTGTTTATCTACTCCTCATCAGTTAATTGTCAAGGGGAATTAGGACTTGTATCTCCCTTGAGAATATCCAACAGAGGTTTACGTTCTTCTATGGTAAGCTGAAAATGAGGTTTTAGCCAATTAATATCTGTTAACAACTTTTGAGAATCACTTTTCTGGAGCAACAAGTACTCTAAAATCTTAAAGCTCGTTGTATTAGAGCAAAGGCTTGTAGAAAAACTCTTTTAGAGAGATCAGCCAATAAAATATACAATGAATAATATATACTGAGAGATTTAAACGCTTTAACCTTTTGTATTAAAGCAACAACAAATTTTTTAAGGCCATTAATTATTCTTTGAGGCAAGCTTTTTTAATGAATGGCTTCATGGGCTCTCAAAAATCACAAGCAATTTCACTTAATGCAAACCTCTCATCTTTACCAGGAGGTAAAGGAACTGTATAGAACAATCATTTAAATCTATAATAATTTTATATGCATTTACTTGAATGGCAGCTGGAGTAGGCAAGTCAGGCTGTAGTGCCCCATTAGTTTTATAAATCTTAAATTTGAACTTTGTTTCTGGATCAATTGAATAACCAACTCTTTTTAGCTGAGTGAAGTATCAGATAAAGCCAAGCTGAAGGCAATCTTGTCTTCCAAAAATTGTTAAATAGCTCCAGTATCTATCAATCTTTTAAACCCCTTTTTTCCTTCAATTATTAATTTAAGATTAGGTCTCTTGTTATGTTTTTAATCTTGGCCTATATCCTGAGGCCTGGCCCAAGGATTATCTTTTCTGCACCAAGGACAGGTTTGTCAGGTAACCTTGGTCACCTGACTGTTGTTCAAGCCTCTGTTCCTGGGGCAGTCACTTTAAAACTGTCTAAATTTCCACATTTAAAACACTCCCCATCTCTATGGCTCTGTGCAAGCTATGGCCAGACCCTGATTGTATGAGGGTGCAATTTCATTGCAAAGACACGTATCTAAGTCTGTCTTTGCTTGTATGGTCTGAGAGCTGTGTGGGCAGTTTAACCTGATTAACATCACACTGACCTTGTCTTACAAGCATGTTAAGATCTCAGTCTGTATGTCTTAATTTAAATGTAAATGTTCTCAATCTCTAGCAGACCAGCATTGTATCACAACCCGTTTTAAATATTTTTATTTAACTCTACCTGCTGTCCCCCCCCCTTCTATCACATGGGCGAATCAAAAAATTTTAAACTCAAGATTACAACTGCCAACTGTAGCCAATGGAATACTGGCAGTTTAACTAAACTTTTAAATTTCTTTTGTAACATTAGAGTATAACCATTAATTTTGAGAAGTAAAAGCAAAACCAATTTAAACAATCTACTTTTTCTAAAATCAACACCAAGTAGACTACCCCTATGTTACAAAGTTTTGCTGTCAATTTTTACATACGAATGCATGAAGCAGCTTTTAATCTCATTGAAGAGATACTGTTTTAAAATCTCATTCTTTATACACCTGGTTTCTGAATGACTCTAACACTGAGTTAGTTTTACGCCACCTTTCGTTACCAAAGTTGTAAATTTTTAATTACACCCAATAATTTAAGCCAATAGTCTATAACCAAGACATGTAGAACATTTTTATACTTTTAAAACCAATTAGAAACAACAATGAAGTGGCTATATATTTTATTTTTAGATCAAACAAAATTTCTTGTCTTTCTAGCTGTAATTTCAAGAGAAAAGCACCTTGTCACAGAGGTTTTTCTAGGACAAAACAACTCTTAGCTTCCTTATAAAACCCAAAATGCTGTTGGTCTCTTTTAAAAGCAGCTTATGCCAACCTCAATTCCTGAAAAGACTTTTTTTGCTCCCAAAGGTTGGATCAAGCAGTTTTAACGATCTTTCTTTTTGAACACGTAACAAACACAGAACATTTAGACAACGAAACAAAAAGCAAACACAAACACGTGGACATTGCGCGCCAAGGACAAACACCAAAGAAGGACCTCTAAGAACTACAGAGAATTTCAGGACGTCTCCCGAATTCTCTGCTTCTAGATGAACTCTGAAATAGCCTTTTCATTCTTTTTTGTTGATAAAGCTCAGAGAGAGGACACCTGTATTTTTAAGACTCTTTTTCTCTCTCTCATATTCAAGATGTAACTTTTCATCTCGTTCATTGGAGATGTAGCGGGCAGCTAATTTAACACTTCAATACCCTGCTTTCTAATTCCTTTTAACCCTGCTCTTCCCGCCTGAAGCGGCTTTTAGGCTGCAGGCAATGTCTGTTTAGAATTCTCTTGACCTATGTTTCGCTATCACCTCTTAGGCAAGATCGGCACTGGGCCAATATCTCATTCACCTAGACTGTCTCCCCCAAACCACTCTTCTTGCAAACACAGCCTCCAATTAACCATCACTAACGCAAGCACTCGATCTCGTGGCGGCGGCCGTTTATCCGGCTGGCATCTTTTCTCCTCATCTATCTCTTCATCTGAGTCTTCTGACTCGGAGGAAGTTAGTCCCTCCGACTCAGAGCTATCACGTCGTAAAAACCCCAGCTCCTTTACCAGATAAAGAGGTTTCTTTCTGAGGCTTCCTGTTCTCCCGTCTCTCCCAAGAGTGTTCTTCCTCTCATCTCTCATCCCCGTGAACTGGTTCTCGGGAAGGCTTGATTTCCTTAATATATCTCTTTTCTCTTTTCCTTTCTGAATTTCTAAGCGCTTCCATTCCTTCTCTGTTTCTGACATGCTGACCTGTAATCCATCTACCACTCCCCGAGCTGCTACGAGAACCAGAAGGGAGAAAACTAACGCTACTAACACCATAGCGAGAGCCTCTAAGGTTCCTGCCAATTGGGGAGGGAGACGAAATAAATCAAGTCGAAACTTGTCTCTCAGAGAAACATTACCTCCTTCTACGGTTCTGGATTCACTCCAT
Source organism: Grammomys surdaster (assembly GCF_004785775.1). NCBI lineage: Eukaryota > Metazoa > Chordata > Mammalia > Rodentia > Muridae > Grammomys > Grammomys surdaster. Next base: position 23,761 of record NW_021620880.1, read on the forward strand.
GCGTGGAGGGCGAATGGAGGGTCTTCTTAAACAGTGCCGGCGATGGTAAATTCTCCCGGGTTTCTTGGCACCAAATGTGAGGCGCGTGTGTAGTGTCTCGCCGTCAAGAACACACACACACACACACACCAGAATCCTTCCGTATGAACACGTTTATTCCCAAAAACCAAAATGGTGGAAGAAGACGATGGAGACCTGGGAAAGCACTGCTTATAAACCCTAGAGCGGTGTATTCACCTCTGATTGGCTGCTTACTCATAGCGCGCCAAACGCCGTGGGATGGGCTTTAACTTTGGCGGGCTTTTACCATGGCACATGCGCAATTTACTTGTTTACTAGGAAGAATTATGGCTGATAGCGCCACCTAGCGATGGCGGACTTTGCCAGCACCCGCCGCGGCTCCCAACAATAAAAAGTTTCTTCTATGGAAGCTCTCTAAGGAAAAAGGGGGAAAGGGCTTATAAGAAAAAGGGGTAAGAGGAGAGATTGTCCTCAACACTTACACATCTTTTTGAATACATAATCACATGGCAAAAAGCTCATCACAAGTTTACACATAAATTCAAGTCATAAATCAAATAAGAGAATGTTTACATGAATATCCATTAGGAGTGATTATCTAACTAATCATTTCTGTCCTAAGCTTAACAGGTTCATGGAGAGTTAAAAACCATAACTAAGTTATTAGTGAAGTTTTGTATAGATAAACCCAGTCAATATTTTATCTTCTGTCCTAGCACCTATAATAAATCATTAGTCTCCTTCTTATGACTTTTGGTTAATGGTTTTACAACCTTTTGGTATGTGCTCTGAGTAGTAGAATGCCTGCTTACTATCTCAGAAGATATTGACTCGTGACACTAAAGGCTGGCAGACTTCTCATTGCAGTTTTGATTATCAGAGAGAACTGAATAGCAGTCCCACTATAAAAGAGCTTAATAAATACTGATAATTTTAGGAGTTCTTATAGGATCATCATTAAGAATTAAGACATCATCTATTTGTCTATATAGCATTACTACAAAATAGTATATCTTGATTGTTCTCCAAAGAGCTGCTCAAAAGGTTGGGCTAATACCTAGTGATCATTTAATAACAACAATAATGATAACAGCAAGAAAAGCATATTAATAGCAGGCATCTTTCCTAAAATGAATTTCTCCTGGGCCTTGTCTATTGGAGAAAATCTGTCGTGGATTATTAATCCAAGGCAGACTCACCTCAGGAAGATCACCTGCTAGTTATTAGCTTGTTGGCTCCTGACAGATGACATATCCCAACCTTGTGCTGCCTGAGTGAGACTCCATGGAATAACCAAGAGGAAGAAACAAACATCTCAAACCCACAGTTTTGTGGAGGATGCAAGAGAGAAACATCATTCTCCTAGAAACAACTGCAGAACTCTGGTTTCATGGTAACTGAACTTCACCAAGCTACTCATCTAGAATCCATAAAACCTTCTGAGTTGCTCAGACCAAGGTATATTATACCTAGCCTATAAGTTCATATTAGTTATACGTGTGTTATATAGATTAGAATGAGATGTCTCAGCCAGGTGCCAGTTTGGTGTTCAAGTAAGTCCAAAGCAGAGAGCCTTTACCCAAGAAGGGGTCCAAATGAGAGACCAACACTCGGGCAAACATTAGGAAAGCTGACTTCACCAAGATCTGGCCTGCAAGGGGAGGATAAAAGTACTTGCTAGTTTTTTTATAGATGTCTTTTCCTGCCTGAAGTGAAACTGCTCAAACTGTAGCTTAATAATCTCCTACAGAAGCTGGTCCCCTAATTTGGCCTTCCCTTAGCAATGGAGTCCAACTTTCATAGCCAAAACCTCTCAATTAATAGCTTTAGACATAGATTGAAAACTTCATTGTGTTTATAGACCTCAGAATTCTGGGCAGGTTAAAAACAAAACAACACAACAACAACAAAAATAGGACATTAAAAAACCCTGACAAAATTCTCACTAGGGTCCAGTGAAGTGTGAAAAGATGTCTTTTCTTGGTTGTGCTTTAGGCCTGCTGTACCCCATATAGGAAGGGATTTACCCACAATGAGATCATGTTTGGAAGACTTCCCAGGCTCAGACCAGGAACTAGTAGAATTCTCTAAACATTCCTTTCTCAAGTCACTACAGGTCCTCCCGTTCTCCATACAGGCTATTCATTAGACTCCCTGAGAGACTCAGCCAACCTCCAAGTCCACCTCCAGTTTCCCCTTGTTCAAGTCCAGTGTACCATCTGAGTTAAGTGGGTAGCCAAAGGAGAGCTGGAACCAACTTGGAAGGAGACCACATGGTGACTCTCTCCACTCCTACAGCTGTGAAGGTGGATGGATCCACAGATCCATCACACCCAGGCCAAGAAAGCAGAAGCTGCAGAAGCTGCAGAAGCCACAGTCTGCCAGACTATGGACCCATTAAAATTAAGGTTTCATCGGGTACCAGGCCCTTCCATTCCCTGCCCCTTTCCCTCTTCCTAAGGTTTTGGTTTAATATGAATACAGACAGAGTTATGGTCTACCCACCGCTACTCTCAGGCTTGGACCTGGGAACTAAGAAAGACAGATGCAGGGAAGGTATTAGCTAGGGTGACTACAGACCAGAAACCCATATTCATCTTGACCTCTGCTCACTGATGCCTATTTTAAATGTATGTAGAGTTGTATTAGAGAAAGGAAAGATTTTGGAGTTCATTTTTTGAGATAGGAATACAGAATTTATAATTGTGTGCATGCCCTGTGGCTGGGCCTCCTGGATGCTAGGAACGAAGTAGTTTCTATTGCATAATTGGGGTTGTGAAACTGAGGCTTCTTGGGAATTTTCTTTATAATTTTTCTGACATTTGAGAAATAGGGAAAACCTGGAGATTCAGACTCTATGTCATAGAAAGGGACCATAAGGATAGATTTACTAGAAACTGCTTTCCCCTCCAGGTCCTCAGACCTTGTTTTGGTTCCTAAACAGACCCAGGGGTGGAGTCCCACCTCTTGATGTCCAGGAAGCTGAGAGATCCCAACTCTATTTTCCACCTTTGACAAGGTCCACCACTTGGTTAATTATTCCCAGTTATAAATTGGACAGGATTGCTGGTTTTGCTTAGATCCCTGGCCCCCTGACTATATAGGGGTTGGAACTAACCAAACTGTCAGCCCATCGACTGACAAAACTCAGAGTAACTGGGGGCAGCACATATTAATGTTGGAGGACCTACAGTGGGCTGAAACTTTCTAATATCCAAAGCTTCTAACTATACACTTGCCCTTATTCTGACTTCTGCTCTTCTTCCTTATGGGTTAATTCATCTGGATTACAGCAATATTACTGAGGTCCTGAGACTGCTTGGTGGACATGTACTAACAATTTGACTAAATATGCCTCCTCTGATGCTTTTCAAACTAAATAGACAGGCCGATCAGGACCTAGAGGCGTTAAAAGTTTCCATTTCTAAATTAAAGCAACAGTTATATTCCTTTACAGAAATACTATAAAACTGGAGAAACTTCGACTTTTCATGAGACAAAATGGACTATTTCTGGCTTTAGGAGAAGTTTGTTCCTGAGTTAACTGATCAGTAGTAACTAAAGGAAATCTTGCTATGTTTGGAAAAACTTCAAAAAGAGAACAAGACAAAGACACAAATCAAACAATTGATACCAATCTCTATTTTCTTGGTCTTCCTGGCTAACTACTCTGCTATCAGCATTGGTAGGGCCTTTAATTCTCATTCTGGCTGAATTAGTATCAGGACCCTGGATCTTAAGCTATATGGCCAACTACGTATCAATTCAGTAAATGTAATGGTCCTTAGGATGAACTATACCTCTTTACAGCAGGATGAGTCAATTTGACTCATTCGCCAGTGGGGAATAGTACCCCAGACTGTACTAGGCTCCAGATCTTAGCACAACTGGCTCCATGGTAGAAGTACCATTCAGCCATAAAACTCAGCATGGTAGACAATATCATCTGCCAAAATGAAAACAAACACCTAATCCATCAAAGCCCATAGTTCTGGGAAAGTCTCTAAATATACTAACCTTGCTTTTGGCTTTGGCAATTCCACTTCTTGCTAACTGTTCTTGTTACCCAAAGTATGTTGTTTTAGGGTTACAATTGCTGTGGTGAAACCACAGCATTACCAAAGCAACTTTGAGAGGAAAGATTTTTTTGTTCACAATTCAATTCCATACAATAGTTTATTATCAAAACCAGTAAGGGCAGGAACCTGGAGGCAGGAGCTGATGTCGAGGCCATGGAGGGTGCTGTTTACTGACTTTGTACCATGGCTTGCTCAGCCTGCTTTCTTATAGAACCCAGGACTGCCACCAGCTCAAGGATGGTACCACCTACAATGGGCAGGGCCCTTTCCCATCGATCACTAATTAAGAAGATGCCTTATAGCCAGATCTTATGCAGGCATGTTCTCATTGAGGCTCTCTCCTCTCTGATGACTTTAACTTGTGTGAACTTGACATAAAACTAGCCAGTACATTTGTCGGCTCAGAATATGTTTTGTGCTTAAAAGCGCACCCTGAGAAAGGCTTGGAGCTACAGTGGGATCCTGAATGTAAGTACCAGCACTTACTTACCAAGCCAGTGTCTCCTGATATGGTGGGTGAGAACTAAAAACCAGTTTGGGATCGAGGGGTCTTAGCAGGACTGAAGCTGAATTTTTTTGCAAGCAATCAGACTTTTTATACCTTATCAGTAACAGAATACAATGGAGGTTGCCAGGACCAATACAACTGTAGTTGCCAAGATACTATGATGTTTACAGCTATACAGGGTATACAAGATTAATGTCTAAGATTAATAATCCTGTCAAACCTCCACATGCTTTGCTGGCTCTAGGGAACACAGAGAATCATGGGCAGCCTGAATACTTTACTGCCTAAGGGAGTGCCTCTGTCTCTCAGGAACTGAAAGGCTCACAGTGCCCCAGGAGCCATGGATTCTAATCAGAAAATCTGTGACACATGCCTCTCAAGGCAGCTAGAGCAAGGACTCCTTGTACCTGAACACCCAGTGAAGTCACTGGCCTGCTGACTTAGACTTTCTGTGAAGTTTCAACTCAAAGGAAAGCCGTCTTCTTTGGTGGATTCCCCACAATAATACTATAAAACTTTTTGAAGTATGACTTGTAGACCTCAGTGAACTGCTCATTGCCAGAGCCTGTCCTTAGAGACTGGTTTTCTAAGGCTAACTAGAGCCTAGGAACCTACATTTTCAACTGCACAGGTAAGTCTGATACATACAATGTGAGAATATCTCCTTAGAGCAGGAGTTGATGCATTACACACAGCAGACTACATCTGGCCTGTTGTCTGCTGTGTGTGTGATAGATGCACTGAGTGTGTACCCCTGAACACACAGTGGGGGATGGAGGAATAGGTTGAACATCTTTTATCACTCTCCACCTTGTTTTCTGAGACAGGATCTCTCACTCAAGCTTCTAGAGATCTACCCTCCTCGGCTCCCCAATCCTGGGTTTACAGGCAGGCACTTATGTCTATTGCTTGCCTTTTAGTGGTTCTTGGGATTTGAACGCAGGTCCTATTCTTTCCCATCAAGCACTTTTACCCACCTAGCTGTCTCCTCAGCTCCTACTTTCTGGTTTTGTAAATAAAAATTTACTGGAATGAAGCAATACTCAGTTATTCATTGTTGGGCTGTAGTGTGTGTGGGCATGGGCCCTGTTTCTGTGCCCTCCCCCCAAGGGGCTAGGACTGGTGATCAGAGAGGCAGCGGCACGGGAATTTGACTGTTTTCACTCACACTGGCACACTCATGTCGGGCTGTGAGAAGCCAGAGGACTCTACTCTGTGTGTGAGACAACACAGTCTGGGGCCCCAGGTGGGGGATGGTCAGAGTTGTTGATTTGGGGGTCCCCAGGCCAGGAGGCATCTGGGAACTGACTGGATCTCAGGCCCTTGGGCTCTCAGGTGCTGCTGAGAGGCTGGGGAAGAGTCAAGGGTGGGGGGCATACAGGCTGGATCAACCAGCAGCCAAAGTGTGGCTGGGGGGAAGCTCTGGCTGCATCCCATGAGATTAGATGGTGGCTCAGTAGTTGAAGACCTTCTCCCTGGTTCCCCAGGGTGGGTCCCAGAGAAGAGAGGTAGTCCATGGTCACAGGCTATGGACTTAAGACATTTATGGTCATGGTGGAAAGTGGATGAAGCTATACCTGGTATTCTCAGGGTGGGCCTGAGGTTAAACACCTTTTGCACTGAGGAGGGTCTGGGAAGGCTTGCTTAATTGGCTACACTCTTTGGCCTTTAGATATCTCATTAATATGGAGATCTGTCTTGAGGCTCTGGGGCCTGTAGTCATGCCCTCTACCTGTGTAGGGGCTAGTAGGAGAGTTGTCTTACATGACCACTGGCCACAGTCCTCTTTGAGAGGGGCTGTAGCTATGTGAAAGGAACCCAGGGCCCAGGAGCAAGGCCCAGGTCTCTGGGGTTCAAAGCCTGCTTGACCAGGTACCTAGTTGCCTCTCATAGTCCATCACCCCACAATCATAGCTGTCTTCACACTGCAAGGCAGAGTTGAATATCAGTATAGTATACAACATCTGACCCGTTAGGTCTAAAATATTTGCTTGCTGGCCTTCTGTTGACACAATTTGCTGATCCCTGATCTAAAGCAAAGTTTAAGATTTAAACTCTACTATAATGCTGACAATTTCTGTAAAATAGTAATAGATAGGACTTAGGTTTAAGTATACTAAAGCCTTTCACTTTAAAAAATTATATTTATTTATAGAGAGTGGGCACATACCATGGTACACAAGTTGAAGTCAGAGGACAACTTGTGCAGGTGTGAGTTCTCTCCTACTATGTGACTTCCAGGGATTCAACTCAGGTGGTCCTGCTTGGAGGTGAGGCCAGCACCTCTACCTCACACTTAACTCCTTTAACACAGCTAAGTTTTGGAGAGTTGTTTCTTATACACTCCATACTTCCTCAGGAGTCTCTAGCCAGGCAGAAATCTCTAACTCCTGAGCAGTTGATAGACTGTATTTTACCACTCTTACAAGCAGGAGCGATAGGAAGCAAAGCTTAAGGTTATTGTGATCTGTGTATCTCACTGTTTCCTTAATAATCTAGCAAATTAGAAGGCAGTAATCAAGTTTCCAAAAAGCACGCTCCCCTGAATGTTAAAAAGTAAAGCACTGGTGACTTTTAGCTGAAGCTGAGCAAGGCTGACCACTTCCCCTCACTTGGTCAGCCATCTGCAGAGTAATGAGTACATACCTGCTGCTGCTGGAACAGTTTCACTTTATAAGCCTATGCTGATTTCCTGTACCCTAGACAAATCACAATACGCTAGTAATACAGAAATGAGATTCTTGTTGCTCTGTAGATGTTAGTGTGTTTGCTAATATTTAAGACAGTTAATGTGCTTCTTTGTCCCTTGCATTACTACAAATTCAACATGGCGAACTTTATGGTATTTTTATCCCTTAGACAGAAATCCTTCTGACTGCCTGATTTTAACTATTTGGTTTCACCATAAGTTAGTGATGTGGTATTGGACAAATGACCTAATTCCTCTGTGCTTTAGTTTCCACTTCTTTAAAAGAAATTATTTAGTAGCCACAGGGCTGCTGAAAAAAAAATAAATGAAACAGTATACTTTTGGTAGAACCTAAGTTGTTAGGCATGGCAGAAGCTGACACCTCCTGACTCCCTCCAACCCCTGCTCATTTCTGTGTGCTGTTTATCTCCTAATCTCCCAGGCTGTCACCCAGACCACAAACCACAGCCTTTTAGTTTGTTTAGTTTTATCCTTTTCCTCTAAACATATTCATCTTATTAACCACTGTCATTTATTTCTTCCTTTTTGTCTCAGTGCTTGCTATATATTTCAATTGTTGTTGTTTGTTTGTTTGTTTTTCCAGACAAGATTTTTCTGTGTAGCCCTGGATGTTCTGGAGCTCACTCTGTGGATCAGGCTGGCTTTGAACTCACAGAGATCTGTCTGCCTCTTCCTCCACCACCACCACCACCACCACCACCACCACCACCACCACCACCTCCATTACCACTACCACCCAGCTCTAGAGGTGTCATGGACTCCTGGTGAAGTCTCCCTGTCCCTGGCTGATTTCTCTTCTCCAGCACTGTCCCATCCTATTCAAGCTTGTCATATCTATTGTCACTAGATTGAAAAAAAGTTTCTTTATCCATCGTTTCATTTCTATACACACACTTCTCTCTTTTTTCTTGATAGAGAATCTTTGTGGACAAGCTAGCTTCAAACTAAATCCTTCTACTTCCGTCTTCTAAGTGTTAAGATTATAATTTATTAAAAAAGATTACTTATATTTCTGTGTATTTACGTCTATATGTCATGTGTACTGTGAGTGCCCACAGAAGTCAGAAGAGAGCATTGGATTTCCTGGAGCTGAGGTTACAGGTGGTTGTGAGCCACCTAAGAGGATTCTGGGAACAGAACTCTGGCTCTTCCCTGGAAGAGAGCAACAAGTACTGTTAACTGCCCAGTTATCTCTCCATCATAATATAACCAGTCATTAAAGTTTAGCACTGATGTTTATGACACATTTGAGAAAAGTTATCAAAAAGAAGAACATTTACTCCTTTTAAAATATATCTGTAAGTATGTGTGTGACCACAAGTATACCACGACTCACCTGTGGAAGTCAGAGAGCAACTTGCCAGAACGAGTTCCCTCCTTCCACCCTGTTAATATTCTGTCTAAACTCCACCTCCACAGTTACCTGGCAACAGCCAGGTAGGCCTGCCCACTATAAAAGGGGCTCCTTGCCCACCTCCTCGCTCTCTTGCTCTCTTACTCTCTTACTCTCTTGCTCTCTTGCTCTCTGCCCTCTTGCCTCTAGCTTCTCTCTGTCCCCTCTCCCCTCCCCACTTCCCTTTCCCCTCTCTCCACGTGCTCATGGCTGGCCTCTACTCCTCTACTTCTCTGCTCTGTCTCTCCACTTCTCTCTCTTCTCTCTCTCTTCCCCTCTTTCTCCGCCATCTTCTCCCATTTCTCTCCCCCCAGCTTTGCCCTTTGCCCTGAATAACACCCCCCCCCACCACCACCACCCTGGAACTGTTTGGTCTGGCGTTGTTTGTTCTAAGCTGGCGCCGAAGTCTAACACTGTGGGTCCCAGGAATTGAATGCAGGTCATCAGATTTGGCTGCAAACATCTTTCCTCACTGAGCCACTACCCTCAAGCCAACATTTACTCTTTTTAAAAGAAATTGGAAAACACTTCCTAAAATCATTGTTTTGATTGCCATGCTCTTAAAATCCTCAAGTGAGACTTTGGAGCCTTTATAGCTACCTTCTAAGCTTTTTCCCTAGAATTTTGTCTTTTTATTCCTTTTGTGGTTCTTACTTCAGTTCTCTTAAGTCATAGCTATTCAGTGTGCTTATCATCCCTACCTGAAAGAATTCTTAACTTTGGTAGTTGTTGTTCAGTCCCTGGCCTCCCTCTGAATTCTTTTGCATGTCTAAGGACAGTGTGAATATTTATTAAGTGAAAAAGTGGTCGCGAGGAGACTTCCTGTTCCAGTTTCCTTTGACCCAAGCCTCACGAAGAATGCTTTCTCTTAAGAAAAGGGTAAATTGCTTCAACTTATCAGCTGACCTTTGCCTATTAGGATTCTGAAACCAAAGGCAAAGTGCGACTGTCTGCAGAGTAAGAAGGGGAGGATAACCAACTGAAAGTCTGCCGTAGTAACTGATGAGGTCTCAGAAAGTTGTAGAAACAAGAAACAGATGAAGGGTTTTTTTTCCACTATGGATGATGTGAAAATATGACAAGTCACACAAGCTTCACCTACAGGATTTTAGAAGCCTCTTCTGCATCTGTTTGTAAAAGGAGACAGTAGTCTGTTCTGGAGGTATAAGGACTTTATGTCTACTGTGGCCGTTTTGAGCTGGACTCTGAACGTTAGCAGAGACACAGTTCCCTTCACAACAGTACTCCTGCTGGTTGGGGCTCTCAGGGAGGAAGTTACAGTTTGCCTGGTTCCCAGGGCCTCCCTACAGGGAAGGTCCATCTGCTCCTGGCACAGATGAAATGCCTACCCAGAAGGTACAAGTATAGACTGTGCCAGGCAACAGAGCTGGGACACTGGTGCAGTATACTCATGTCAGAGTGGATTTCTCTCCACATAACAGAACACACTTTATCACTCAGACTTGTAGGTATACTTGAAACCACTGTTAAATACCGTGTTTCACAAATGCATAGAAGACAGTGCCCTTGCCTTTGATAAGCTAGAAGTACAGGATATGTTTTATATGTTCTCTTTGGAATAAACTCTCAAACTTAGGAATAAGAAAGATGAAGAAACTCGGAAAATGTATGTAGCTGAAATGTAATTATATTACAGGGCTTCAGATTCAGAAGACGGTGAGACGGTACAGGAAAGAGTTTTGAAGAAAAAGTAAGTAGGCGTAATGGCTTTATTTTTTTATTGGTGAAAACTGGGGGTTTGGGTAAAACCAGCAAAAGAAGTGGCAGAGGAATGGAAGAGCCTGTGGTGATGTGGGTGGGTAGTTTGGCTGCGGCTGGCTGATGAGGACGGCAGTTGATACTCACAAGCTAAGCAAATTTATTTCCACTTGTTCCTATAGTTTATTAATTATTTTCATTTCTTAAAAAAGGTGAACGTGTGTGTGTGTGTGTGTGTGTGTGTGTGTGTGTGTGTGTGTAATGTACTCCCTAATCTCCATGACACTGAAGTTTCCCTTTAAACTGGCAGATTTCTCTCTTGGAACAGGTGACTGTGAGGAAAGTTAACTGTGTTGTCTTCTTCCTTTGAATATGAGAGACAGGGGGCAGTGGTGAGCTGGGACTTTTTTCTTTCTTAGGTGCTCAGTCCTGACGGTTTTTTTTTCCCCATGGTGCTTATGAGTCTTTTGTTGCTTGAAATTGCTTTAATCACTTAGGGTTTATGCCACACTGGTCTAAATATTCTGTGGCAAATTCATAAACTCGTTTAAATACTTGCTGACCTTTTCTCTTATGTGTGACCTTTGCTGCCTTCTCCAGCTCTTAATTTTCCTACAAAATAGAAAGGAATCAACATTGCTTTCATCCAGTAGCACGATGCCCTGTTGTGGCTCAGTATCTATAAAAGTGTGGAAATTAGGTAGGTTTGTTATAAACAAGTTTTCTGTTTTCTCTTTCCGTTTGATTTCTGCTTGCTCAAGTGGTCTTCTCAGGAAATGGCTTGCAGCTAAGCAGGGGTTTGAGGTTTCATTTTCTCACAATATTTCTATGTCTTTAGATTTTACAGGAGAGCAAACTTTTTGAGAATTGATGTTTATTTTTTAAAAAAATCCTGTACTTCTACAACTGATCATAGGATGTCCAGTCCCAGTGGATACATCTACAACACAACTGTCGCACCCAAGGCTTGGGGGACACTAATGCAAGAGGGGACATAAAGACTGTGAGAGCCAGAGGACCAGGAAGTCCACTGTGAGACTGTGTCTCCTAGAAACAACAGGGAAGCTGCACCCGTGATCCTTCAACAATATGGCTGCCCAGACGAGACCTGGACAATGGCAACACCAACAGACACACTAACATGGAAAAGTGACATCACATGGGCCCTATCCTAGACAAGAACTACAGGCAACAGGGAGTGAGGAGAGCTTAGGCAGTAGTCTTCCCCTAAGCCCCGAATTGGTTATTCTGTACCAAGTGTGCAGCTCTGAAATCATACAAGCAACACTAAATGGACCCGGTCAGTTGTATTTATATATTTGTTGTACATGTGTGTGTGTGCAGCAATAACAGTCAGTTGTATTTATATATTTGTGTGTACATGTGTGTGTGTGCAACAGTAACACAGAGGACAGGAATCTGAGAGTGAGTGGCAGGGTTAGAGTAAGGAAAGAGACTGGGGGGGTGATATAATTATATTTTAACTTAAAAATTATGCAGTTCTAATTACTTACAAATATTTAGGTTTTAGGTAAAAGATATAACACTATCTAAGAAAGTTTTTCTTTCTTAAAAAAATTCTTTTTAATTATATGTCTGTATCTGTCTGTGTCTGTGTTTGTGTGTCTATGTCAGTGTCCGTGTCTGTGTTTGTATAAGTGAGTGAAGGTACCCATAGAGGCCAGAGGCTTCAGATCCCCCTGGGGCTGGAGTTACAGGCAGTTGTGAGCCAATTGATGTGAGTGCTGGGAACTGAACTCTGCTAACTGCTATGCCATCTCTCTAGTCCGGTTTTATCTTATGTATTTATAGCTCATTCTCTGGGAAGAGTTGAAAAAGTTAGTAAAATAAACTCTGTCTTTGAGGAAAGACCTTTATATCTCAAGTATTCCTGAGCAAAAAGAATCATTCTGGAGGGTCAGCCGAGATACTAAACTAAACAAAGCAAAACATGTGGTACTGGCACACAAACAGACACACAAACTAATGGAGTAAAATAGAGGCTCTAGGCATAATCCCAAACAGCAATAGCCACCTGAGTGTTTACAAAGATACCAATACATGCAGATTCACAATTAATGCTAGGAAAATTGAATGCCTACTTGTAGACAAATGATACCAGATCCTTATCTCTGACCTGATACAAAAATCAGCTTCAAAGGAGTCAAAGACCTTGTATTATATGAGGCGTTCCAAACTCAGAAAGACAAATAGCATGTGTTCTCTCTCATATGTGGGTTTTAACTTTTAACTCTAAGACTTATTTATTTATTTATTTTTATGTATATAAGTACACTGTAGCTGCTTCAGACACATGAGAAGAGGGCATTGGATGGATCCCATTACAGATGGCTATGAGCTACCATGTGGTTGCTGGGAATTGAACTCAGAACCTCTAGAAGAACAGTCAGTGCTCTTAATTGCTGAGCCATCTCTCCAGCTCCCAGCTTTTACCTCTAATATTTATATTTATGTAGCATGTGAAGAGAACTCAGGTACCTAGACAGGGGCACTGAGAAGGGAGAAAAGATAGAATACGTAAGACCTGAAACTCTAAAATGATCAGATTAAAAAAATAGGAAAAACACTTCAAGATATAGGCATTGGAGGCTAGTGAGACAGCATTGTGGTAAAGGTGCTTTCCCACATAACCTGGTGACCTGAGTTTGATCCCAAGAGAAGACTGAGTCCATAAAAGGTGTCCTCTAGCCTTCACATACCTAATGTGGTATTCATATGCGTACACACAAACACACATATGCAATAATAATAATATATTCAAAGTTTTAGAAAGATATATGCATAGGTAAAGTATTTCTAAACAGGACTCCAGTTTTCCAGGAAATAAAGCTAACAACGAATAAACAAGACATCTCGAGATTAAAAACTTCTGTACAGCAAAGGAAATAGTTAATTGAGTGAAGAGACAAACTACAGAATGGGGTGAAATCTTTATCAACCATATATCTGACAGAAAATATAAAATCTACACGATACAAAGAACTCAAAACACTAAACAACAATGAAACAATAACCCAGTCAAAAATGAACTAAGGAACTGAACAGAGTGTTCTCAAAAGACATACAAGTGGACAATAAACATTTAAAAATATGTTCAACATCCTTAGGCATCAAGAAAAGTGTAAAGTAAAACCGCTTTGCAGTTCTGTCTCACCCCAGTTCGAATGTCTGTAGTCCAGAGAACAGCTGCTGGCAAGGATGTGGGGAAGAGAAAGGTGCCGACTGTTGGTTGGCATGTGAACTGGTACAGCCGTTGTGGAAATCAGTGTAGAAGTTTTTCAAAATATTAAAAAAAAGAACTGGTTTGTGACCCAGCTATATACTGCTCCCAGTCATATGCCTAGAAGACTGCATATCTTGCCACACAGACATTTGCACATCTGTGTTTAATGCGGCTGTATCCATAATAGCAAGGAAATGAGACCACCCTAGATGCTATCAGCTGATGAATGGGTAATGAAAACATAGCACATCTACACATGGTGTTTTATTCAGCTGTAAAGAAAAACGAAATGCTGTCATTTGCAGGAAAATGAGACTGGGAAGTACTGTATCAAGTGAGGTAATTTAGACTCAGAAAGACAAATATCGAATGTTCTTATATGTGGATGCCAGCTTTTAATTATTACTTATATGGGACTGAGTGTTTAGAGTCCAGGAGTTTAGACAGAGACCATGAAAGGGTGAAAAGATTCTCTGAGATGTAGGAAGGAGCAGAATGCATGAAGTGGGCGTGGCACCACTTAAGCAGGGCTTGGGAAGGGCAGGGAGGTGGGGGGAGGGAGAAGAGAAGAGAACCAACAGAAAGTGACAGAATATGTACGTACTAGGGAGGTGGCTCAGCAGCAGGAGACTCAGGTTCAATTTCCTCTACCCATCTGTAATTCTTGTTTGTTTGTTTGATTGTTTGGGGACAGAGTTTCACTACGTGTCCCTTGCTGTCATAGAACTCACTATGTAGACCAGGCTGACCTTCAACTCACAGAGATTTGTCTGCCTCTACCTAGGATTAAAGGCATGTATCACCACTGCCCAGCCAATCTATAATTCCTGTTTCAGGAAATCCAAAGCAATCTCAGGTTTCTCTGTGTACCAGGTATGCACATGGTTTACATACAGACATATACATATAGGCAAAACATCCATTTACACAAGATTAAATAAAATACCTAAACACCAACAAAATTCTTTGTTTTTATTTTTTAACTTTTTTTTTTGAGACAGAATTTTACTATGTAGACCAGACTGGCCTTAAAACTCATAGAAATCTGCCTGCCTCTGTCTCCTGAGTGCCGGTATTTAAAGGCATCTTTTACCATATTTCAAAAATAGGCATTTTTGAAAACCAGCAATGTATGAAAAAAGCCATGTAAAAACAAAAAATAAGATAAAATCATTTGAACAGATATGACTACCTAGGTAATTAAAGCTGTACCCCCAAACTATAGTGTTAGAGATAGGAGTAGCCTACCTCTGTTGTTAGATAGGGAGGCCTCTGACCCTCACTCTACACACACACACACACACACACACACACACACACACACACACACACTACAAGCAATTGTCAATGTTCCTGGGTTTCCATCAGAACTAAGACCTTGCTGCCAAAGGTGACATATGCTTTGGTTGCAAGACATACTGAAATCAGGCTGGTGTTAAGAAGCTTCCTTCCTGGTATAACTGGCGCTCTGCAGGCTGCTGGGGGAGGTTTGTGACCAACATTATTATTTAGCTGTGGACATTGTATGCAATAATACCTACTGGCCTGGCAATATGAGCCCTGGTGCAATGGCAGCAGGTCTCTTAAGTGGGTAACCAGCAGCGTTCTCATTGGATTTGATGTCCTTGCTATATATATGGTACTATAAATCTGGTTAAATTCTCTGGCTAGGGGAAAAGAAAAACAAAACAAAACAACAACAACCAAAACCTCTGGCTGGGAGATCAGAGGCCTTGTAGGGCACCTACTGCTGTCGTTTTGCTAAATGGATGTGATGTGCCTGTCTAACGGCCTTCTAGATGCCTTGTTCTCTATAGAGTAGTGGTGCTTTTCTTTTTGGTCAGAGAACGTTCTTTCTGCAGTGGTGTGCAGTGACTGTAGAGACAGCTGGTCAGAGTTCTGAGAATAAATGACCGGTGAGTGCTCAGGAGTAAATGGGACATCTACACCACCTCTTATCACCCCAAAACTTGGGGAGCACCCTCAGAGAAAGGACAGAGAGAGTATAAAGCCAGGTGAAGGTGGCTGAAGAGGTGGGAATGCTAATCTCTGAGTGGGATGTGGGTGTTGCATTCTTAAGCTCATGGAAGCTGTTTTGCTTGTACAGGATCCACACAAACTTGAGTACGCCAACACTGTGTCACAGAGGGGAAGGGATTCCTGTGGTCCCACCCCAGCTGAAGATTACTATTCAGTTAATGGTCGGTGAGGAAGGGAGAGACATTGTCTTTAGTGTGCAGACACTGGTGAGCTATGCACACTCCTGTAAACAGCCCTAATGAAGCTCACTGGGATTGAAAACTAGAAAAGACATGACAGTGGGAGGCAGGAGATAGTTGGAGAGAGGAGATGGGTTAGTTGTGAGGAGAGACAAGAGCGAGTAAGGCTGAATGTTCAGAAAGTGTGATCAGAATGCATTAACTACAATATGAAAATGTCATGTAATCCATTATGTGTGACTAATGCATGATAATAATGTTCCTCTTTCTACTTATGACACACACACACACACACACACACACACACACTTAAATCTAGATTCCCTATTTGAGGAAAAAAAACATGTAATACTTGCCTTTTGGAGTCTGGCTTAAATTTCATATAATTTTATTTATAGTTAACTTAGGATTTTTAAAGTATTTTATTTTTGAGACAGTGTTTTGGTGTGTAGTTCAGATAGGCCTGGAATTTGTAGCAATCCTCCTATCTGCCCCTCCTGAGTGCTAGTGTTACAAGTATATACCATTTACTAGTGTTACAAGTATATACCACTTGCTAGTGTTACAAGTATATATCACTGTGCCCTGAAGAATGTTGTATTCTTTTTAAAAATAAAGTTTCCCCATATTTTGTATGTTTTAAAATAGCCAAATATTACATTATTTACAGTAGCAAGAAAATTCCTTTTAATGCTAGACAAGGATAGTCTCAGAGAGATTTTTTTTTTTTATTGGATGATTTATTTACATTTCCTATGTTGTCCCCTTACCCCATCCCCCACCACCCCCTCGGAACCGCCAATCCCCTCGCCTCTCCTCCTTCTTCTCTGTGGATGTAACTCTATCTACCCCCCCCACTCTCACCTCCCCACCCTCAAAATTCCCACCCCCTGGGGCATCCAGCCTTCATGAGGTCAAGGTTCTCTTCTTCCACCTATGCCCAGCAGGGCCCTCCACTTTTACATATTCAGCTGAAGCCCTGGATCCCTCCCTAAGTGCTCCCAGGCTGGTGGTTTAGACCCTGGGAGCTGTGGTTGGTTGGTATTGTTGCTCTCCTCATGGTGCCATAAATCCTTTCAGCTCCTTCAGTCTTCACTCTAACTCCTCTATTGAGAACCCCATGATCAGTTCAATGGCTAGTTGTGAGCATCTGCCTCTGAATATGTCTGACTCTTGAAGGCCTCTGAGGAGATATCCATATCAGGCTCTTATCAGCATGCACTTCCTGTCTTCCACATCAGCATCTACCTTTGGTGATTGCACATGGGATAGATACTCAGGTGGAGTGGTCTTGAGACGGCCCCTCCTTCAGTTTCTGTCCCTCACTTTGTCTCCATATTTGCTCCCTTGAGTATTTTGTTGCTCCTTCTCAATATTCTCAAGAAATATTGCTGGAAAATCATAGTTAATTTTAATTTGCGTGAACTACAATTGAAATTCTTTATGTGAAATACTAACTTCAAGTTGCCTACGAAGGGCTCAATGCAGCATGTTTTGTGTTCAAAATCATGATTTTCTGAAGGGAGTTTGAATAGTGCAAAACTAGAAATGATAGCTCATATCTTAAGTAGAGGAAGTCCAAACTACACCTTTCCCACTTTTTTTTTTTACTTGAAACTAATTTTGTAACATACTGTTTGTTGAACTTCCTCATTTTCGGGTGTTTTCACACTGAATTAGATCTTGGGTGGATTTGTACCCATTGAAGAGAGAATTTATGCAAACCAAAATGTGGAAGTGTTCTCTGGAACAACCTGCCTTGTCAAGGCACAGATGCCGCAAATATGGATGGCTCCTGAAATGGAATCTTTTCCGAGCCAGGGCCTGTAGGATCAAAATGTCAATACATCTTCATGAGTTCAGGCTTTCTCTCTTTCTTTCTTCCTCCCCTCCTCTTTTCAGTTTCTGAGAGAGAAAGAAATCTCACTTTGTTTCTCAGGTGTCTCAAACTCCTTGACTCAAGTGATCCTGTGGCTGGGGGGGACAGTCCTGAGTAGCTGGGACTCCAGACTGTACCACTCTCCTCAATACTCTCCAGACGGGCTGGCCTAGAGTCTGTATGATCCTCGGCAAGCTAGATTTTAGCTTTAGTTCCTTTTTGTTCCTTCACTGTTTACTAGCAGTGCATTCTGGGGATATTGTGCTAACTGCCTCCCCAGTGCTTCCCATCCTATGTAGAGCAGTGCTCTCCCGTTTGCAAAGCTGCTGGAGGTCTGAAGAGGTACAGAGACCAACACTTCCCTTAATGGGGGCCAATACTTCCCCAGTCCTGGGTGAGATGGCCTCTCAGAAGCAGAGGATTTTGCTTCCTCTAAAAGAAAATGTGAGGTTTAAAATGGAGGCTTGACAAGTTCTGAAATAAAATGCCCACTTGATGAGCAGAGGTCTGCCATGATCATGCCTACAGGAGACTTTGGGGATAACAGTCCAGGTAGAAGATAGGTAACTCCAGTGTCTGTCTCCTTTCCTGCAGCAAAGCACAGGTGTCACACAAGGCCTTTCTGCTCACTGGGAGAATGTGACAAGCTGAACTCCCAGGTTAAAGCTGTACCTTCTGCCTTTCGTCTGGAAGTGGGAAGGAAAGCTGGGTCGTGTCTGAGACTGACACAGTGGAACAGACTCTGAACTAAGCAGGCCACAGTTTGTGTTCTGGTTAGCCTCTTGTTTCTTACATTTGAACAGTAGCCAAGTTTCTTTGTTGAGAAAGGAAGGCACTAGGGCCCTGCAGGGAGATGAAGGCTTTGTTGTGTGACCACAGAAGCTAGTTTTGTACTAATTTCCTCTAAGGCTTGTGATGAAGTCAGTAAACCACAGCCTCCAGCATGCTGTGTTCATGCAGCAGCAGTGGCTTCTTGGTGGTGTCTTGGCCATGACACATATTTGACATGCCCTCCCTTAACCCACTCACAGACTCTTGCTCTGCGGCATGGACCAAAGAGAAATTCTGCAGCAGCTACTGAAAGAGGCTCAAAAAAAGAAACTTAACAGTGAGGAGTTTGCCAGTGAATTTCTGGTGAGTTCTGTAATGCTCTTAAGAGTAGTTAAATAAACCGTGTAGCAGGCTGCTGTGGTCTAGCTTGCCTAGTCTCAGTTGCTGTAGGGACATCATGAACATAGAGCTTGGAGTGGAAGGGAGGAAGACGACCTAAAAACATAACCTCTCTGGGTTTTGTTGTATCTGTATGCTCAGGGTTTTCTCCAGGTATGCTGGTTTTAATGTAGGGTTTACTTGTTCTTTTGAGATTAACAATCCTATGGAAGGTATAGACAGATGTATGAGTTATGAGTGCTTTCTGAGCATCTGGAGAAAGCATTTGCATTGTGATTTATGCTTCAGATTACTAATTTTAATTGATACCAAAAAGAAAGAGTAACTTTTCATGTTGAGTGTTATTTTGGGCTTCCCTAAACAATAATATTGGGATAACAGGCTTTTGAAAAACACTAAAGCTATTATTTGTCACTTTTTTTTCTCCTTTCCCTTTTATAACAGGTTGATTATCAGAACAGGCATTTTCTTTCTTTTTTTTCTTCTTTCTTTCTTTCTTTCTTTCTTTCTTTCTTCCTTCCTTCCTTCCTTTTAAACAGTAACTGAGTTTCTTTAACTTATATTGTCTGGGGAAGTGGGCTACGTAGAGTGGGGAGTAGAGATGAGTGAGGGATGTGGAGAGCAAGGCAGCCTGGGAGCAGGTGGACTTGATTATCCAGAACAATCAATCCACATCGAGGGAGTCATAGTTGCCAGTGTAACGAAAGCTGGGCAGGCCATATTCCATCCATGCCAGGCACATCGGATAATGCTTTCTGACATACCTGTCATGCTTTTGGTTTTGGTTTTACTTGGTTTTGTTTGTTTGTTTGTATAGTATGTAGCTCTGACTGGCTTAGAACTCACTATGTAGATCAGGTTTGGCCTTGAACTCAAAGATCCTCCTGCCTCTGCCTCCTGAATGCTGGGATCAAAGGTATGTACTACCACACCAGCCTGTTGTGTTTTAAAATGCTTCTAGTTAGTATGTCAGAAGTGTAAGAATGTTGAGCCTTAGCCCTTTAGCTATGAATTGAGAAAAATGAAGAAAATTAACTTGGTCACCATCCAAATTATCAAGTATTTAACATGTTCCCAAATCACCCTAAATCTTTGTTTTCTAGCTTTAAAAATGAGGATAATAATTTATGTCCTATCTGCCCTCATTTTGGATTATTGTGATGATTATATATCAACAACCATAATAATTAAATGAGAACAAGGTGCTATGGAGGCGCCTAGAGACCCAGTTACTCGGAAAGCTGAGGTGGGTTAAATCTTAAGTTCAAGGCTAGCCCAGGCAACTTAGAGGGACCATGTCTCAAAAAGGGGATCATTCAGTAATATTTACTGAGCACTTACTGTGTACCAACTTTGTTTCTTCACGCTAAGATACAGTAGTAAACAAAATGTCTTTGCTCTTCAGAGCTAGCATTCTAGCACCAGATATTAGACGAGATGTTTTCACTGTCTAGATCTCATGACTAGATTGTACAGCAGGCTAGCGTACAGTGGCCCATCTTCGATGCTATTGTGCCAACTCAACTTGCATAAGGTCACGGTGTTATTAAAATGTTTTCTTTCTGCCACAAGTTCTCAGGGTAGATTAGCCACAGGGCAGGGTTGCCCATGTGTCTGCTTAGATGCAAACATGCCTTTTGACTGTATTATTGAGACATTCTTCAGACAATTTATTAAGCTATAGAGGGGAACGTGAGCTGATAGGCAGTGACAGCTTTGTCTTATTTTGGTTGTATTTTCAAAACAGAGCAGACTATATCTCTAATATTTTAACCACTCATAGAGGTCATTATAGTCTTTTATCAAACTGTGGCAGCCACCTCCTGATTGCTTTCTTTGTTTCTAGCTTTGTTAATTCCCACCTTAGTTAATTTTGTTTCCCACCTTAGTTAATTTTCTTAGACAAGGTCTCACAATGTAGCCATAGCTGGGCTGGAACTCACTATGTAGACCAGACTAGCCTTGAACTCAGAGATCTACCTACTGTTGCCTCTTGAGTGCTGAGATTAAAGATGTACACCACCATGCCAGGCTCCAAAGTGGTCTTTTAATAACATAAATCTGGTTGTATTTTTGTCAGCTTAAGAACTTTTTATAGCTTGTATTTTTTTTAGGGGTTTGTAATTGTGAACTATAATATATATTTGGAAAATTACACAAAATGTGTAAATGTAGTTATAAAAGAACTTTTGCCAATGCAGTCACTGCCCAGATCAAAAAATACAGTACTGTCTGAGAGATTCCCAACTGCCCTTCCACAGCTGGCTTCTCCACCCACCCCACCCACCCGACTCAAGGGTAAATCACTGGCCTCGTTTTATATTAATCACTTCCTTGCCCTTCTACCTCCTTATGTTTAAGAACCGTCTTTTGGGAGGTGATTAAGTGGAACCTCACTGCTCACTGACTCATGTCCTCCAGTGGAAAAACAAGAGTTTCACCCTCAGCTCCACCTAAAGGTTCAACTGAGACACCAGAAAAATAGCTTTGGGAGAGAAGCATTGGCCCAGGGAAATACTGCCATCCAACTGGAAGGTTTCCACTTGACTTCTGCCCACAGTCCACCTGAAGTTCTCGTTGTTTGAGATTTCAGAATGAATTCTATGACATAAAGGCACAACTAAATGCCTTAGTGGCTATTATCATTCAGCATTTATATTTAAAAGTAGATTTCCTGCATAACAACCCCCACAAAACAATCAAACAAACAAACCAAAGACTAAAACCAAAAGGTTCCTTAGCTCAGATTTCAGTCCTGACTTCTTTGTTGTTGTTGAGTTTTTATTGTTGTTTCGTTATGTAGCTCTGGCTTCCCTGGAATTCACTATGTACACCAGGGTGGCCTCAAATTCTCAGAAATCTGCTGCCTCTGCCTCCAATGAGACAGAATTAAAGGCATGTACCACCAAGCATACCCTGCCCCTTGAAAGAAAGATTTGTATTTTGTATGTGTATAAGCACTGCTTTGCCTGCATGTGTATGTTATGCATTTAGTGCCTGCCCAGTGCTTGTGGAGGCCAGAAGATGGAGCTAGATCCCTTGGAACTGGTGTTACAGGGGATAGCGAGCCACGGGGTGGATGCTGAGAACTGAGTCTGGGACCTCAGCAAAAGCAGCAAGGGAGCCGTCTGCTGAGCTGTCTTTCCAGACCCTTCTTTCTTTTTATATTTTTAAAAACCTGTGTGTGTGTGCATATGTGTGTGTTCACACACATGTATGTACCATAGAGAGAGCATGAAAGTCAGAGAACAACCTGGGAGACTGAGTTCTCTTTAGAATGTTCTAAATTACATTTATGTGTTTGTTTAGTCAGCAGGGGATACGATATATATGCCATGGCACATGCGTGGAGGTCAGAGGACACATATCAGTACCTGCCTAGCACACGTGAGGGCCTGAATTCAACTCCCCAGCACCACACACTCACAAGAAAGAAAGCCACACAGCTCACAGTCGTAGAACTAAAAGTTCAAACAATACACTACCTAATATCACAAACTTTGCCCTTGTTACTTGTCAACTCCTGCCTCCATTTGATAGACTGGCCTTAATGCTTTAAACTTTTAAAAATTTAAAATATAACATACATACAATAAATGCTTTAAACATAGGCATCGACTTCATAACTAGTAATAAAGCAGGCACTGATATATGTACTCCCCAGATCAAGAATTAGGATTGTTGGGCTATAGATGTGGGCGCAGATGGTCCATTGACTACATATCATGCAGGAAACTCTGGATTAACCCCCAGGACCCCACAAAACAGGCTTGGTGGTATATACTTGTATTCCCTGCACTTGCACTTGGCAGGACCAGGGGTTCAAGCTTATTCTCAGTCTGGTGTACATGAGATGCCTGGATACACACACACACACACACACACACACACACACACACACACACACACACTGCACAGAGAGCCCCTGAGTGTTCTTCCAAATAATAATGATCTGACCCCCACCCTACCCTCCAAAAAGATAGAAGTTAACACTCTGAATACATTTTGGTTTTTCTGTATTGCTTTATTATACTAAACAATAGTTTTTAAATCTGTTTTTTAACTATATGCAGATAAAATTGTATCAAGTGTCTTGTGTCTTAATCAATTTTGTTGCATGCAGCTGGATCTCATGTTTTTTCTAGTCATTGTGAATTTTGTCAAAATTCCATAGATGTGATTCTTGTTGTGACCATGGAGAGAGTATTGAAAGAAGTCAAGTAGTCACTGGCTGTTCTAATTAGACTGTCCTACCTCTATAATAAAACATGGACCAAACCAACTTGAGGAGGAAAGGGGCTACCTAGATTAAACTTCCATGTCACAATCGTCATTCAGGGAAAGCAGGTCAGGAATTCAAGGCAGGAACTGAAACAGAGGCCAGGGAGGACACTGTTTACTCTCTTGCTCTTGTGGCATACTCAGAACCACCTGCCCAGGAGTGGCCTGCCCATAATGCACTGGGACCTTTCACATCAATCATTAATCAAGAAAATGCCTTTCAGATTTGCCTACAGGCCGATCTGATGAGGTGTTTTCTCAATTAAGACCTTCCCAGATGACTTGAGCTTGTATTAAGTTGACAAAAACTAACCAACACAGCTGGCAACACCCGTTTTGAATCATCACAGCGATTTTTAGCCTTGCTGGCCTTAAAATGTAGTTTCATTATGGCTTTACCCTATCTTGCCCTCCTCCCTTCCTTTCCTTTCTTCTTCCACTCTCCCTTCCTTCCTTCCTTCCTTCCTTCCTTCCTTCCTTCCTTCCTTCCTTCTTTTCTTTTTTTAGTTTTGAGACAGGGTATCACTAAGTTATCCAGCAGACCTTGCAATTCTCCTGTCTCAGTCCCCCAAATAGCTGGATCTCAGGCTTGTATGCCCTGGTCTGGCTGTGATTCTATCTTTATTACACAGATGATCGAATCCAGGACCTTACCTTTGCTAGGCAAAGTTTCTACTACTCAGGTACTTAGCTACACCCACAGCCTAGTCATTCTTGTACATTCCAAGCTTTTGTCAAATGTATTAACTTTTACTTTAAAATCTATACATTTTTTAAGTTAAAAAACAATCCCTAAAACTGTTGAATATCATTTGTTTCTTGGAAGCATTTTATAGAAATTATGAATATTCAGTTATTAAATACAAAGACATGTTTATTAAATATGAAAGATCCATTGAGCTCTAATAGTAGAAACCCATTTCTAATGGCTGGATTCAAGCGCTAATGTAACTAGAACGTGCTGACATTGTCATAGCTTCTGTAGATTTCACCTATCATAGACACCAAGAAATGTCTTGCTTTTATATGTATTTACAATAACAATACTAAGCAAATGGTTATGAGCACAGCAGCTCCTGCAGAGCAAAAACTCAAACATTTGTTGAATTGAAATAGCTCGTGAGAATGAGCCTGTCACTTGAGCATACTAATAAGCCTTGATTGAAGTAAATGTTGTATTTATTAAGGTATTTTATTACTACCACCACCAGAATAAGCATATTTACCTCTGAAGCTGATTCCTCCTGACTCCACCCCCAGCCTTTTGCTTGGGACCATCTATTCCCATATCCTGAGTTATTCTCAGGATAGTTTTTGACATATTCTTGCCATTTCCTCATCTTTTCATACCTGAATTAAATTTCTTGGTTTAATTACTGCAATTTGACTGTTGCCTGCCCAGCTTCTCCCTTAACCAGTGCTATGGAACACCCTTGCCCGTCTTGTTAAAGATGACTGTGTGTCTACTCAGGGCCAGTCTCTTTGTCCATTCCTACTGTTCATGGTCCTGTCCACTAGCTGTAGAGGTCTAAACACCTTTGCACTCATGCTTTCTTAGTCTTGTCGGAAGCTTGGTAAACCATCTGCATTCACAAGGCAACAAGAAGCAACCTTGTAGAGCTCCAGGGAAAGTCAAACTGTGGTTCATTCTCCCCTTATTGGTATATCTTCTATATATTAGCTTCTCAAATTGGGGCTCATGCAATTGAACTGAGTCATGAAGACTTTTGCAAGCCAGGATTCTGAATGCCAAACAGCCAAAATTTGATTCAAATTAAGTACATACACTAGTCTTGCCTGATGCCACTTATCCTGCATCCTCTATTTGAAACACATACACACTCAGTTTGTGCTCAGCCTGATAGTAAGCCATAAACACCAACAAACACTGCCTGAAACTCCTCTGTTTGGATTTAACTATTAACAAATGAACTGCATCTCATTTGCACATACATTTCTTTCTTTTGTTTGTTTGTTTGTTTTGTTTTTTGAGACAGGGTTTCTCTGTATAGCCCTGGCTGTCCTGGAACTCACTCTGTAGACCAGGCTGGCCTCGAACTCAGAAATCTGCCTGCCTCTGCCTCCCAAGTGCTGGGATTAAAGTCGTGTACCACCACTGCCCGGCTGCACATACATTTCATTTGGATGTACATATATATACTTTTTATTTTTATTTCTTTTTCAAGCAGAGTATCTGTAGTCCTGGCTGTCTTGGATCTTACTCTATAGACCAGGCTGTCCTTAATCTCAGAGACTCACCTGCCTCTGCCTCTGTAGTGCTGAGATTAAAGGCATGCGCCACCACCCCAGGCTACTTTTTTTTTTTTATTGTACACACATAGTTTTGTGTTCTTAGAAACATGATGGTTTAATTATGGAAAACAATGACTTAGTATTTTCTATCATTATTCCTTTGAATTGTATATCATGTTAGAATGTTTGATATTAAAAACTGAGGTTTGAGTTGCTGATTGAAATTCATTAAAACTATTCATGAAATTTTGATTTGACTTTAGGATAGAATTTCCCAATTTTTTGGTATAACCTTGAACATATTTCTACCATTTTTATACTACGTATTTATGTGAAGTGGTTTTCTAAGACTGCTAATTATAAAATCAAAATATTGCTCAATTCTGAAAACACTGAAGTTGCTTTATATCTTGCAGTATCAAATATTTAGCCAAGCTTTAAATGTGTGTGTGTGTGTGTGTTTGTGTACAGGGTCTTATGAGCATGTGGAGATCAAAGGAAACTTTTCAGAAGTTAGCTCTCTCCTTTTGCCATGTAGGCTCCAGGAATCAAACTCGGGTTGTCAAAGTTGGTAGTAGGTGCTTTTATCCACTCAGCTACCTTGCTGGCCTCAAGATTTAATTCTTTTTTTTTTTTTTGTTTTTTTTTTGTTTTTTTTTTTTTTTTTTTTTTTTTTTTTTGTTTTTTTTGTTTTTTGGGACAGGGTTTCTCTGTGTAGCCCTGGCTGTCCTGGAACTCACTCTGTAGACCAGGCTGGCCTCGAACTCAGAAATCCGCCTGCCTCTGCCTCTCAAGTACTGGGATTAAAAGGCATGCGCCACCACCGCCTGGCAAGATTTAATTCTTAAAGTAAAAATAAACCAGTACATCTATTCCATTAGAATGACAGTGCTTGCTTTCACTCTTAATGTTAAGATTCATTTTGCTTTCTGAAGAACACCATGGTGGTTGGCAAGAACAGATGCCTCACGAAAGGCACTAAAAGGGAGAGTCAAGAAGAAAGTGGTCCGTTTTCTAAGAATTATTGCTATGATGTGACAGCATTGACTATATTCAACAATGGAAACTGGGAAAACACTAATCACAAGGACCCAAATTTATATCTGATGGCCTCAAGGGTCCTATGTTTGAAATGAGTCTTGCTGATCTGCAGAATGCAGAATCTGCATTTAGAAAATTCAGGCTAAGGATGTTTTGGGAAAAAAATCTATCAAGTTTCTATAGCATGGGTCTTACACAAGATAGAATGTGACATATGGTATGGCCAAAAAATGGCAGACCATGACAAAGGCTCATGCCAACCAATAGCAAGACAACCAATGGTCATTAGCTTCATCTGTCCTGTGTTGTTATTTGTGTTTGGTTTTTGTCTTTGTTTTTTTTTTTTTCCAGACAGGGTTTCTCTCTGTTGCCTTGGCTCTCTCTCTGTAGACTAGGCTGACCTTGAACTCAGAGACCCTCCTGTCTCTGCCTCCCAAGTGCTGGGATTAAAGACATGCACCAACACCACCTGGCTCTGTATTGGTTTTATTAAAATTTTCAAACAATATGCAAGACCTACTATATTCTGTACCAACAGGTCTGTCTAACACAAAAGGAGATGGCAGAAATCATGACCTGGAAAGTATAGACAAATTACTGGAAAGAAATGGCTAATATGGTGATTTCAGACAGTAAGAAACTTGGCCATTAGATCTTTTTCATGATGTTCTCAGTAGAAAAGTGAAATTGCAGGAGACTGAATCTGAACACTCTTGGAGCTTTGTAGTTATGCTAGCAGTTTAGAAAGGCTCCTGGGAACAAGATGGGTGCCAAAAACTGAGCAAGCTTATGGATATGAATCACCAGTCCAGGAATCTGCTCAAATTCAGATTTCCTTCTTTACAAAATACGATATATGCTTTATTATTCACATACTTTTCAACTATTAGAGGAAAAAAACTAAAAGTATATAAATATTTTAAAGGAACTATTTATTTTTATATATACATATAAGCAACATTTAGTTTAAAAAATACCGCATAAGTCAGCATTTTAGGTCCTACCAGAAAATATTCTTTTCCCTTAACTAGGGGTGATCTATATCCTGAATTTTATGGTTGTCATATTTTAAATTTCTTTATAGTTTTACCACTAGTGAAGACTTCTCTAAAAAACTGCCTAACTATAAGATTCAGATTTTTAATAGTGATAAATAAAAGGGACTACTTATGAAAAAATAAATAGCCTGACTATCTATATCTATCTCTATCTCTATATCTGTGGTTCTCAACTAGTGGGTCATGACCCCTTTTGGGGATTGAATGGCCTTTTCACAGGGGTCACCTCAGACCATTGGAAAACACAGATATTTATGTCACGATTCATAACAGTAGCAACATTACAGTTATAAAGTACCAATGAAAATAATTTTATGGTTGGAAAGTCACCACAACATGAGGTATTAAACTACATTAAAGGGTCACAGCATTAGGGAGGTTGAGAACTACTGGTATATGATTTAAAAAAAATAAATTTGCAGTTGATTGTCAGTGTTTGGTTATATGTGTTTTCTTTATGCTTGTATCTCTCAAGTGTAAAGGAGTTGTGGGTGGAAAGAGTTCAACATGTTCTGTCTTGCACTGTAGCATCCTGTTTTATGCCACAGATGCTACAGTCTTGTGATTTCTATTTTACTTTCTTTGTTCCGTTTAGGAAGGGACTTAAATTATTTACTAGTGTTTGAGAAAAACATGCATAGGAGTTAGTCTTCACTCATTGACTGTGAGCAAGATCTCCATTCTGTTCTCATTTCTTGAAAGAAAATGGACTGGAGTCCAAAGACAAAAGGAGCTCACTGTTAGCTAATCAAGCATAGTTAGGGTATCACATTTCCTACCCTGTGTCAGGGGCTGTAGACTGATGGCTTCCTCACCTTATTCTCCCAGATGCTCCTTTATCAGTTTCTCTTGATGCCTCTTCAAGGGACTAACACCCCTGCCTTGTGGCTGGCAGAGAAATGCTTTGACTCTCTGACTTATTCTTCCATCCCAAACCTCAATCCAGGCCTTAGCAGTCCTGCTTTTACCCTTTGCTTCTTTCTTCAGAGTTCCCTTGTTTCTGTTGTAGTTTATCAGGTTGTTTGCCCTGTTATGTTTTCTGCTAGGGCCTGGGAGCTTCAGTGTTAGCAGGAAGAGAAGAAGACTTAAAAGGAGGATTTAAAGGTGGTCTGACCACAGGTAGACGTCAGGGGAAAAAATTAAAGTCTTTCACACTTCCTAAGTTAACAGTTCTGTAGGTATTTCCTTTGTCATGTTGAGGCGGGTAGCCTCCTCTGTCATCAGTCAGATGACTCCAGAAGCAGCAAAAGAAAAAGCCATTCTGAAGGTCACAATGAAGACCAAACAAGCATCTATTACCCGAATACATATTCTTTATCTGTGGCATCTTGTCCAGAGAGTGCCTTTCACAAAACAAAACCAATATACTCCAAGGCTTTGCCTATAACATTCTCCTCCAGAAACATTCCACATGCAGAGCAAAGTGCAAAAAAGCAAATAAAGTTAGTATAACCAAGAGGAGGATTCTGGAAACTTCTAGAAAGAATAGCTTGGGGACACTTTTCAGCAGCCATAAAACTTATAGCAACATAAAAGCTGATTATTCTGAAGGAGGATAAGAGCGAAGAGATGAGAAATGGGGAAAACTCCAGGGGGAGTTTAATTAAATTCTATATACTTAATAGTTTTAATAGTTCTAAAGTTTTAGCTATGTTCTCCATTTTCTCTTCATTTCATCTCATTGAAGACTGACGTAGTCACCAAATTCCCTGAGCCTGTCTTTCTTTCTCCTTTCTTCCTTTTCTTTTCTCTCTCTCTCTCTCTCTCTCTCTCTCTCTCTCTCTCTCTCTTTCTTTGAAAAAAGAAAAAATAACAAAACAAAACAAAAAAACCAAACCAGGGCTACATAGAGAGACCAAGCTTGCCTCCAACTCAGGGACACATACCTGTTCTTCCTCCTGAGTTCTTCAATTAAGCGTATGAGTCCCTATACCTGACCCTCTTTTGAAGCCTCATGATGAATTTGGATAATTTGTTAGACCAAACTTTTCTATTACCAGCACCTTTTTTTCTGCCTCTCTCCTTTCTGTGCCATTGATTTTGTTGCTGTAGGTAGAGTCTCTCTGTGCAGCAGTGGCTGACCTGAAACTTTGTATGTAGACTAGTCTGGCCTTGAACTCACAGAGATCTCCTGTTTCTGCCTCCTCCTGAGGGCTGGGATACACTTACCATATCTTTGAGTTTTCCTTTCTTCATTCATTTTAAAACCACTTAATAAGTCTCCTCAAGCAAACTCCTGCACAAAACTGTAAGTCCTTATTACTGACAGATAAGTATTATACGAAGTCTATAAGCTGTTAAGTAATAGTAATAACAGCGCTCTTGATTTTTGGTTGTTATTGCTCTTACTTGAGATAAATTTCTTCTTATTTATTCACTCTGTGGGTCAAAAGTAGAGCATAGCCATGGCTGTAAAATGTAAAAGCAGTGCCAAGGATGCATAACATTCATGAATAGCCAGAGGAATACCCTAGTATCGAAGATGTCATATTACACATGATGACACCAGTTTGTGAGATCTTGAAAGAATATAGAAGCCATCTTTAGAGAGTTAATGGGAAAGCACTGGGAAATTCAGGAACGTGAACTTGATTCTAGCTCAGGAGACCCTTACCTTCAGAGTTTGGAACTTATTTTCCAAGTGGTAAAAATTATTTATTGAAGTCACTTTAAGCAGCATTAGAAAAACTAACAAAGCATAAATTGAATTAATTGACATAGTTATACCCAATAAATTTGAATAAAAGAAGAACAGTGTAAAGATGAAGAGAAATCATAGGAGTTGAAGCTTGGAGGCAAAGAGTCTAAACTAAACTCAGTGTGTCTAGAGGGTTTTCTATCACTGTGATGACACATCATAGATTTGAAGGAGGAAGAACTGTTTTGACTCACAGTTCCACTCTATAGCTACTTGGACCCATTGCTGTAAGCCTGTGGAGAGGCAGAACATCATAACAGTGGGGGCGTAGTGGCACAAAGCTGCTTACCTCATGGATTCCCAGAGACAAAGAGACCATAGACCATCAGAAAGGGGATAGGAACAAGATATATATTTCCAGGGTATGTCACTGTGGCTTACTTCCTTAAGTTAGGACCCTCCTTCTAATAATACAACCACATTCTGAATCTATCATGGGCTTAAATCCACTGGTTAGACCAGAGCCTTCAGAGTCTAGCTAACCACTTCCTCAAAGCCCATCAGCTGGCAAGCAAGACTTTAACACAGGAGCCTTTTAGAGGGGGACACATCATATCCCAACCATAGCAGGAAGGAAAGCTGATGCAAGACCTTGCACGGGAAGAAACAACTGAACTTGCTAAATGTATCTGAGGTGGGAATTGTGGGAAGGGAGGAACCTAAACTGCCTGTTTGCCAGAGTGGGATTGCTCAGAATAAAGATAGCTCCACTGGCATTTACAAGTGGGATAATGATGCTTTTAGTTTCAGATATGCCGAGTGTGAGGCTGCAATAAGATATTGAAATGAAAATATCTAAGATCTGGTTGGTAATTTGAAAATGAAATCAAGTATAGAAACTTGAGATGATGGGGGCTGGAGAGATGGCTCAATGGTTAAGAGCACTGGCTGCTCTTCCAAAGGTCATGAGTTCAATTCCCAGCAACCACATGGTGGCTCACAACCATCTGCAATGGGATCTGATGCCTTCTTCTGGTGTTTCAAGGACAGTGTGTTTATATACATTAAATAAATAAATAAATAAATAAATAACTCTTTAAAAAAACTTTCAGTTAAAAAAAGAAACTTGAGATGTATCTAATTGATGCTGAAAATATAATAAAATTTTGGCAAATTAATCTGCACATTATTATTATTATTTGGTTTTTTAGAGACAGGGTTTCTCTGTGTAGCCTTGGCTGTCCTGGAACTCACTCTGTAGACCAGGCTGGCCTCAAACTCAGAAATCTGCCTGCCTCTGCCTCCCAAGTACTGGGATTAAAGGCGTGCACCACCACTGCCTGGCCTGCAAATACTTATACACCCTCTATAAGGGTTTATGGCTAGCTCTCAGGTGGGGGATATACATCAAGAGAAGAGTAGAATGTCAAAGATTTAATGTTTGAGTGTTGGGTATTTCTTTGTTAGAGAACAAAGAGCCAATAAGAGATAAGAGCAAGTGGGAATGATGAGTGTCCTAGTTAGGGTCCTATGACTGTGATGAAACACTATGACCAAAAACAAGTGGGGAGGAAAGAGTTTATTCAGCTTACACTTCCACATCATAGTCCATCACTGAAGTAAGTCAGGACAGGAACTTAAACCTGGAGGCAGGAGCTGATGCAGAGGCCATAGAGGGGTGCTGCTTACTGGCTTGCTCCTTATGGCTTGCTCACCCTGTTTTCTTATAGAACCCAGGATGGCTAGCCCAGAGATGGCACCACCCACCATGGGCTGGGCTCTCTCCCATCAATCACTAGTTAATAAAATCTCCTACAGCTGGATCTTAAGGAGGCATTTTTCTCAATCAAGGCTCCCTCCTTGACTCTAGCTTGTGTGCCAAGTTGACATAAAACCAGCCAGTGTAATGACTCAAAGAAAGTGTAGAAACAAGAAAATGTGCATGATTAGGGGCCAAGGAAAGAAGAGATTTCAAAACAGAAGTTAAAGAGAATGAAGACTGGTGATGCTGAGGGATCTGGCCCTAGAAGGCAACCAATACTCCTCATGGGATGGTTCTTCATTAGACAGTGAGGACATAATGCAGACCATCTTTTTTTTTGTTTTGTTTTTTGTTTTTGTTTTTTTTTTTGTTTTTCGAGACAAGGTTTCTCTGTGTAGCCCTGGCTGTCCTGGAACTCACTCTGTAGACCAGGCTGGCCTCGAACTCAGAAATCCGCCTGCCTCTGCCTCCCAAGTGCTGGGATTAAAGGCGTGCGCCACCACCGCCCGGCAATGCAGACCATCTTAATTCAGTAAACATTTTCACTCACTGTCAGAGGTACTGGTTAGGTCTCACAAATTCAGACCTAGTAAACATATTTGTTTTTCTTCTTTTAATCATAAAGGAGATGAAATTCTGGACTACATTAATTCCAGACAAATAGCCAAAGAAAAATTACAATATCCTTTATGACCTCTAACTTAGGTCTATAAGCGGGAATAATTTTAAGGAGTGGTTGCATCATTCTAAAGATTCTTGTCCAATAACATTAAGACAGCCCCTGGCTGTCTCAGATCATATTCTACCTAAAGAATATGATTCTGTTTAGATTATAACTTGCTGGAAGGGTAGGCTTAAGGTTTGAGTCACATAAAAATGTTTTGGAACTGAAATCTCTGAAAAATTTTTAAAGATTTATTTACTTATGTTATATATATGAGTACACTGCAGCTGTCTTCAGACACACCAGAAGAGGGCATCAGATCCCATTATAGATGGTTGTGAGCCGCATGGTTGTGGTTGCTGAGAATTGAACTCAGGACCTCTGGAAGAACAGTCAGTGGTCTTAACCGCTGAGCCATCTCTCCAGCCCAGTCTCTGAAATTTTTGACAGCTATAAACAGAGTCTATCTAACTTAAGCTCCATTTTTACTTAGAAAACAAATGATTTGAGTTAGGAAAAAAAAGATGAATGGAATTTAATAACTTTCTTGTTGACATTGAATAGACCCTATAAAGAAAGTAAGTCATACTCTGGTGTCTATTCCTTGGGTGGAGCACGTAGCTCACTTTTAGAGATTATTTGGTTTCTTGAATATTTAGCAGTTTCAGATGTAGGTTTTTCACTGTGACTCAGCTGCAGTGTGAGCTTCACTTCTCCAAAGTCACTGAACTGTGCCATCATTATTTCCTGTCCTGGAAGAAGTTAGCCCCAGAGGGTTGGGGTGGAATGTGTGAAAAATGAATGGCTTCTTAGGTCCTTCCACATGTGCACGTATGTATAGCCCTATATGTGGTGCATCTCCTTGTATGTGGTAGACATGTACATCTCCCTGTACCTGGTGCACATGTGTATTTGGTTGTGCACGAAAATTTATGGAGGCCATAGGGTGACCTCAGATGTCTTTCCTCAAGAGTCATCTACCTTGTTTTGTGATCTGGGGCTTGCCAATTAGGCTAATCTGGCTAGCCTATCAGCCCCAGGAACCCACCTGCTCTAGCTCTGCAGCACTGGCATTGCAAGTTTGAGCCACTACAGCTGGCTTATTTGTTTGTTAGTTTAATTAATTAATTAATTAATTAATTAATATTTTTGAGGGTCTTTCTATGTTTCTTGGCCTAACATGGAACTCACTATGTAGAACAGACTGGCTCAGACTTGCAAAGATCTGTCTGCCTGTGCTTGCCAAATGCATGTGTCGCCATTCCTAGCCCTCACATGTCTTTTATGTAGGTGCTGGGAATCAAACTCAGGTGTTCCTGCTTTCAAGTGAGCTATTTTTCCTAAATCTCTCACCTGTTTCTTTGGAAAAATAATTCTTGGAATTGTATTTCAGAAGTTGAAAAGGCAATCTACCAAGTACAAGGCAGACAAAATATATCCTACAACGGTGGCTCAGAGGCCCAAGAATATCAAGAAAAATAGATACAAGGATATTTTGCCCTGTAAGTTCCATTTCTTCATGTAAACTTGTATATCCTTCCAATTTTAACTCGCCTCCTCTACTTTTTAACCAAATACTTGTTCTTAATCTTGGAATACTGTGCTGGAAAATTAATTATACTATCTATGACTGTAAAAAACTCATTCATTCATTTTATTACTTGTTCATGTAGACTTATCCCTCTGTGTAAGAGTTCTCAGTTACACCATCTCTTTCTCTCTCGTTCTAGATGATCACAGCCTGGTAGAGCTGTCTCTGTTAACTTCTGATGAGGACTCCAGTTATATCAATGCCAGCTTTATTAAGGTAGACTGAGGAGATAAAAACATCCCATATTTTTCTGAGCACCTAAAATAGGGTATGGGGAGAAGACTAGGGAGAAGAGGGTGCTGTCTGCACTCATCTCAGGTGAATTATGTTTCTCTTTAGGGTGTCTATGGACCTAGGGCTTATATTGCCACCCAGGGTCCTTTATCTACAACTCTGCTGGACTTCTGGAGGATGATCTGGGAATACCGTGTCTTGGTGAGTGGGTAATTGCTTCTGGTACTTCAGTTGAGAAGGCAAGACGCTAGGGAGAAACTGAGCAGGTTTCCTGGCTGTTAAAAGCAGCTCTTTTCTTCTGGCTTGATGAAATTTCAGAGCACTGGTATCTTTTATCAATTTTACTGTGAACTCTTGTTCACGTGAATGAAAGCTGGCAGCCTGACAGTCTCTCTCTGTTGCAAGAATTGAGCTGACTAGAGAAAGGGAAGCGGGAACAAAAGAAGGAAGAGTAAGAGTGGTTCATATGTCCTTGGGGTTTCTTTTTGGGTTAAAAGGCAAAGCCAACAGAGAAACAATGTTTAATATGTTCTGGCTCTGGGACTCATGCAGGACTCTCCTCTTTAGCTCTGTACACATGTTTACGCTTCTGTTTCCTGCCTCTAGGTCATTGTAATGGCATGTATGGAGTTTGAAATGGGAAAGGTGAGTTGTTGTTGAGTACTGGTTGACCTAAAGATAAAGGAAAAAAAAAAGGTGGTAGTGGGGTGGGAGGCTGGGGGCAATTATGACAGAACTTTGCTTATGTGTATCTAGAAAAACCATACCATACCATGTGATCCACAAGCGGTTTGACCTCTGAGAACCCCTTCTATCCATTTCCCCTCATAGCTCCTGTGCTAAACAGTTAAAGAAAGGAAAGTAGAAGAGAATACCATTTCCTTTCTGACTATCAGATGCTTTAACTGCCCCACAGAGACTCTGCCCCTCAGAGACTCTGCCTGTCAGAGGCTCACCCTGGGCTGCACCACCACACATAGCCATTAAGTCCTTGCCAAGGATTGCATGGTGGAAGGAGTCAATACTTTTATTTTAATCTGTTTAATCACTTTAGCTATTGAAAACTCTATTTTGGGGTATGTGAAATTTTTTCAAATATAAACATGATTTACTATAAAAGAAAGTATTTCCAGTGAAAATTTAGTATTCTACTTAAGGTGTGTGATATGTATAAAATATACATAGGATTTTAATTTTTACTACAACAACAGGGCAAGCAAATATGCACTATTACTGTACACTGGATTACATGTTAAATATTTTGGTATTTTGGGCTAAAATATATTTCACCTATATTCATTTTAAAATGCGGTATTCAAAATCTTAAACCTAAACATCTGACTGCACTGTCTGCTGTTGTTATCCTGAGTTGGGAATCGAAGGAATCTGGCACCTAACTGGTGCAGCTGTGCTAGTCAACAATTTCAGATTTCTCTCTCTTTCTTTTTTTGAGATGCTGAAAATAGGTCAACAATGGGTATGTCTACTTTTTCAGGCTCTTGGAATTCTGTAATTTAGACATCCTTTAATGTCTGTCTTTATCCTTTGGAGATTCCCTATCATGCTGCTAGAGCTGAAGTCCAAGGTGGTTAGCTGTGCCTAACCTAAGATGAAGAACACAGAGCTGCTTCTGAATAAAGGAGTGGGTTTCATTTTGTAGGAGGGATTAGACTATGTGGGAAACCATTACCTTCTCTTTTATGTAACAGAAAAAGTGTGAGCGTTACTGGGCTGAGCCAGGAGAAACACAGCTGCAATTTGGCCCCTTTTCTATATCCTGTGTGAGTATGATGTGTTTCTATTATGGCTAAGCAAGGCTTCCAGGATCTGCTTTTTAGAAAGCATGCCTTTGAAATTGCTAATAATTTAATCTTCTCCTTAGGAAACTGAGAAAAAGAAATCTGATTATAAAATCAGGACTCTGAAGGCCAAGTTCAATAGTGTAAGTATAGAGCAGAAAAAAATAAAGTGAAGAAATGAGATGAGACAGGCAACTGTGTGTGAGAGAGAGAGACTCAGGCTGGGCATGGAGCAATGTGGAGAGTCAGAACACACACAGAGTGTGTGTGTGTGTGTGTGTGTGTGTGTGTGTGTGTGTGTGTGTGTGTG